>NC_136424.1:249850052-250450052 GCF_052625555.1 Lactuca saligna
TTGGCTGAATAGACATCAACATAGGTGATGGCGGCCAAAGGAAGATTCTTTCGAAGTTGGTGAACTGCGGCTTTAAGTTTCTCGTTGAAATACTGTGCCACGTCATTATACGGGGCGGCACAACCGTATTTATCCACTTGCGCCGCCGCAATCAAGTACCTATCCATTATGTACGGCAAGCAACCAACGGGACCCGTGTTGTGTATCCAAAATGATCTCCCGCCTCGATCGTACACTTTCTGTTTAATTACAAATTTTTTTTTCAAGAAATAATTAACGACACAATTTGAAGAATGAGTTTAATAAAACCGTTTTGTAATATTATGTATTATAATAAATTGTTTAATTTTTTTCTAAACCAAATAAGCAATTTAAATAAGACCAAGACTATGTTTGGTGGATTAGCTGATAGCTTATAAGGCTGTTGAAATATGTAAAATGACATAAAATGGTACATAAAAATTGAGGTTTTTTTTTTTTTTTTTTTTTTTTTTTTTTTGATAATTAATAAAAAGCAATATATGAGTGTTTTCTTTTTGACATGATGCATAAATAACGTCTTAATAGAAAAAGTCAAGGAAACGAGTCTTTCCAAATCAAACCATTTTTTTTTTCAAAAATTGTTTATTTCCAAGTGTACTTTAATTTTCTATAATATTGTAATTATCCGATTAAGACTTGATAACAAAAAGACAGTGGTATATATCTCACCTTGACAACATTTGTAAACTGTGATATAACATCAGGAACGTATGCTTTTACTTCTTCAGTAGTCATATTAAGTCGATACCCAGCAGTGAGATCATTTTGGCCTATATCAAATGTGTACAATGCGCTTGAAAACTTGTCCATTTCAGGAAACAAGTCCTTAAAGACATCTCCTGCAATATCATGTATAATATTTTAATGCATTTAAGACAAGTTGTTATAATAAATGAGCCAAAAAAGTAGTACCTTTTTGTCGGATTATTTGGGATCTGTTCAAGAAATCAAAGAATTCTGCATACTGAATGTCTAAAGAAATTGGGCTATACCCACTTTGAAAAATTGTAGTGTTTTGACGTCGGATTGTGGATCCAGCTGTCGCATAATTGGCTCCATGGCTGAAATTTGTACCCATTGAATCCAAAAATGGACTAAGATAAGGTATTCCTAAACCTTCAGCTGAAAATTAAAGCAAAATCCACTCAATTCGGCTTATTATAATGTTACATTATTGTAAAATATTGTCATTATATATGAATCTGCCCAAAAATTAATGGTCGTGTTAAAGTTGTTTCCTTTGATTTCTTTGATATTTCTTAAGATGGATTTTTTTGAAGAAAAGTTATGTAACTTGTCAAAATTATCTTTCGGGAGTAGAAAAAAATATATGTATGAAAAGAAACATTAATAAAATATGTAAAGTTTGTTGACTAATTAGATATGTATCGCCATTAATAATATAAAAATGAACAAATAAAGTCGGGAAATTAAAATTGCATGGTTCAAATTTTTGACTAACAAACCCTGGCATGAAGATTCTGATCATAATACAGCCAAATTCCAAAACACATTTGGGGAATCACGGGATTAAAAACTACAATTAAAGTTTCGTCTATATGTTGATTTCACTCAAATCGATGGATCAATTTGAACTGATAAGATACGACTTTACGCTTAGCATCATAAATCGGACATTTATGAGTTTCAGGATCGATGAATTTGAATTCTCAGGGTATACTACACTTACGATTCTGATAAATTGATGGAGTGTTTTTTCGGAGCAGAAGATAGGGAATTACGAACCTATGAAATCGATTAGTAGACGGCCATCGCAGTAGCGGCCGGAAGGAGAATGGAAGAAAGTTTCGCCGTTAGGCGGAGGAGCTTGTCCGAACATCGCCGATAAACCACCAGTATCCGAATTTGAATCACCGAAGTTGAATACTGCCGGAAAATTACAGTCCGGCGAAGAGAAAGTCGGAATTAGTAGCAGTAATGTAACAGAGATCATTAATCCACAGATCGGAAACATTTTCATCGGAGAGATCTCTTGAGAGAGAGATTTGAAATTTAGAAAGGAGAAGAAGCCGATGGAGGTTTGAGATTTTATCAGTTTTTGAGTAAAAGTTTAAAGGGTGTTAGTTTTTCGGTGCTTCTTCGACCCTTAAGTCAAATATGTTAATCATATAACAATATTTATACATTTTCCTATATTTTTCATATATAAAATAAAAGTAAAATACATTTAAAATGGCAATCCATATGGAGTTTTTATTACCTAAAGTGTTGCATTTTTAATGTTTTACTTTTTATGGTGTTTTTTAATGTGATGCACGATGATGAAATATGTTATATTTTTTTTTTTGGAAAATTCTTCTTATTTTGGAATTTTTTTTTTAATAAAATCTATTTTTCTTTTAAATAAAAAAACACAAACCTAATATTGAAATTTGACTTTATCCTGTTTATCATTGTCATTCAATTCCTTTCATCCACCACAAAACATATGGTCATCCTCATCACTTTCTAAGACAACTCATTTTCTTCAAAGTCTAAGTTATAATAATCTCTCATGTAAGGATTACTTTCAACCATATACAATAAAGTAAGAAATCTATAATTTTAACACAACTTATAAATAAAGGAGGGATTTTTACCATACACACATTACATTAATAGTGTCAATGGTCCAATGTTGCTATTAGTCGGTGGAATTTCATTTGAGCTTTCTTCTTTGGACAAACCCTAATTAAATATCCTCTTGAATGTGGTGTATGTTGTTTTTTTTTTCCTGAGTTTATCAATGTTCATTTCCACATAATAAAGGGTTTAATGAGCAAAGGGGCGACGTCAAGGGTGTTACCGAGAGAATTCCAGGAAACCGTTAGGTGGTTAATATTGAACAAAATTGGAAAACATGATGTTCAATTTAGAAAAACAATCCAAAATCAAAATCGAAAAAAATAACAATGTAGTGTCTTTTATACAATTTGCCTATATATTAATTACATTATTCTCTTTCAAATTATCAAAAGTTTCCATCATTGTAAGGTACACCTCCTTTTTAAGTAATTAAGTTTTAATAGATAGGAATGAATAAAAATGGATCAATATATTTGAAGTTTATACTCTTGGGTGGTGCAATTTGATAGGGTACCAAACGAGTTGGAACGAGTTCAAGGTTGATTCAACAATACTAAATTAAGGTGCTATTTGATAACCTCTTAATGAAACTATTAAGAGATCACATTTGAATCCCTCAACATTCAATATGTTTGATATTGTCTCTAAACTAATCAAAAACCTTCAAACCATTGATACAATTTGCCTTTTTTTAACCATTAAAATATTAGAATCATTCAACACTAACGGATTTATTTTAATCAAACAACTCCTAAGTTTGAATTTGATTTAACAACATGATGAGTGTTCATGATAAAGACTCAAACTTGATTCGAAAAAGATTAGACATCTCAGGATAATTTAAAATTATCATTTGAAATAACATTTAATAAAATAAACCCGAGTTCAAAATTCAAATTAAAAAAAAAAAACAACTATAAGCACCATCTATATTCAATAAATATAATAAAAATAAAGCATGTTTAATTCAAGTCCCTAAAACTTAGAATTTGAATAATTTCAACTAAGAACCCTACCTATAACAAATTTGGATATCAAAGCCAAATACTACCTTAATGTTGTCTACGGCAGGTCAATCCTAACGGGCTTGGCGGGTCAGAAAATGATCCATTTACAATTTGATCAAATACCCATTTATTGGCTGCTTGGGTGTAATGTACCCCATCCCAATTTATCGCAGCCGTTGGATCTGCACAAGCTTTACCCACCAAGATTTCCGTACCATTGATTTTGATCTTTCCACCACAACCAATATGTACATTGTAGTTGTACTTTCCTCCATGACCACAACAAGCTCTCAATGCATGTTTAAACCCTAAATTTCAAACAAACATACAAGTCTTTAAACCACATAAACACAACACTTTCTTGTACCTTATTTGCAAATAATGCAAGATTTATCTTAAATTAAAGAATTGAATAAAATCACTCACGTAGGTGATTGATGCTTTGGGTAATCAGTGCATATTTGACTGAATAAATATCGACATATGTGATTGCTGCTTTTGGTAGATGCTCACGTAGTTGATCTACAGTTTGTTTTAACCGAAGGTTAAAATATCGAGCAAGTTCGTTAAATGGGCCCACACATCCATATTTGTCCACTTGTCCAGTTGTGACTGGTTGACGATCGAGGACGTATGGTAGACACCCAAATGGACCGGTATTGTGTATCCAAAATGCTCTCCCTCCTTGATTATAGATATCCTAATAAAAAAACTAAATTCGTTACAAAATGTAATAATTAAAATATTATATGAACAATAATATTTGTATCTTGAATAAAATCGGTTCATAGATTTTTTATGTAAATTAAAAGAGTTATACTCACCTTGATAACGGTTTTGAATTGACCTACTATATCAGGTACGGACTCCCTAACTTGCCTAAGAGATAAGTTTTGGAATAAGCCAGCAGTCAAGTCATTTTGCCCGATATCAAATGTATATAAAGCACGTGAAAAGTCTTCACTTTTGGGCATCAAACGCTTAAATACTTCATCAACTACACAATGAAATTTATAAACCACACAAATGTTTATAAATATGATTATTAGATATCATAATTATATGAAAAATGTTACCTTTTTTGGTGCGAAAATTTTGTACCCTACGATGGAAATCATTAAATTGATACCATTGAACATTTAGAGAAAAAGGACTGAACCCACTTTGGTGTAGGGTTGTGTTTTGTGGCCTAATGGTCGAACCAGCTGTCGCAAAATTGGCTCCTTGGGTGAAGTTCGAGCCAAGTGCATCTAAGTATGCACTCAAGTATGGCAACTCGAAGCTTTCAGCTGCAATTTTTTTTTAAAAAAAAACATTAATTGCTAGACAATGTTTTAAGAATTATAGAAATGTACATTTTACCTTAGAATTAACATAAAGTTTATATTAATGAGTACGGTGAACTAGTTCAATTGAAAGGTCATATATAATTTTATTTATGGTTAAATACACATCATCAAATATACAATATAATTTCATTAATTTATTTATCATACCATATTTTTCTTTTTTACAGATTTTTACTGGGAAAAACAATTCATTTCTAACAGTTCTCATTGTTATGATACAGGAAAAAAAAAATAGAAGTATAAAACATTTATAAAAGAAATATAATCTATAATTATAACTTAGTAGATCTTTCATATCTTAAAATTTTTATTAAAAAACAAAAAAG
The DNA here is from genome assembly GCF_052625555.1 of Lactuca saligna. Taxonomy (NCBI): domain Eukaryota; kingdom Viridiplantae; phylum Streptophyta; class Magnoliopsida; order Asterales; family Asteraceae; genus Lactuca; species Lactuca saligna. The sequence continues at coordinate 249,855,363 of NC_136424.1, forward strand.
TATTGTTATGCCATTCAGTCACGTGCAGCTCCAATTATACGATTTTGGACACGAGTTAGGGACACCATTAAATCGTCTGTCACGTGAATAGAATATAGTCGTGTTTTCAGGTCATATAAAAATAAATCTTTTGTACAATTAAATGACTTTTTTTTTATCGCGAGATAATCATATCATTATTAAAAATCATGAAACTAGCCAAATAGAGAAAATCCAAAAAGTTCATTTTACTATTGATAAATAATTAAACATGGTAAATATTGTCATTTATAATTATAATAATACCCTTTATGTTATTTTAATGATTATCCAATATATACATCAATTTTCTGATTTTACCCAAGAAATATCTTAATGAATATGTAAAAGAAAGTGATTTGTATAATAAATACCTATAAAATCGATAATAAGCCGGCCATCACAGTACCTACCGGCCGGACCATGGAAAAAGGACTCTCCGTGGGGTGGTCCGGCCTGCCCAAACGCCGCCGATAAGCCACCAGTGTCGGAATTGGAGTCTCCAAAGTTGAAGATCGCCGGAAAATCACATGGGTGTTTACTGGTAATGGCACCGACAACTGAGTTCCTCAACAAAACCACTAAAAACAACATAAAAGCTTCTGCCGGAAGATTCCTCCGGAGGCGGAGCTCCATGACTGACTGAGAGATAGAGAAAACGGTGAGGGGGGAGAAATGGGTAGGAAAACGAAGAAGATAATGTGTCAGTAAAAACTAACCCGTTACATGTGCATCATGGGCTTTATGCCATTTGCATATAGTAGTGAATTACCAAAATGGGTCTTTCGAAAGTGGTGGGTTTCATGGGCAAGGAATGAAAAGAAGCAAGATTAAGGGGTATTTATGTCTTTTCGACAGTAAAACCGGATGATATGAGCTTCAAAATGTCGTCATGGCTAAATATAGGTTTACAAAACGATATCCCACCTTCTGTTGGAGACTAAAACTATAAAAATATTGATTTATATGTTTTCAAGGAAAAGATTTTGTTACATCTTTTTTTAGTATTATATTTAACTATAAATATAATGAAAAACCATACCCAAACATGTAATTTAAAACTTGAAGAAAAAAGATCTAGCTTAGGCTATGTTTGACGTACTAACTGAAAAGTTAATTGTTAGCTGAAAAACTAGTTGATAGTTGAAAAGCTAACTGTTAAATGAAAAGCTAGCTGATAGCTGAAAAACTAACTGATAAAAAATAACGTTTGGTAAAACTAGCTGAAATATATAAAATTACATAAAATGACATGTAAGAGTATGTGTTTCTATAATTAATTAAGGGTGTATTTGGAAATTTTTTAAAAAGCTCCTAAAAAGCTAGTCTAAGTAGCTTTTCAAAAAGCTAGCTTATTAGCTATTTTTTGGCTTACCAAACATGACAACATAAAAAAGTTCGAAAAATAAACTAGTTTACCAGCTAGCTGTGGGACGTCAAACACAACCTTAATAACATGGGTTGAATTGTGTACTTTTATAAAAGTACGCATTTCATTTTTTTTTAGCTTTTATAGCAACATATTTTATAGAACTTTATGTTTGTTGCAATGCATAGCTTGAAAACTTTAAAATAAGATATATTTTTCTATAGAGAAAAAAACTAATACTCAAATATGTTACTATTTTATGCATTTAACACAAAAGAATATCGATAAATTGCACCGAAAACTGGTTAATTGTACAAAATAAAGTCCCTTTTGATGTATTTTTGTCTAATCTTGATTTTGTTCATCTAAACTAGGTTTTGCACAACAAAGTTGGGTGGTTGGGTATGTTAATGGGGATGAGAGTTGTGAAATAGGATAATACAAATTATCAAATGCATGAAGTTATGTTGAATAGTAATCTCATTTAATAATTCTTTAATTGAGATTTAGCTAACAAAATAATATTGTTATATCGTTTTTTAGTATTAGTTGTGCCGAACTTAACATAAAAAGCTTAACGGTTTACTTTGACTCTTTGAGTCTTCGATGTTTTAAAATGGGCTAGATGTGTACAATACAAATTTAATCTCATTTTTCTATTGTTTATAACACTATACTTTTATCTTTAGGTTAATAGATTCTATAAACATTCATGTTTATAGTTATCTATGACTTGGAATTAAAAAGTATATGTTGCCATTTTACGCATCTAACACGAAAGCATATGTTTATAGCAATATATATATATATATATATATATATATATATATATATATATATATATATATATATATATATATATATATATATATATATATATATATATATATATATATATATATATATATGGGAAAAGTGAATATACCCTTAAGGGTATATAAGCTTAGGTACCCAAACTCATAATAATACGTCGTTTTGTTTGATATATTCATTATAATATTGTTAAACTTCAATCCTTAACTTGATTTATATTCAATATTTTTAAATTTTCACTATCATCTTCCTCTTACATCACATCTTTTTGTCGAACACTTAGTAGGCTATATATATTATTGTTGAAAATGACAATTATGTAAGAGGAAGATAAATATGAAATTTATAAAAATCTTTGAATTAATTCAAGTTAGAAGTTGAATTATAAGAACATTAGACAATTACAATATCTATATATGATACAAAACGATGTAGTATGATGAGTTTGAGTACCTAAGCTTATATACCCTTAAGGGTATATTCACTTTTCCCTATATATATATATATATATATATATATATATATATATATATATATATATATATATATATATATATATATATATATATATACTATCTTATAAAAGAAATCTAACTATTTCTAAAAATAGATTGATTATAATAATAATATTTTTTTAAGACGTCCAAATGATAAAGCTAATAGTACAAGTAACCATTAATAAAATAATATTAAATTTTAATCACATTTTGAATTCAAATGTTTATCATCAAATCTCCTTATATTTCTCAGCAATTTGATATGGTTCCCTCAAATCCCGGATTCATTCAAATTTTCAACCCTTTTAGATATCCTTAAATTTAGCATGTTGATTCAAATATCCCTCCAATCGCATATACCTCTTTGTTTCCACCTCTGCTATAAAGCCCACCGTCTAGGAACAAAAAATGATTTCATCTCCCAAATAACACCATAGTTTGATTATTTTGTCTTCGACATGTATTTTCTTTTGTAAAATAACATTTTTGTAGAGGAAACATATCACCGAAAGAATTTACACGCCCCGCCGCTTTGCGCGGGTATGCTGCTAGTATATATATATATATATATATATATATATATATATATATATATATATATATATATATATATATATATATATATATATATATATATATATATATATATATATATATATATATATATAAAGTGAGTTTTACACGTATCTCCGACAAAGGCGGGTTGTTGAATAGGGTGATCCGGATGAGAGTTTTAAAATTGTATAATAGAAGTTATCAAATGCATGAATAGTGTTGAAAAAGTAATAATATACAAAACTACAATTTGAAATAAATTTTGAAAAATTTTCTAAGGAAGGAAATATGTTTGAAATAAATTTTGAAAAAATTTCACATTGGATAATCTACTAAAATTAAAATTCATGAAATGATGTAACGTTCTTTTATCATTTTTTGATATTAGCCCGTCGGAACTCGATATACGACCTTAAGAGGTACTAAGTCTTTCATTATTTTAATCTTTCATGCAATATCAATGACACATCATTCCTTTCGTCAACATTTCACAACTTTTTCTTTCAAGGAAATACCCATATTAACATTTCACCAAATTTTATTAAGTTTTAATACTGATATTTGAATATGCTTAGAGATTCGAAGAGTTTAAGTCATTAATATAATAAGTTGTTGTAAGGTCCGTAAAAACAAGTTTATATTTATGTTTTCTATACACTTATGACATCCAAGCTTTTAAATATTAATGAAACATGTTTATCTAGAAATGCTTTGATATTAATGTTATCTCACGTCAAAATAATATTTTGGCATAAATTTCGCATTAATATATTCCTTTTAAATGATATTATGTTTTAAATAAATATAAAGAAAAAGTTTTTAATTGATCAGAAAATTAAGGATGTCAAATCGGTTATCAAATAATTTAATCGAATGAGAGAGGTCGGAAAAATTATGGGCAATGACATGAAAAGGTGTACAACATATTTACATAAATTCAGGGTTGGTCCATTGTTTTTTACTACCGGGGCGAGATAAAAAAATTATGCCCTTATATGTGTACCGTGCAATAACAAAAACATATAATAAAACAAATGCAATAATTTCTAATATAAAAATGCAGTGATTTTTATAATCAAACAAATAATACAAACAAAATATACAAAAAATCATCTAAAACGATGTCTTCGCACATTTTTTGAAGCGAAAACATCTCTTATTTTACAATAATCAATATTTTTTAAAAAAGCACTTTCAATACTTAAAATGGCTAATTCATTCAATCTTTCTTGAGTCATTGTACTTCGGAGATATGATTTCAAAAGCTTCAATTTTGAAAAACGTCTTTCCGCGGAATCAACCGTAACCGGCACCGTCAATAATATCATATATGCAACCAACAATTAAGGAACATATCCAATCTTCTTGCATACTCCATTATTTGAATAGATGTCCAAGGACTTCCACTTTTGTATGCTTCATCCGACAACATTTTCTGTAAAATTTTTAACTCAATGAATAAACCATCTCCATCAATATCATAATCTTCCCCGTTTTTCAAATTGAACTCAAGATTTAAATAACATTTTTTTAATTCATCATTAACTAAAGAAACTAATTTGGAACCATCAAACAAAAAACCAAATATCGATTCAAAATATTGCATTTGTTCAAATCTACTTTTCAATTGAACAAGAGTCATATCAACAAAAATAAAAAAATAATCCCTTTTAAATGCTTCTTGAGAAGATTGATGTTCTCTTTCGGTATTTGGAATTTCATCAAAATATATTTTTCTTTTTTTATTGCGTTTTTGAGGAAATTTGGGTTTAACTTTAACACTATTTGTTATTTCTTTTGCTTCACTAATAGCAAAGTCAAACTCACTTTCCCTATATCCTTCAAAATAATTAATTAACCCCTTTAAATTTTTTACAGCAACATCAAGAAGCATTGCTTTGGATTGTAACTTTTTGCTTACCAAATTAACTTTATACAAAATATCATACTATATAACTAAACTTAAAATAAATTCAAAACTAGAAAATTCACCATTTACTAGTGAATCAGCAAATCTAGTTATAAAAGTTAAGCAAAGAAAAAAAAAATCAATAATTCTAGTTATAAAAGCTAAGCAAAGAAAGATACAACCTGACCAAAGTTTTCGTTTTTATTTCCCACTTTGAAGATGTCGATAATCTGAAAAATAAAACATACAATCAGAAATAAAAATCCATTTTCAACAACTACTGACTAATAACACTACAATGAAATAAATATATATACCTTTCAAGAGACTAAAATACAAAATAGTAGATTTCAAGATTTCAAAATAAACAAAAATCGGCCTCCCAAGTCCCAAGTCCTGATTCACATCACAGAAACAAGAACAAAACTTTAGAAAAGTAATTCTGAAATTTGTATCATAAACAAACCATAAGCCATAGTAATAAGAAACTACACCTGAAGTAAACCATAAATCCCATATACCAACAACATAATTTGATGCTTTTATTTGTTTCAGAAACAAAAGATTACTTTTTTTAATTGTAATCTAGTAGATCCAACAGGTAAGAAAAAAATTCCTAACTCCTAAAACAAACGGTAAAAACCATATTTAGAGTTGACAGATTGATGCAGCAGCCAACAAGTTTGGTGTTCAAACAGAAAAAAAATCATTTGAAGAAAAGTAGAGAACTTACCCTAATCAGTTGAAGAGCAGAAGATGAGAACTGAGAAGAGAATTCAGAAACTATCGTTCACTTCATTTTCTATTTGAAAACAATAGAAAATCCTAATTTCCAAGCCTGCAACTCAAACAACAAATCACAATATTCAATTAATCATATTAAGAACAAAGAAACAATGATTGATGGCTAAAAGTTTACTAGTTTAGCAAAATCACAGTCAATTGAAGAAAACTCACCCAAAATTTGAGTTTATGAGAATGAAGAATAGAAATCGCAATCGGACTGTGTCTCCAGTCACGGGTTGTGTTTGATTTCTTGGTTCCCTTCCGCCCTTCGTTTGTTGTCGAACTCGGTAATTAGAAATCAAAAACCAGATATTGAAAGATCGATTGAACGTATAGACTATAAGTTTTAGAGAAGATTGAATAATAAATTGAAAAGAGGATTGAATAAGAAATTGAGAGGAAGGAATGGGAATTAGCAAATCAAACCACACAAAAAATATGTTGAATCGATTTGAACGTTGGTAGACCGTCTCCTCGATCTCCCGACTGCATTCAATTGACAATTGCGCTACTCAACTTGGCGCTCAAGAGTCAAGAATCGTTGAATCGGTGATGCCCCTAACGTTGTTTATTATTGGATTGGACTATTGGAGTAATTGGGTTTAATTTTTGGGCCAAAATTACACACACACACACACACACACACACACACACACACATATATATATATATATATATATATATATATATATTATGACTTGCTGCATAAAAAATATACCCCTATTTTTTTGATGCTTTGGGCCTAAGCCCAACTTTCCCATGTAGTTGGGTTTAGGGATGTCAAAAAGTCACGTGAGACCTCGATCCCGTGGGGGCCCCGTCCCGTATGGGGGTATTTGTTGAAAAAAATCGGGGACAGGGGTGGGGGCGGGGGCAAGATTAACCCCCGTTTTAATTTCGGGGGCGGGGGCGGGGGCAAGATTAACCCCCGTTTTAATTTCGGGGGCGGGGGCGGGGGTTGGTAGTCTTGTCCCGAAACCCCCGTGGAGGTCCCGTTAATAAATTATATAAATTGACATATATTAATTATATAAATATAATAAACAATAAAATGATTTTTACGTACAAAAATACAACAAAAGACATGTTTTTAAGTTGTTTGTAACATATAAAATTATGTTATAAATATTTATTTGTTACCAAAAAAATAGTTTCTTTTAGCTCAAACAAAAACTTCTTTTAGCCCAAATAAGATAGTTCAAAATCAATCGGGGCGGGGATGGAGGTCAGAAGGAGAATTCGGGGGCGGAGGCGGGGGAACATAAAATTTTTGGGGGCAGGGGTGGGGGATGCAATCCCCATCCCGTTTACCCCCGTTGATATCCCTAGTTGGGTTGACCCTGCATAAATTGTTGTGTAGAGCAGGTGAAATTGATGGTCAATTGAACCAATAATCATGTTTAAAAGTGGTGTGCTTGAATACTTGTTGGACGATTTGACGATTGAGAATCATGGACACTTTTTGATCCTCGTAAACAACGTAATGACTTTATTCTTCATATTAGTGTCATGTATTCGTTTAATAGGGTAGTAAATAAAAATATGAAAGTTAAGCTTAATTGAACTGTTTTTGTGCAAAACATTGGAGCTAATATTCCGTTGTAATCGTCTTTTTTATTTTATAGCATTTTGGTAAACTCAAAAAATTCAGCCGTTATAAAATAAGTAGGCTGTTAATGGTTTTGCACAATTCTAGCTAAAAAAATCCGTTAACCCTAAAACGTTACAAAATAAAAGTATAAATCTTAAAAATGTTGTATATTTATAGTAGGTATAATTTCTTTGTTTTTTAAACATTAATCATAGATTATAAATAAGGTCAAAATATCTCTTGTAAATGTATTATGGTTTAAATGGGTACAAGATGCACTTTATTTAAATATGTCAAAACTACAATGATGGCAGTTAAAAATTTAATTTAAACCAACCCAAGGGTTGCCCTAATGAATGCACTGTCACTTAACAGGAGTGTGCGACTTGGTAGGGTTTCATAGTTATATATTTTCAAATCAGTAATGAAAAGTCAAAATTGACTCTGTGGCCCAATGGATAAGGCGCTGGTCTACGGAACCAGAGATTCTGGGTTCGATCCCCAGCAGAGTCGATTATTTTTAATTTGATGCTCTTGCTGTCTAGTATTTTTAATTATACTCTTTCAGAAAATATAATTTCTTTTTCAAGTTCAATAATCAAACACAATCACAGCTAATATAAATAAGAATAAAGTATTTTTTCTATTTCCCACATTTTTTTTTCCTAAAAAGCATTGCCATAACGATCTTAAACTCTCCTATAACCAATTTTTACCTAATTTCAAATTTCAATACACAGTCTAAAAGCCCATGATCAAAGACAAGTACTCTTAAGATCCCAAGCAAGAAGATTAATAATCGTGGTTGAGGCAAATTACAACATTCGTATACTTCTAATACCATTTGGGCTCGACCACAAAACTCAAACAAGACTTGTAATTTTTGGAACTGAAAATAATGTTTCATTTGAATTTGATCTATTTGGTTTCATTGTGAAGGATTTACAGATCATACAATACACTATGAAAGGTAAGAACACCAAAGATCTCTATATGTTTATCCGCACAAGATACTTTATTCCACATTTACGTCTTTGAACTTCAAGTGATCATACAATACTACATTAACAAAATAAATCACGTATAATTAAAAGTAAGGGTCTAATGATTGTAATTTTTGTTTACTCAGAAGTCATATTTAATTATCCTTTTAATTGTGATTCTTCAACAACACCACATACATCGTATGGACTTCTTCGTCCTAAGCAATGGTGCTCGCAAATGGTACGTATCCTTTTTGGATAATTATACATTTTTATGGATTGTTCCAATAAAGCACATTGGATCGTAATTTTTCCAATACTTTCAAAACATACCATCTTTATCAAACACATTACAAACAAAATCTATTTCTTTCCAATCGAAAATCGTAGGGAATAAAACAACTCTCAATTCACCAAATTTTGCGCACGAAATAGAATTGGTTTTCGCTTTACATGTCCACATACACATAATGTAACATCCTGTTTCGAGAAATCTTTTATTTCAGGATTTTGAACAATAAAATGATCAAATAAAGGCTTTGGGCTTTAAGGGAATAAGGTTTAGACCCTATTGGATGTTGATAATATTGGTTATGAGATGCAACACCTCGATTTGTATTTTGTAGGTAAAGGGGTAAAATGGGAGAAGTGATGTTTATTCTTTCATGAATTAAGAATTTTAGTTCGGTATGTTTTAATTCAAACGTAGTTAGATAGGTGGGGCTCTTCAATGCCTTTCTGTGCATATAAAGAATGTAGAAAACGGAGTTGAAACTAATAAGTTATGGTTGTTTGAAGTTGAAGTGGAGAATCGGGGCTTTTGAGTACGAAGGGTGTAATGAAGGTTTAATGAATTACGCAGGGCGTAATCTAGGCAATTAAAACTCTAAATATTCGGTTTTGAGCCCTATTTAAGGGCTCTAACTTATGGGAAACTCTCTCATTACTAGCCTCCAAGTCACACCATCGACCCGGTTGTGGAAACACCAAGTAACGTGACTTTCAGAATTTGTTGGCTTTCTGGAAGAGGTCTTCGTGTCAAGATCCTATTCCTTTTTATAGTCTGACAATCGTCTGTACTCTGTGTTTTAGTCTTTTATCTTTGTAGGTTGATCTAGGAATACATGTAATTTTGAGAGGGTCAACATAATGTTGGTGAGTTTAGAGGTTTGGTAAGTGTGGAAAATATTTTATTGATGTTCTTAAGTTAGCACTCGTTGTAACCTCAACCTAGGTTAATGTGTTAGTGTATCTTTTAGTGTTCTCGTAGTAGGATCCAGATAGTTTGATGAATAAATTTGAATCATGATTTTGATAGAAGTTGTATATTTTACTTGTTACCTTATCTCAAGGTTAGTATTGAGTAATATTCTCCTAATATTTCTTTTGTTGTGTTGTAGGCACTACTTCTCAAGGCGTTCCTCAAGAATAGTGGGCATTATGTTCGAACTCTGTTGGGTATTAGAAGTTGCGTCATTAGGCTTATAGTAGTTAGTCTGTTATGTACACGGTATTAGGCCTGTACAGCCATCTCATTAATTAAGGTTTATGTATTTATAGTGCATGCATGCACTGTAGGAGGTTAACTCTTTATCTTTGAAATTGTTTTGTAAACCCTAATCACGCCTCTACAGTAGCAGTTCTTAATTGAGCTCTTTTGAGGCTGTGAAGCTTGAATCATTCATCTTATTTTGAATTGTTGCCATGTTCTTTTTTAACTCCTGTTTTGAATCTTATTGATCTTTAAGGATTTTATCCTAACAATTGGTATCAGAGCAGGAGACTGGGTAATCTATACACATCTCTTCTATTACAAGAAGCTACTAGGGTTTCTGTTAATATTGGATCTTGTTCAGTCGTCATCTCTGTTTTCTTGACACTATGATCTCTTTATTACCCTATATTTTTACACGTCTGATTCTGAAACAGGTTACAGAGATCTTGTTAAAATTTCGTACGTCGATTCTCAAATAAATTCCATCAGCAGTATTGGGTCAACAACAAGAATTCACATTCTCTTTCCCAGTGATTATGAAGTATGGGCGCTTCATTTTGAAGATTATGTTCTAGGTTTAGAAGATAATGGTTACTTGATCTTGCAAGCTATTACTATTGGAGATTTTGTTCACTCTGGAACGAAAAGGAAGATTATAACTCAAGCCGAACTCATTCAAGTTTTTCTTGATGTCAAAGAAGTTCCTCGAGACGAGAAAGAAAAGCTGCAAAGCAACATCAAATCAATGAGAATCATTAGATTCGTATTGCAGGCTGATACCTTTCGCAGTGTCAGTTCTTGTGATACAACCAAAGCTATATGGGACAGTCTTAAAGAGTTCTATTCAACAGATGCAGATCTGGAGCATTCTACTCAAATGCTCCTGTTATTTGAGTTTGGTGCTTTTGCACAGAAGACTGATGAAAATCTTAGTCAAGCGTTTAATCGCTATAATCATCTTTTGAGCAAAATGATGAAACATGGCATTGGATGTGAAATCATCGAGCAGAAGATAACGTTCATGAATGGGCTAAGGTCTGAATGGATGGCTGCAACTACTGTCATGGCAAGAATCATTTGGCTAAAGAGTGCATGATGAGGCGATTGAATGAGAAGAAAGAGGGAGAAGATGATGAGGCCTACCATCTTCTCAATCTTGAGGAAATCAAGCAGAAAAAGAAAGATGATAAATCAATGCATGCTTTGATTGTGCAGGGTAATAATGATAATAATGAATTTTGTGGAGTGGAGGTATGGTCCACTGATTCAGAGGATGAAGAGGTTAGAAGGCCCACTCACAGAAAGAGCTTTGTGGCAAATGAAGGGGATTCACATATGGGTGGAAAGTGTTTTATGGTGACAAATGACGTGTCCCAAATGCGAGGGTATGCAACAGATGAAGGACAAAGAGAAGCGAATGGAAGAAAGGATGACAACTGCTTCACTACGAAGCCCATTCTTGCACAAATTAGCGAATGTGATCAACTGATTAATAAGGTACATTCCATCCTTGAATCTCTTAATATTCCTGTATCTAATTATGAAACTAAATTAAACGATTAAAATTCACCTTTTCAAATATAAGTGAAAGTTTGAAACAAACTTGCCTATCAAACGTTAACATAACGGATCAAATTAGCAGAGTGTCATCCAAGAGTGAGGAATGAAGGATGTGGATAGAGAAGATAGAGTCTGAGCTATCTAGGTCTAAGGATGAGTCTATTTGTTTACAACGAGACAATTTAAAGCTTTTAAAACAACGTAACATCTTTTGTTTAATTGCTAAGAGGATTTATTTTAATATTACTCAATTGCATTTGAATTGTGAAATTGGTAAGAAAATTCGTAAAATGATCTTGCCATTTTTGGAATTAAAAGAAGATGAAATTGATGTTGATTGTTATCTGTCACACCCCCAACCCAAGGATGGCGGAAACATCCGGGGGTGGAGGACTTCATGTGTAGCATCATAACCACAATGACAATAGTAATTCAAGCATACACAACCAACATATATATAATCGAAAGAGTTACATCATTGTATGGATTACATGTTTCCAAATCAATTACAATATGTTGATGAAATATGAAATGTTGTCACCTTAACGTCCCATCCTCAAAATGCACTTGATTACCTGTTTAGTGATTTCCTGAGAATACAAGTTGTTTGAAAAAGTGTCAACACAAAGGTTGGTGAGTTCATAAGCTTTTGATTTGTATTGATAAAAGCCTCTCTCTTGTAAATGTAATGTTTGTTCCAGAAAAATCCAATATTTTCCTTATAATGAGTAATGTAGTCTTATATCTAAAGACCGATATGTATAAGTAACCTTTCTTACTTATAGTAAATAATGCAAGTTTAAATCGGCATAAACTCTTTTAATTTCAATGAAAATCCTGTAAATTCCTATGTTTGTTAATACTTTCTGTGAGTTATTATAACCATGCTATGACCTAGTTGGCCTGAAACGACATTCTTCACGCGTCGGAAATGTTATGACATTTGTCACCCCAGACCATCCGGTCTAACTGTTGCATGCAGTTAAGGTGTGGGTTTGTCAAACCCAATATAGATCTATATACAACTATCATGCTCTCCCTCCAGGAGACTTTGGTTATAATACAAGACTTATTGGTAAATGTGAAGCGAATGTCTCACAAAGTCATTAACGAATTTACGTGTAATGTAATGAAAATCTATTTTCGTATAAATGTACCCTTTTTGTATGAGTGTGTTATGCAATGTATCATAAACTATACCTATTATTGTTTATCAAAAAAAAGGGCAGTAGTGGTAATGTACGTAAACTATATTTAACATAGTTTATTCAAATGTTTGTATGTAATGGATGTACTTTGATTATAACAATTTGTTATCTTTATATCCCATATATATATATATATATATATATATATATATATATATATATATATATATATATATATATATATATATATATATATATATATATATATCAAAATCGATTTCTTAACTGATGCATGTCTATATACCAAGACAAAATGTCATTTATTTGCAATAACATATATTCACATAAAGATATACACTTTGCTCAACATGTTACAAGTTGAAATGAAATTGTTAGCATTTTTCAGTTGTTAACATTTTCTATTACTGTTCTTAGAAAATTTATAGAAAATTCATAACAGGTCGAAATCAGAATCCATAAATTCTGGGAGTTAGGAAAATGAGTCTATTTTGTTCATAAATTTTCCCATGATTTTTAGTGACCGCCAACTTAGGTGAAAATGTCCATAAACACAGACTGGTTGTAACAACGTAAAATTTCCAATTTAATTTTTCATTTTTAAATCACAAAATGTATATCATATCATAATTTCAAAACCATAACAACAGTGTTTTCAAACAAATCCCAAGTTCTCTCTAACATAAACTCCATCGGTGTGGGTGTGTACAAGTCAAGCCTTCGCCTTCCCACGGTCCTCGCTGGTACCTGAGACATCAAACACAACAATTGTAAGCATAAATGCTTAGTGAGTTCCCCAAAATACCACATATCACAAATACGCCACTCAAGGCTAAACCCGACCCTTCGGTCAAGATGTCTCAGCGGGACCCTCTAGTCCCGCAGCTCGTCGGACCCTCTGGTCCAGTCATAGCTCGTTGGGCCCTCCGGCTCGGTCAGTATCGTTGGGCCCTCCGGCCCGGTCTATATAATCATGCAGCATACAAATAACACATAGCACGAAATCTCTAAGACAACACATAAACTCATACATAGCACATGAGACCCTCTGGTTAACTCGAAACACCTATTCAAGGTAATGTATAGTGAGAAGACTCACCTCGCGTATCTCGGTAACTCGTAAATCTCGTAACTACTAGTGCTCGATCTCTCGAGCTATCGTCCTCCTACAACACAAGCATAACTCTACTTAATACCACCTTGACCCTAGCTGACTAACACTACAAAGTCAAACTAGTCAACCCTGGTTAACGGTCAACGGTCAACGGTTGAACCAACTCGCCGAGTCTGGCATGGACTCGCCGAGTCCCTACGGGAACCCGATCCCTCTGAATCTCTTCCGACTCACCGAGTCACTCACCCGACTCGATTACTCAATCCCTGGTTCGTAATCACTGAACAACCCGCACCAACTCGCTGAGTCTGGGAGTGGACTCGGCAAGTGCATTCCATGCACAACCTCAAACGACCTTCTAAGGTCAGATCCACTCTAGTAACTTATAGATCCAGTCCCCTTAAGCTTATTAACTACGTAAAGTCCAAGTCTTGGTGCTCATTAAGCATCAAATAGCTCATTAATGGTGTTTTAGCCTCAAATACATTGAGCCCAACCCAAAACCTCCATGGATGCACATAAAGCTTAGGCAAGGAGGTGCTCTGGACCTCTATGGGTCCAGATTCAGAGCCAGAACTCGCCAAGGATATTGAGGAATTGTCCATACGTAAAATCATAATTATTGATACGGGCCTTTTCCAAATAAAAGGGGAATCTTTTGTTACAATAGAAGTAGAAGTGATGTGGATTATTCAAGAATCGAAGTTGATTTGCTTTATAAAAAGAAGATCTCAATGAACTTCTATGAAATGATTTCACGGGATTCAGCCAATTGTATTGATCGTGGAATATCATTGAGAAATAGGAATCCGTGTTATCAAAGGATTTCCTGAGATTATTTCTAGTATGGAATGAGTCAATCATCCACTTTGGTATCTTATTGAACAAAAATGGTGATATTGTTCCTGGGGAAGAAGTGGACTTTAGAAGGACTACTAATTTAGTTTAGGAATGAAATGGTATCAATTGTTTTATAGATCGTTCTGCAACGCATTTTTTTATTTTTTATTTGAATTGAAATAATTTTCAAATCAAAATTTATTCATTTCGAAATTCCATTGGATTCTAGTGGAGAAATGTATTATATAACAACAAAACAATTATTTCAGAAAGAAAGAGAATTGGGTCCTACGTTAATTCCATATATGGATTAATCACTACATATATTGAAGATAGAAGCTAATATAGTATACCAACTTTATTAGAAAGTAAAGTACAACTTTATAACTGAGCCTGATTATCCCTAAACCCAATGTGAGTTTTGATATTTTGATTTGCTACCCCGCCGTGATTGAATGAGAATGGATAAGAGGCTCGTGGGATTGACGTGAGGGGGCAGGGATGGCTATATTTCTTGGAGCGAACTCCGGGCGAATATGAAGCGCATGGATACAAGTTAAGCCTTGGAATGAAAGACAATTCCGAATCCGCTTTGTCTACGAACAAGGAAGCACATGAGGATGCTAGATCTAGCCACAAATGGGTTCAAAAACCCTAAATCTATATGAACATCACAATAACAAAGAAGGATTCGAAAAGGTACCTCAGTTGTGATGTCCTCGACCTTAGTTCTTCAAGAATCCACCCCTCTCTTGCTTCCTCTTGGCTAGATCTCCTCTTCCCTTGGTAGACAACAACTCCAAGATCAACAATGGCTCCTTCCCTCACTTGAATCACTCAAATGCTCTAGGGTTTCACTCTGGGGACTAATGAGCGCAAATGACGGCCATAAGACCCTTTAAATAGGACTCAAACCCGAGAAATTAGGGTTTCATTAAGCAACGCAGACTCGTCGAGTCCACCAAGGAGACTCGCCGAGTCCGGGCATCAATCCGGGTGAAAAACCATGTCTGAACTCGGCGAGTCTACGCACCAACTCGCCGAGTCCTTCCACAAAACTCAAAATAAAAAGAATAATTAATATACCTGAAATCCCGGATGTTACAATTCTCCCCCACTAGAATCCGACTTCGCCCTCGAAGTCTCATTCCTGAAATAACTCTGGATGCTGCTCCCGCATCTCCCGCTCCGGTTCCCTGGTCAACTCGGATCCCTTCCGATGCCGCCACTGAACCTGTACCAGAGGCACTTCTTTGTTCCTCAGAACCTTGATCTTCCGATACACAATCGCAACTGGTCTCTCCGCGTAGTTCAGGCTTGCATCCACCTGAATGTCCTCTAACAGCTCCACTGCCGACTCGTCGGCAATACATTTCCTCAACTGCGAGACATGAAAGGTATCATGGATCTGCCCCAACTCGGCAGGTAGATCCAACCGGTAGGCTACCCTGCCTACCCTAGCAATTACCCTGAAGGGTCTAATATACCGGGGTCCCAACTTGCCCCTCTTCCTGAATCGTATCACTCCTTTCCAAGGAGAGACCTTTAGGAGCACAAGGTCACCAACCTGAAACTCGAGCTTGGACCGACGCCTGTCCGCATAACTCTTCTGGCGACTCTGCGCGGTCAACAGCCTCTGCCTGACCTGCTGAATTTGCTCGGTCGTCTGGAGTACAATCTCCGTGCTACCCATCACCCGCTGCCCCACCTCTCCCCAGCAGATGGGGGTGCGACACCTCCGCCCATACAACAGCTCAAAGGGTGGCATACCAATGCTTGAATGATGGCTGTTGTTGTACGAAAACTTTGCTAAAGGTAGATAGGTATCCCAGCTCCCTCTAAAATCCAAAACACATGCTCGGAGCATATCCTCAAGCGTCTGAATCGTCTGCTCGCTCTGACCGTCCATCTGCGGGTGGTATGCGGTACTGAAATGCAGTCTCGTACCCAACTCCTCATGAAACTTCTTCCAAAACCTTGAAGTAAAACGCACATCCCGATCTGAAACGATTGACATTGGAACCCCATGCCGCGATACCACCTCTCTCACATATAATTCCGCCAACTTCTCCGCAGAAGAGCTCTCGCTGATGGCTAGAAAATGAGCGCTCTTCGTCAGCCTATCCACGATCACCCAAATCGCATCAACTCCCCTCGCAGTCCATGGCAATTTGGTGATAAAGTCCATGGTAATCTGTTCCCACTTCCATTCGGGAATCTCCAACGGCTGCAATTTGTCGTGCGGACGCTGGTGCTCGGCCTTAACCTGACGACAAGTCAGGCACCTCTCGACGAACCATGCAACATTCCTCTTCATACAAGGCCACCAATACTCTTTCCTTAGGTCCAAATACATCTTAGTAGCCCCGAGATGAATCGAGAATTTCGATCGATGCGCTTCCTCCATCAAGATAGTACGCGCACCGCCCACAAACGCTACCCAAATCCGACCCTGAAAAGTCATAAGTCCCCGACCATCCGTAACGAATTCCGATACATGAACGACCACCCGCTCCCTTTTCTGATTTTCTGATCTCGCAGCCTCAGCCTGAGCCCCTCGAATGCTGTCCAAATCGGGGTCATCACCGTCAACCTCAAACAAATATCTCGTAGCGGGGCACCCTCTGCCCTACAACTCAGGGCGTCAGCTACCACATTAGCCTTGCCCGGGTGGTACAGGATCTCGCAATCATAATCCTTTACCTCATCCAACCATCTCCTCTGACGCATATTCAGATTTGGCTGATCCATCAAGTACTTCAAGCTCTTGTGGTCCGTATATATCGTACACTGAACCCCATACAGATAGTGACGCCAGATCTTGAGGGTGAAGACCACAACCCCCAACTCCAGATCATGGGTGGGATATCTCGTCTCATGAGGCTTTAACTGCCTCGATGCATACGCGATCACATGCCCTCTCTGCATCAACACCGCTCCCAACCCCGATATCGATGCATCACAGTACACCACGAAATCCTCCATCCCTTCCGGTAATGCAAGCACGGGAGCTTCGCACAATCTCTGGAGAAGGGTCTCAAATGAGGTCTGCTGCTCCGGACCCCATGAGAAAGTAACACCCTTCCGGCTTAACTTGGTAAGTGGCACAAGAATTTTGGAGAAGTCCCTGATAAATCTCCGATAGTAGCCTGCCACCCCTAAGAAACTCCGGATCTCCGTAGGTGACCTCGGCACCTCCTAACTCATCATAGCCTCGATCTTGGCCGGGTCAACCAATATCCCATTCTGGTTAACGAGATGCCCTAAGAACTGGACCTCCCGTAACCAAAAATCGCACTTGGAGAATTTGGCGAATAGCCTCTCCGATATCAGAACTCTAAGGAGCTCCCTCAAATGCTCCTCGTGCTGCTCTCTGGTCCTCGAATACACCAGGATGTCATCAATGAATACAATTACCGATCGATCCAACATCGGCCTACATACCCTGTTCATGAGGTCCATGAATGCCGCGGGTGCATTGGTGAGCCCGAATGGCATCACCACGAACTCGTAATGCCCGTAACGAGTCCTAAACGCCGTTTTCTGGATATCCTAATCCTAAACTCTCATCTGATGATATCCCGACCTCAGGTCTATGTTGGAGAACCAAGACGCCCCCTGAAACTGATCAAATAGATCATCGATCCTCGGTAGTGGATACCGGTTCTTGACCGTCAACTTGTTCAGCTCTCGGTAATCAATGCACATTCGGTGTGAACCATCCTTTTTCTTGACAAAAAGGATTGGCGCTCCCCAGGGAGAGCTACTGGGACGGATGAACCCTTTCCCCAACAGCTCCTGGAGCTGTGAGGATAACTCCTGCATCTCTGGCGGTGCTAGGCGATATGGCGCCTTAGCGATAGGCGCGGCCCCGGGAATCAAATCGATACGAAACTCCACTTATCTCTCAGGAGGTACACCCGGAAACTCCTCGGGGAACACGTCCCAGAACTCACGCACTATCGGCACATCATCCACTGAACTTGGCCTCTCCACAGCCTCTCGTACATCCGTCACATAGGCCACGAATCCCTTGCATCCCTCCTGCAAGCTCCGTCTCGCTCTGGCAGCCGAACAAAATACCGAACCACCACGAGTCCCCTCGCCATAAACTGTCAGCACTCCCCCATTAGGATCTCGGATCATCACCAACTGACGCTCGCAATCTATGACAGCCCCGAAACGGCTCAACCAATCCATGCCCACTATAACACAAACATCCCTCATGGCAATCAGTATCAAGTCAATCGGAAACTCCACTCCGAAGATCTCCAGTACGCATCCACGTATCACCTCGGTAGCACATACCTCACACTCATCGGCTATGGAAACCTGCAGAGGTCGACTCAATGCCTCCTTCGGAATACTAATGTGCTGACTAAAAGTCACAGATACGAACGACCGACTCGCACCCGAGTCAAACAACACTAATGCAGGTACAGAATTCACAAGAAAAGTACCTACGCATAACATATAATCATCACAATATAAACTCAACATATATAAATAAAGAATATGTACCTGCTACGACGTCAGGTGCTGCGCGGACCTCTTCTGCTGTCAACTGAAAGGCTCTCCCCCTAGCCTTCGGTGCTTCGGTCTTTGTCGATCGGGTCTCAGTAGCTCGAACTGCAGGTACGGATCCCTGCACTGTCCTCTGAAGCTGTGGGCACTCGGCCTTCGGATGGCTGGTTTGTTTGCAATGGAAGCAAACCGGGAATCCCTTAGGACAATCCCTCGCGAAATGCCCTTCCTTCCCACACTTGTAGCATACCCCATACTTGCATGACCCATCATGGCTCTTGCCGCACTTCCCACAAGTACGGCCCCTCGAACTACTCGTCCTCGAATCAGCGGGCTTTGCCTGCTTGGCAGCTGGCTGCGACTGTGCCGGTCGCCGATCACCCCTCTGAGACTCGGCTTCCTCCCTCTCCTGCGTCTCAAGCTCAATCTCCCTCTTCCGGGCATTTGCTTGGAGCTAGGCAAATGTTTGGTAAGTCGAGTTAGCCACGAACTCACGAATGTCCCTCCTTAGTATACTCAGATATCGGCTCATGCGAGCCTGCTCAGTGGACACCTGTTCCGGGCAAAACAATGCCTGCCCATCAAACATCCTCGTAATCACTGTCACCGACTCAGTCCCCTGCTTGAGGGTAAGAAACTCCTGGGCTAAGCGTTCCCTCTACACCTGGGGAACATACTCGGCACAAAACATTGCAGTAAACCTCTCCCAGGTCACTGCAGTCAGCTCAGTTGTCGAATAGCTCGCGGTCACGAACTTCCACCAGTCCTTCGACCCCAAGCAAAACTGGTTGAGGGCAAACCGCACCCTCAAGTGCTCCAGACACGAGCACGTATAGAAACACCCCTCTATGTCTGAGATCGACCTCATGGCGGCAATCGGATCCTGTGTACCATCAAACTCTGGTGGTTTCGTGTTGCTGAACTCTCGATACAGCAACGAATCACCACCCTGGGGTCTCGCAACAGCAACAGCTGTTGTGGCTGCATCAACAACAACGTCAGTCAAAGCAGCGTAACGCTCGTCAAATGTCTCGATCAGTGTGGTCTTAATAGACCCAAACATCTCCAGAATCTCGGCTCTGATGGCAGCAGCCACCTCCTCATGGATGATCTGACGGATCTCCTCATCACTCATCCTACTGCCCTCGATGGTATGGCGTGTCCTACCATGATCAATATCTGAAATACAACATAAGAACTATTAGGGACACTTTCGAGCATACTCACACTCGACAAATTAATCATCCTCAACTTCTAGTACCCCAAGGATTCTTACTTGGACTGCGCGCCAATCCGGTGTCTTCAATAGTACGGGTCCAATACTATCGTCCACACCGAATCAATATACAACTCAAGTCCTCCTCCTAGGATCCCAAGTCATAAATACTCTACTCTCGCTATGCATTGGCTACCCTCAGTAGACCTCTCACGAGCTCCTCACTGCTACCTACTCACTCTTAAAGTATCTCATAGCAGCAACAATCTCCTAGGCTAAAGCATCACAAATCAGGCCACTCTTGTCCTAAGAGGAATACCTAGCCTCTCTAGCATGCACAACATAATATCTCATAACTCATAACATATAATGTAAGGGTATTTTGGGGATTCACCGTTCGGGCGCTGGCTGACCGTACACACCTTCCACTTTGCTTGGTTCCAAAACCTCTTATTCTTTTTAGAAAATTTTAGTTTTGTTTGAAAATTTCTCAAATCCTCGGTTTGAGTTCAAATACGCCCGAAGGTGCATCCGAATCCCTCAAACCAAGGCTATGATACCAACTTGTAACAACGTAAAATTTCCAATTTAATTTTTCATTTTTAAATCACAAAATGTATATCATATCATAATTTCAAAACCATAACAACAGTGTTTTCAAACAAATCCCAAGATCTCTCTAACATAAACTCCATCGGTGTGGGTGTGTACAAGTCAAGCCTTCGCCTTCCCACGGTCCTCGTTGGTACTTGAGACATCAAACACAACAACTGTAAGCATAAATGCTTAGTGAGTTCCCCAAAATACCACATATCACAAATACGCCACTCAAGGCTAAACCCAACCCTCCGGTCAAGATGTCTCAGTGGGACCCTCCAGTCCCGCAGCTCGTCGGACCCTCCGGTCCAGTCATAGCTCGTTAGGGCCCTCCAGGCCGGTCAGTATCGTTGGGCCCTCCGGCCCGGTCTATATAATCATGCAACATACAAATAACACATAGCACGAAATCTCTAAGACAACACATAAACTTATACATAGCACATGAGACCCTCTGGTCAACTCGAAACACCTACTCAAGGTAATGTATAGTAAGAAGACTCACCTCGCGTATCTCGTAACTACTAGTGCTCGATCTCTTGAGCTATCGTCCTCCTACAACACAAGCATAACTCTACTTAATACCACCTTGACCCTGGCTGACTAACACTACAAAGTCAAACTAGTCAACCCTGGTCAACGGTCAATGGTCAACGGTTGACCCGACTCGCCGAGTCTGGCGTGGACTCGCCGAGTCCCTACGGGAACCTGATCCCTCTGAATCTCTTCCGACTCACCGAGTCACTCACCCGACTTGGTTACTCAGTACCTGGTTGGTAATCCCTGAACAACCCGCACCAACTCGCCGAGTCTGGGAGTGGACTCGACGAGTGCATTCCATGCACAACCTCCAACGACCTTCTAAGGTCAGATCCACTCTAGTAACTCATAGATCCAGTCCCCTTAAGCTTATTGACTACGTAAAGTCCAAGTCTTGGTGCTCATTAAGCATCAAATAGCTCATTAATAGTGTTTTAGCCTCAAATACATTGATCCCAACCCAAAACCTCCATGGATGCACATAAAGCTTGGGCAAGGAGGTTCTCTGGACCTCTATGGGTCCAGATTCAGAGCCATAACTCCCCAAGTGACCATGAGGATGCTAGATCTAGCCACAAATGGGTTCAAAAACCCTAAATCTATATGAACATCACAATAACAAAGAAGGATTCAAAATGGTACCTCAGTTGTGATGTCCTGGACCTTAGTTCTTCAAGAATCCACCCCTATCTTGCTTCCTCTTGGCTAGATCTCCTCTTCCCTTGCTAGACAACAACTCCAAGATCAACAATGGCTCATTCCCTCACTTGAATCACTCAAATGCTCTAGGGTTTCACTCTGGGGACTAATGAGCGCAAATGATGGCCATAAGGCCCTTTAAATAGGCCTCAAACCCGAGAAATTAGGGTTTCATTAAACAGTGTAGACTCGCCGAGTCCACCAAGGCGACTCGCCGAGTCCGGGCATCAATCCGGGTGAAAAACCGCATCTGAACTCGGCGAGTCTACGCACCAACTCGCCCAGTCCTTCCATAAAACTCAAAATAAAAAGAATAATTAATATACCTGAAATCCCGGATGTTACACTGGTCCAAATGGGTTCTTGAAATGATAGGCAGTTTTGTAAAAATCACCATAAATTGTAGAAAAATCGTATGGAAATGTGCAAGTAGTCATTTTAAAGATACGAACTTTAACTACTTTAACCATATACAATTTTTAAAACTAAAATGTTATAGTTGACCAAAACAGTCCGTGAATGAGTCCAACTTTTCTGATGAAAGCGGTTAGAAACATTTAGTTGTGTTCTTGGTGATTTAACTTGTATTCTCCCCCTTAAAACTTGAGAAATTATGAAAATATACGGGTATGAACTCACCTTAAATCGTTTCAGTAGATGAGTGTTGGAGATGATAAGTGTTCAACTCAAGTACACTTGAAGATGCCTAGAAGATTTCAAGAATCTAACACCAAAGTGATGGAATTTGTGTAAGCATTCTATGATTTGAGTAGAATGGAATGTAATAATCACAAGGAGGATGAATTATACTTACCAAGAGTATAAGAAAGCTTGATTATCATCCTTGGAAATCTCGAATTTTTAGAGAGAGAAAGTAAGATGGAAGTTGTGTTTGATGTTTGATAACATGAGAGAAATGAGTGAAGTGAGGAGTGAGGAGTGATGTTCTATCTCTCATAATGTGGGAAAAAGGTTGGAAATGATGAAAAAGTACAATTGACATGACCTAGGCATGGTAGAAGGAGTGTGGCTAGTCAAGGAGTGGGTCTGAGGGGTTGTTTGTGCATAAGCTAAAGGAAAGTCAACACTCCACCTTTATTACTCCAACCACCAAATCTTGGATAAGATTTGCATTAAAAATGTGATTAAGTAAGACATATGGGTCTTAATATGTTAAAATAAAGTTTTGGGTGAAAATCCCGCTTTAAAATGATGAAAAACGGGTTTAAAATGTTAAAAATATCGAAAACCGGGAAAAAGTTGCAAATTTCCAAAATTCTGGCCGAGGTTGCGATGGTTCGGCTCCTTAGGAGCTTATAACCGAAAGTGGGGTTTCGGTTGTTCATGGGACCGAAAGTAGGAGAGGGACCGAAATCAGGGAAAGAAGGAACCGAAAGTGGATGAGGGAACCGAAGGTGCGAGGGGAGGGGTTGAAGGCGAGATTCGGTTCAGGCGGGTTTCGATCAGGTTTTGGTCATCGGCTGCTGAGGTTTCGGTTCGGCTGCTTCTCAGTTTCGGTCCTAGGGGTTTCAGATGCTTCTCAGTTTCGGTCCTAGGGGTTTCGACTGCTTCTCAGTTTTGATCCTGGGGGTTTCGGCTGCTTAAGAGGTTTCGATCCTAGGGTCTCGGATCCGGGGTTTTGGTTCTCCTAAGGTTCGGCTATTAGGAGGGTCTCGGATCCTAAGAGGGTATCGGCTCCTTAAGGTTGTTTTTCTCATATTTACCACGTTTCAAGTCGTTTTTGACCCGGTTAAGGGTCGGGATGGCCCGAAAGACTATGAAAAGTTACGGGAACTTTTGAGAGAGATTTGGGAGAAATTTGAAATAGAGAGAGATAGAGTGAATACGATTGAGAGAGGTTTCGTCTGTGACATTTTTGAGTGTCCGGCTTCGCAATGCAAGGTCCGTTGACCTCATTAAGCCATGTTTTAGTGTCATACACACTCCCGATGAGTGTGTAATAGTGTTTTACCGCTTTGGTTCAATGTTTAGTATTATCACGGCTATGGAAATTCAAACATACGAATTTTCCAATTGATGTTTTCTCATTAAAATAACGAGTTGTTTAGTAATTACACAATGTAAACCCTAATATACAAGGGCTAATTGAGTCGTCCGGTTTGACTTGTTGACTTTGTTTGCCTTTGACTCGACCCGAAATTGACTATTGTCACATTATCAATGTAAATCTATCGTCTCATCAGACGAAACCTCAGAAGCTTATAGAATTGGAATTGACAAAATTGAATCATATATTCATTCAAAGGACCACAAGGACATGCTAAGACAATTACTTGATGAAAATGACAAATTAAAGATCAAAACTAAAACTGTACAAAAATTTGATTCATTGGGTTTGGAATTGAGTTCAGACAATAAATTAAATGTTGATAATATTTTTGAATTCAATGAGGACAATGAGATGAGTGAAATGTTTGTAGAATATGAGGTTGACTGTTCACAATTCCTTAAAAACGAACCTGAAAAAAGCAAAAGCTCTCATTTCAGAAAATTTAGTTGAATTTGCACATCTTTATCAAAATAATCCAAAGGTTCTAAATGAAGTTGCGACTGTCTTTCCAAAGGTCTAAACGTCGCCTAACCAGGTCTTTACGGTTAATAACGTAACTAAATTTCAAACTATCGAACTAACGTCCTTAGTCGAAGCTGATAATGCTGATGGGTGTGATAAGCACTTCTGGTCCACCTCGATTGACAATGCAGACGAAACAGTAGGTTAATAATCTGAGAAGACCTCTTGGAGATTTAAAGGAAGGTATGTAGCTGAACCTCTAAATAAGGTTAATACTACCTAAGAAAAGGGAAGTTCCAGTGGAACCAAGGATAATATCACTGATAACACTTTAGTTCAAGAAAACACTCATGTGAGAAAGACAAGGGCAAAAGCAAATGTTCAAAAATTTTCTAAACATTTCGCAGCACAAAAACGTCAACAAAATGCCAGGTACAACAAAAATTTGCAGGAACGAAAACAATTTTGGAAGTCAAGGAACCCTAAATTTGTTCACCATGAAAGGCGTTTCAATTATTAGACGAACGTTGGATCAAATGCCAAAAGCCAAAGAGTCTCTTTAAACGCGAATCCAAAAGGGTTCTAATCTCGTAAGCCTCACAACCCAGATCAAAGACACACAAGTCATCTCAGATCCTCTATCTCCAAACCCACCTCTCTTTCAAATCATAAGTCAGCTCCCAAAACCACCTTCGTTTCTAAACCAGGAGTTTCGCACTCTTCCACCTCCTCACCACACGATAAAGGAAAGGTGAAGATTGTTTCAGAGTCCCACACTCCTTCTAGATCTAAGGATAAAGAGTGAAAGTTTGTTAAAAATCAAATAAGAAACAAAAAAACAAAAAAACAAAAATACACTAACATGAAAGAATCAAACCTGAAAGATAATCGTATTAAGGTTTTCATAATAAAAAGGAAAGATCAAACAACCTTAATAAAATGAACTTATATGATTGATCTCTCTATTGCTTTTCCAATTTCTGTAAAAGGCTCACGACGACCCAAACTCCTTTGGGTTCCTAAATGTACTTAATTTTTGCAGATGATTTGTGAAGAACAGTTTGATACTGAATAGTATATCGACAGTGGTTGTTCGCGGCACATGATGGGAAGAAGGGAGGAGTTGAGAGAATACAGGGAACTGAAGAATGGTGGTCTCGTGAATTTTGGTAACAATGCACTTGGGGAAATCAAAGGGTATGACATGATAACAAATGGCGAATTCTCAATTGGAAAAGTGAAATATATTGAGGGACTGCAACACAACTTAATAAATGTTTCGCAGTTGGTAGTGGGTACAGGACTAAAGGTCTCGTTTGATGATGAAAGATTTGAAATTATCGAAAAAAAGATGAAATGAATGCTGCTTAAATCAAAACAAAAGGCGAGATGTATCCATTGGACATCAATACGATACGAGGGAAACCTTTTATAAGTCTGCTCTCTAAGGCTGCAATAGACGATAGTTGGCTATGCATAGGTGTCACACCCCCCAAACCGAAACGACGGAAACGTTCGGAGGTGGAGGATGTCATGTAAAATATCACAACAATTGCATCATAGTAATCAAAGTAAAGAAAAACATTACATTAAATAAGTAAAATATTTACATATGTTTGATACATAGTTTGTATACACCAAAAGTATAACAAAATATAAAAAGATGTGACTCTATACGCTCCGTCTTCTCAAAAGTTGCGGGAGTACCTGTCTACTGATTTCCTGAGAATACAAGCGGTTTTGAAAAGAGTATCAACATTAAAGCTGGTGAGTTCATAAGAATGTTTTTGAATGTAAACCCGTCTTTGAATCTGTATAAGAATATTTGTATGTTTTCCAAGAAAATCCAATATTTTTCTAACATATGTATTTTTTACTGTAATCAATGAAGTATTAGTTCGTATGCCTGGTTACCACCAGCTGTATTTCATAATGTTGTTTTGAATGAGGCCCATTGTAAGAAAAACCTAGCTACCACCAGTAATGCATAAAATGTTCTGTTTTGAAAACCCTAGTTACCACTAGTAATGTATAAAATGTTCTGTTTTGAAAACCCTGGTTACCACCAGTAATGAATAGTAGTTTTATTACTTAAAATAAAACTATGTATTGTATCCCTGGAATCCTCCATTGTATTATGTAGTAGTTCTATTAATGAAAATAAAACTAATGATGAATGAATCCCGTAAACAAAATGTTAGTTTATACTATTGTGAGTCGTATAACCATGCTTGATATGACTGATGACCTCTATGACATTCTTCAAGTGTCGGACGATATGATATTTGTCACCTCAGGCATGCATGCCTAACTGTAGCTAGCAGTTCTAGTGTGGTATTGTCACTCCCGAATAGATCTATTCACAAATCTCACGCTCTCCCTCCAGGAGACTTTGGTTACACTAAAAGATAGGATTTAACATGTACCCCGAAAGGTACAATTGAAGAGTTGTCTCACGATCCTGTACTAACTAGTTTACGTGTAGTTTTGTATTGTTCTATTGTATTTGAATCCTTTGTAGAGTAATAATAATTATACTTAGATAATTATTTTTAATGTTATACTCTTGAAATCCAAAAGTAGTAATGTATCATAAACTAAGTCTGTCATAGTTTATATGCTTATCAATGTATAAGCTCTGAATTTGTAAAACCATATATTGAAGCCCCAAACTATACCTATTATAGTTTGAATGTATGTTATGTACTTGGTTCATGTATTGATCTGAAAACTATGCAATTTTTCCTAAAAGCTGAAAAACGTCCCTTATGCTCAACATGTTACAAAAGGGATAAAATATCTAAACTTTTTATAAATATGTGGAAACTGTATGGTTGTATCAATTGCATCAGTTTTAAACGTGTTGAAACCCTTTTGTATAAATTCACAAAATCATTTGTGTTTGGCTTATATCCCCCCTGAAAACGTTTAAAAAGTAAAAGCATAGGGGTATGAACTCACAGTTAGTTGCGTTAAAGTGTCGGATAACGAAACTGGAAATGAAGACCCTCAGGTTGATGTACGCGACACTTAACAGGATCCTAATAACAGTTAAATAGATATATGCATTTTATTAGTGAAAACATTAATTATAGTGTTGGGAAAACAATTGCTTTTGGTTTAGGAATGTTAGCGGGACTCGATTGAGTCGGAAAAAAACGAGTTTTCAGCCATGTTCACGACTGAAGAAGGTTTGTGGTCGTGAACTGTTCTCGGCCGTGAACAATTTACTTCCTTCGAAGGGTTTATGGCCTTTGAAGGTTTGAAGGGTTCATGACCTGTTCTTGGTGAATATGAAGATTTGAAGGTTTCACGGCCGTGAACTCAAGAACAACAAAGCTCAATTTGATGAAAAACGGATGTTTTGATGCTCCAAAATGAGTTCCAAGGCGGATAGAGTTCTAGATGAAGAGAAATCAGGTGTTTTCAGGTGATGATATTTAGAGAGAGAGAAAGGGTGTTTGTGGCCATAAAAGTGTAAATGAGGGGTAGGAGCACATATTTATAAGAGGGTTTCATGGTCGGTGGTAGGGGCCACCAGACGTGAACGGGTTCACGACCGTAAACACCAGTCAGGCCGGAAACTGCTGATTTTCGAAGGAAACTCGGGTTTTCACGCGATGTTGGTTCCAAATCTTATATAAAATTTATTTCTATAACTTAAATGATTTTGCAAACCATAAGAATTTTATGGAACAAAATAAAATTCAAAATTTATTTGATGGAATCGGGCTAACGTTACGGAAAAAGTTTCAGGTTGTCATAATAGGAGATTTTCGCACCTCAACTTCAAAGACATCAACTAGCTAGTTCTTGGTGATCATGTGTAAGGTTTTCCTCTATTGAAATATGACAAGGATCATCTCTACGCCACATGAGAAATGGGAAAGTAAAGTAGGAAAAGTCATCCAACTATAGTAAACACGAAGGTTATTGAGCCACTCGAACTACTCCACATTGATCTTTGTGGTCCATCTGCAATAGGAAGTATTTATGGTAACAAATATATTCTTGTAGCTATAGATTATTTTTCTCGTTTCGCTTGGGTGTTCTTTCTTAGGAAGAAGTCTGAAGCAACTCATGGGCTCAAAGATTTTATTAAGCAGATTTAGTTACAACTGTGGAAGGTGGTTAGCAATGTTCGAAGCGACAATGGTCTGGAATTTAAGAACCAAGAATTCGATGAATTCCTCACTGATAAGGGAGTATCTCACAATTTTTCTACTCCCTATACTGCACGGAAAAACGGGGTCGTTGAAAGACGAAACCGTTCGTTGTGTGAAGCAGCCAAGACCATGCTTTCGTTCTCATCATTGCCTATTTACTTCTGGGTTGATGTTGTTGCCACTGCCTACTTTACTCAAAACATATCGCTTTTTAATAAAAGATTTGCTGTCACTCCTCACGAAATTATCAATAAACGAAAACCTAACATCAAGTGCTTCCGTGTTTTCGGTTCCAGGTGTTTCATTTTCACTTCAATGGAACAATGAAACAAGTTTGATGCGAAGGATGATAAAGGCATTTTTATGGGATATTCGTTAACGTCGAAAGCATATAGGGTTCAAAACAAACAATCCAAAAAGATTGAAGAAACCTATTATGTCACGTTCGATGACAATTACGTAAAGAAGACATACGCGAATGATAGTCAATCTAAAGAGATCTTTCCTCAATCGAACCAAGTGACCATTCCATCGGCCAATCTCTATGAAGAATTCATGCTTCTATTTGAAGAACCTGAGAAGACCATCACATCTGAAGCAAAGGCAGTTGATAATAAGGTAGACAAAATGGAGAAGATAATTGATGATGCTCCTAAACATATGCATAATCAGCCATCAGTTGCAAATCAGCCTCAAAACACAAGCACTATGTTCCAGGGGGAAGGTTCATCATCATCAAGCTCACATCTCTAGGGGGAGGATTCACCTTCAACAGTAGCACACGAAAGTCCAGTCAAAGAAGAAGACGCGAATCTAGTCTTTGAGACTCACTCATCATTCGAGGGGGTGAATACAGATGTGAGTGATGATACATCCATTCAATCAGAATTCAAAGACGTGGAAGTTGAGCTGGATCCATTTTAGGATCCAAATTATCCTCCTCTAGCCAAATGGACCAGTGATCACCCCAAAACTCAAGTGTTCTCACGAGAATTCAAAGACTCACTTATGCAAGTGTTCTCACGAGATCTCAAATAAAAGCAAAATGAACTGCATTATTCTCTAAAGTGGAATTCTGCATGTTTGATTCTTTCGTTTCCAAGTTGAACCAAAAACCATCAATCTAAAGAGATCTTTCCTACGCTACCAGATGCATCGGCTATTGATTTAAAACGGGTGTTTCACAATAAAATGGAGAAAGAAGGCAATGTTATGAGGAACAAAGCAAGACTCATGGTTAATGGATATTGTTAGGAAAAAGGTATCGACTACGAAGAAACCTTCGCACTTGTTTCAAGGTTGGAATCTCTTCGCATCTTCTTGGCATATGCAGCGTACAAGAACTTCGAAGTATTTCAAATGGATGTTAAGTATGCTTTCTTAAATGGAGAATTAGAAGAGACTGTGTACGTGGAACAAGAACCGGGATTTGTAAATGAGAAGTATCCTGATCACTGCTATATATTGGACAATCCAAGAGCCTGGTATGAAACTCTCACTTGCTTCCTTAAAATGTCCAAATTTAAACAAGGTTCGGTTGACCCAACCTTCTTTTGCAAAAAAGGGGGTGACCGCTTAATGATCATCTAAATTTATGTTGATGACATCATCTTTGGCTCCACGAATCCTAGCTTAACAACTGAATTCAGAAAGTTGATGGAAATTAAATTTGAGATGAGCTCTATAGGTCTAATTAACTTTTTCCTTGGATTGAATATAAGACAGGGATCAGAAGGCCTTTTTATAAATCGGGAAGCATTCACGGAGACCTTACTGACTAAGTTTGGCATGATGGGAGACTCCAAAGTGAAGGTTCCAATGGCATTCAGAACGAAACTAACTCCATCTCTGGAAAAACCGGCTGCTAATATGACTCTCTATCGACAAATGAGAGGATTCTTAATGTATCTAATAGCTAGTAGACCAAATATTATGTTTTCTTTTTGTTATTATGCCAGGTTTCAAGCTAATCCACGCGAACCTCATATGGTGGCAGTTAAGAATATCTTTAGATATCTGAAACGAACCTCTTCACTCGGTATATGGTATCCTTTAAAATCTGGTTTCTTTGTACAAGCATTTTCAGATGTTGATCTTGGAGGATGCGGGTTGGATAGAAAAAGCACGACTAGAGGATGCCAATTTCTTGATGAGAAACTTGTCAGCTGGCAGTCCAAAAAGCAAACATGTGTCTCGTTGTCAACAACCGAAACTTAGTACATTGCTGTTGCATCTTTTACCTCTCATGTCATATGGATTAATAGTCAATTGTGAGACTATAGCCTAAATATGAAGCGAATCCTACTCTATCGTGATTCTTCGTATAAGCATTTTCAGATGCTTATCTTGGAGGATCCGGGTTGGATAGCAAAAGCACGACTGGAGGATGCCAATTTCTTGATGGGAAACTTGTCAGGTGGCAGTCCAAAAAGTAAACATGCATCTCGTAGTCAACAGATGAAGCTGAGTACATTGTTGTTGCATCTTGTACCTCTCAGTTCATATGGATTTGGAGTCAATTGCGAGACTAGGGCCTGAATATGAAGCGAATCCCATGCTATTGTGATTCTGAAAGCGCAATTCGCATCTGTCACAACCTAGTGCAACATTCAAAGACAAAAGACATAGCACTGAGGTATCATTTCATCAAGGCTCATGTAGAAGATGGCAACGTTGAGATTCATTTCGTTCGATCAACAGACCAATTGGCTGACATATTCACGAAAGCCTTGCCGGAAGCATCCTTTAATAGAATACTCCAAGGCCTAGGAATGATGGAGTCTGAATAAGTTCCAAAACCACTTTTGCCTCCGAAGTAGCCCGTTGTCTTTTGGGTTACCTTTTTGCTTTCGTTTTTACTTTTTCGACTAGAAAAATAGAACGAACGCTCGCTCTATTTCGTCTTCGATTTTTTCGGGACACAAATTTAGACGAACGTTCGCCCCATCTCGTGCCTCATTTTTTTTAAAAGCGAACACTTGTGGTCTGATCTTTTTGTATATTTTGTATATTACACTTGTTTCGTTTTATTTTTCATTAAAGCTTTCAAAAATACAAAAATATTTCCTTTTTTATGTTTTCCTCTTCCAAATCTAAAATATAAGAATATTTAATTTTATTTGTTTCTTTCTTTTTTAGAAATTTTCAAAATACAAAAATATTTTCTTTTTTATTTAATATTTTTCTTTGAGCACCATTGCAGGTTACATTGCAAAAACGAATGATGGGGCATGTATAACTTCCATATATTAGTACTAGCTAAGTGTCCCTAGAAGCATGCTGCTGCATGTTTTCCTAAGCCTCAATAGACTTAATGTGAAGCCTTAATGAATCGAATCTACTATTCGTTTCTTCCAAACTAGGCTGTGAAATTCACATTAGTCACGAACTACCTTACTCTTCTCATCTTGAGTTACGAGTTATTTGCTTGGTTACATTCACGTAGCAGAGGTACATCTACTTCTCTGGAGCCACCTTCTCTTTTCTCCATTTGTCTTCATACTCATACATGTAACCCTTGAGACTCTCAGCTATACCACTGAGGTTTATGGCTACGAAACATCTGAGTTAATGATCTTAGCTTTGTTCACCATGAACTAAGTGAAACCCAACATTCAACACCCTTACATGAATTGACGGTGAACCATTGAAAGTTATAGATTTTCACATTTATGGATTGTACCATGAAATCTCTTTTTCTTTTTGCGTGATCTTTATGAACTGTTCTACAACCAAGACTTTTCTTCACATAAGAACGAGTTTTTTTTTTTTTTTTTTTTTTTTTTTTTTTGAGATTTCAAAGTTTCACTTAGTCACTAAAATAATTCCAAGCCTACTCGTTCAACTGACTACACTGGTCATACGAGTACTTCATCCAACACTAACACTTATATAAAGTTCGTTGTTTGATTGGAGATTTAGCCACCTTTTCAGCCTAACTTTAAAAGATTCCTTTCATTGTTTCTTAACAAACAAATGATCGTACCTCAACAGGAAACCACACAGACGATTCTGCGTCTCTCTTGACTTAGAAGGAAGAGATTCGTGCCTGGGATCCACAGTTTCATGTCTTTATTGACATCACTTAAATCCCACAACTATAATTTTCTTTATTTCCTTATCTTTTGCACACTCTTGCACGAACATCTTTATGATTTTCTAAAATTCTAGTTCGTGACACTTATGGCATTTTTTAGTTTCGCAGATTCGCTTTTATATGCACTTACTAAGTTCGTTTCTCAAAAGCGAACGATGAATATCCATTTAAAAGAACACAAGGAATTTGCAACGTTGGGGATAAAAGTTGCTGACGCAGCAATTGAAGAAAACATTTTTGAAATAAAAGGCGCGTGGAATTTAAAATGGTTCCAAATCTCACGTTGTATGATGTCACCGGACACCCTGCAGCCGCTACTATTGTCACATCCCATTTTTCTAGGCATCCAATCAGGGATTGTCACGCAATCGTCGCTTGGTTTTTATTTTTCACTATAAATAAAGCTTTCAATCAACAATTCATCCTTTACCACTCTCAAAGTTTTTACGAACCCTAAAAGGTGATTTTTCTCTCAACTGTTCATCTTCTTCTCCTACCTGCAACAATGGAAGAGTCTTCCTCAGTTTAAGAACAGTCTGCCCAGTCATCTCTCCTCACTATCAAACAGAATCAAAACTTGATTCTCGACTTGGCTTTGTTCAAATACGATGTGTTCATGTTGCCGATCGTAGAATGCGTGAAGTACTCACCTTTGGTCATCGCTCTAACCAAGTTCGAATGTGTTCCGATGTTGCCACTATTAAAAGCTTATTCTACAACAGCCTACATCAGAGAGGAGGAACGAATTTCCTTTGAGGTATTTGAGAAGAAAACTTCCCTCATGAAGGCTAGGTTTTTCTCTCTTCTAGGGCTTTCCTATGACGATTCCATGGTAACCCAGATTCGATCTCCACCGCTCAAATCATCGACATGTTCTATCAGATGGGGTACACAGATCCCATCCCCTCCATCACCAAGTTCAAGAAGTCTAACCTTCCTTCCCTATGGAATGGCCTCTTTACCCTTCTCGTCAATGCATTTTCTGAATGGGTAATTGGTTCGGATTGCACCAGTAAGTCCTTCATTACGATCCTCTATGGACTCTACCATGGGATCAACCTAGAATATGGTTCCGTTTTATGGGCTCAACTGGTGCAAAACACAACCTCTACTACTCGACACATCAAGATTTCCTGTGGTCGATTTTGGACCATTGTGGTACAACGTGCAATTGAAAAGCTCAATGTACCAGTCATGGTAGATTTACTGATGTAATCAATTTCCACGTATCACACCACCAAGATCGTCGTTGCTGATACCTCCAAGTTTTCCTTTGTGGGTTTAATTCCTGAATCCATGTACAGGTTTGTGTCGGGGGCAACCAAAATTATTAGGGAATACAAGAAGCATCCAACCTCAAGACCAAGAGTCATCACTCTTGAGATGAAACATACTCTTGATGAAGCTGATAAGGTCAAGAAAGGGGCAAACCAAAGCAACCAAAAGAGGGTCCATCTGTCCTCACTCAGATTACCAAAAAGCAAAGGAAAAAAGGCGATTCGTCTAATCCTACTCCCTCATCTCTGAAACGGAAGCGAGTGAAGAAACAAGTTCTTCAGGTTCGCATCCCTTCCTTAATTTCATCTAAAAGCGAATCTGATGATGCAAATCGATTCGAATCTAAGGATGATGTCAACCGAAATGACCAAGAGGTAAATTTCATTACTCCATCCCCTCCACCATCACATACTTCCACATATGTTCCTATAGCAATTGCTCCTTGCCCACCTCCTGTTACTACTGAACCACCAACTTCTATTCCTCAACAACCACCTATTTTCACTGAAACCACTACAACAACCACCACAGGAAAACCTCCTGTTAAGGTCAACGCATTCGATGCATGGGAAAAGACTTCAGGTTTTGCAACTACTTCTATTACATCTCCCATTACTCCTCAACCTCAACATGGTTCTGAAGACCCTCTCAGTGCAAATGGACTACACTTTGATACTTATCACTATAGTCCATTCTGTTTGATTAGGTGTCTAAGCACATAACTATTTTGATATGTACTTGACCCGATTGTGAGCATGGTCCCTTTGGGTTGCCTTCACCATAGCAAGTGATAGGATGAACTAAGGAGAAAAAGGATTAATTATGATTTATTAATATATTAATGAATAATATATTAAAAGAGAAATCATATTGTTTAATTAAAATTAGTCAAGAATTTATAAGAATTAATTTTGTGGCTAAAAGAGATTAATTAAATAAAGGGGACTGATATTGTAATTATAAGATAGTTTCATATATGGGCTAATGGACTCCATAGAGGTTGGAGCCGACTATATCTATGCGGAAACCCATAAGAATTCGTCCAAGGCCTCTAACGAGGGAGTCGATGGGCTGCTTAGGGCCTAAGCAGTCAGATTAGGGTT
The DNA here is from genome assembly GCF_052625555.1 of Lactuca saligna. Taxonomy (NCBI): domain Eukaryota; kingdom Viridiplantae; phylum Streptophyta; class Magnoliopsida; order Asterales; family Asteraceae; genus Lactuca; species Lactuca saligna. The sequence continues at coordinate 249,890,811 of NC_136424.1, forward strand.
TCCTGGATGAAAACCCTAATAGCCTAAGTATAAAAGGAACCTTTGGCAAGCCAAAAACGTCCCTGACCTTTTAAGAAAAACCCTAGGATGTTTTGGTGTCTCCTCCCTCTCTCATTGTTCATCTTGTTGCATATGGTGTTTGTGACTCCATTAGAGGTGCAACATTTGAGGCACTAAGCTTTCAGAAGTCAATTACAAGAAGGATTCAGATTGTTATTGCAACATAACAATCAAGGTAAGATCTAGACTCTATTCTTTTGTCAATTTTGATTATTGTATGCTAGAATTAGGGTTTATGAGTTTTGGATGATTATTGCATGTATATTAGACAAACTAGATCCAAAGCTTTAGGGTTTGCATGTACACCATAGGATTGATGTGGTGCTTAAACCCATTAGTGGTATCAGAGCCTAGGCTGTTTGTTTGATGTATTTGATGTTTTACATAATCGTTCAAGCTGAAAATCACGAAAAAAATGCTTTCTGGAGCCTGAACTCGTCGAGTTCATAGGTGAACTCACCGAGTTCACTGGGAACTCGACGAGTCCATCCCTGACTCAACGAGTTTGTAGGTTTGATTGCGGGATTTTGACCTGTTTTGGCTGTAGATAATTACCATAAACGTTTTTTTATTGATAAAATCCGTTTTTTATTAATTTGGAGTGATTATCCTTGCCAAAATAGAAGATAATTGTCAATTAATTAGATAATCGTTGCCTTATATGATAAACTTGATTTATTTGAATTATTTGATTGGATTATCTTGCCATAAAATTGAATTAGCTCAAATTTAGATAATCACCAATTATTTGATTACTTGAATTATTTGTAATTTGATCTAGATAGTTTTGAAAAGTTTCAAAACTTGCCCTCAAGTTTTGGAATTTAAATTTTTGATTAAAAGTTTAATTTTGAAATATTTAAATTCTAATCCCTAAAGTTTTGAAAAGTTTCAAAATTTGTGCTTAAGTTTTGGAATTTAACATTTAATTAAAAGGTATTATTTTTGAATATATTAAATTCTAAACCCTAATATTTTGAAAAGTTCAAATTACACCCTTATTGTTTTATTAAGTTAATTAAATGTATAATTAAAAGAGAATTAATAAATCCATAATGACATGGTTTATATTTAATTAAATTAAAAGGTATAATTTATTAAATTAGACCACATAGTATTTAAAAGTATAAAATACACCCTTATACTATATAAAATTAAAAGTCTAATATTATATATGTATAAGTAAAATGTCAGTCTTACCGTTAGTAGGCCTCATTCTTGAAGCTGGTCCATAAGGGGTGTTTAAGGAAGCGGCCTGTAAAATGACCGTCATTGGGTATCCACTCTTACCTACCGCACTCTTGACTAGTGGAGGGTCGTTAGTCGAACGGGTAGGATATGACACAACCTTCCATTTTAAGTATAATGAAATACGAAGTAACTAAATTTTTTTATAAATTCTCAAATCTTAGTTACTTTAGGAAAAATGTGGAGTTGGTGTTATTCCATGAAATTGAACTCTGTACTCTTGCTAAGACGTTAGTGGAGCGTGTGTGGTTAACCTTCACACTAATTTGGCTCTTAGAAAAGGTGGCAAAGGGTGACTCGATGTTTGACAAATATCGATGGAGCGTGTGTGGTTAACCGACACATCGATTAGGTGACTGTAAAATTGGGGGCACCATGTATATTTGCATGGTTATCCACAACTTGTTTGTGATCCTCGGCATCCCAGTCAAAAGCGAAGGGCACACTAGAGATTTAAACATGCCATTGAAAAGTTCAACAAATCTCAAAAGATCTAGGAGTTTCAATTCATTTAAAACTTAATTTTCAATTTTTGTTTTTCATGGTGGAAATTGGTGAATCGTCATTTACCTACCTTCAAATGTTCTGCAATTTGGATTCTCCCTGACTCACGTGTTCGAAGACTTGAAAAGTTCAAGGTCACTCAAGCCCTAAAAGACACGGAGATGAAAAGTCGGTATGCGCTCGTGTCTTGGATATGAAGTTGCATACTGATAGATTGGGAATGTAAGACGTCAATGTCTCGGAGAAGTTGGGTGTTGACTTGGTTCTTCACTCACTTCCCGATTCATATGGGAAGTTTGTTAGAGAGTACTATATGATGGAACATCACGTGACCCTCATTGATTTGACTTGTATGCTTATTGCTGCCGAATCAGAAATGATTTGGCGCACTTGTCAAGAAAATTTGTTTGGTAAATCAATATCCCAACCTTCTATGGGCAATGGCAACATTAGAAGTCCAGAAAAGTTTTCTCTACGCAAGAGAAAGGATGAGTCTGAGATAGTCCCGTGTACCATTCCTAGGGTTGTTCATTATTCGGATAAAACCGAATTATCTAATTGGACAATTTGGATTGGACTATTTGGTTCGAATATTCGGATTTTTGGATTGGTTTTGAACAAAACCGAATTATTATTTTGCATTTCAGATTGGTTTTGGCTTATAAATAAGAATCGAATAGTCCAAAAAAACCGAATAAGCATTTATTATTTATCTATTTATAATATATATCTATAACTATTTATTAATTTTGTAATTTATTTTTTCAAATAGTTTCAAAACATTTCACCCGATAAAAAAACATTAATATGCATTTTCTCTCGAAAGTTTTGTATCTATAAAATATTTAACTATAATATATCTTCTTATTTGTTTTTTATAAACTTCAAATCACAACTAAATTATTTGTTTTTGCTTCTTGTGTAAAGTTGGGTAATATTATAATTATATGTTATTTTAAAATGTTTCGGTTTTTGAAAACCGAATTATAAAAACCAATCCAACCAAATTGTAATTGGATCGGATCAGATCAGATTTGAATTTAGTTTGGATAATTCAGATTCATGTTTTGAAAATCGAAATCAATTTGGATTTACTTGATTGGATCAGATCAAACTGATCCATCCAAAACAAACACCCCTAACCATTCCAGAAAAATCCATATGTTTCTACTGCCAATAACGGGAGCATTGGTTTCGAAGCTGTCCTGACTCTCTAAGAGATCTAAGAGATAGGATAGTCAAGATGTATGACTCTACTTCATTTAAAATCTACTATCTAACTCTATTAAGTTCCTATTTGGAGATTCTAAATACATGATGTGATAAAATTACATTTAGTGTTTTGTAGGATTGAAGAAAAGAAAGGAAGCTTAAAGGAAGAAGCGTGCTGAGTCTGATCGCGAAGATATGGATTTCGATCACATGATTCTATGATCGGATTTTTGAACTGCTACTTAGAGTTATGATAGATTGCTTAGGAGTATGTAATAGCATAGTTTTCATTTGAATTGAATTGTGAGGACAAGTTTTTCGGCACCTTTTATGAATAAAATAAAATTTGGTTTTTTGTCTTATTTATATTTCCTTGTAATGGCATGTATGAAAATTCTTGTTTATTACTATTTTAGCAATGTTGAAATGGGTGTGATTGTTAGTTATGTTATTTGTGGTAATGTCGAGAAGTCACCAAATAAGGAAAGATTCTTGTTGCCCGAGTTTGAATTGGACAGAAACTTGGAACATACAACTTGTATTGTATGATGAATGAGAACCTTCATTTTTGGAAAATTAAGACTTATTCCTTGACAAAGAGTCAAGTGAAGGATTAGGAGAATTGGTACACAATGTTGTGCGCTAGTCAAGTCCACTACAAAGAACAATAAGATTGTTTGTCATGATTTACTAAAAGTCTAGTAAATGTGGTTATGCTTACAAGATTAAGTATAATTCTGAATCACTGTAGTGGTGATGATTATGATGGCATGTGCGGAATTAGAAAAGATCTAGTGATTCATCATACAAATTCAAGAACATAAGAAGTAAATAAATCTTTGTAAGCTCTTATTAGATCTAGAAAGATTATACAAATGGGTCTTGTATACAAATTATCTCTCTAGTCTAACACTCCAAAATGGACTCTTACATAATGGGAGTCACTCACTTCCTATTTATAGGAAAAGACTCAACCCATTTACACATACAAAGAGGAAAGCCTAAAACAATACATCCAAGCATGAATTTGCACCCTAACATAATCAAGAGTAAACCTATTATTAAACACTAGCACACGACTTGAGGTTTGTAACCTATCGTGTTGACATATTCTTATTTCTATGCCATTGTGTAAATTTACTTATGCATATGAGTTCTACGAAAGTACATTGTTGCTATATAACTTGGAAGCAATGGTGGGACCCTTGATGACAAGAAATTAAGAATGAACAAGTTTTGTCCATAAGAATTTAGATTTGACACAAACATTATCTTATGATTATGGTTATGACAAATTCACATGGATAGGAACACATACACCATAAAATCTAAGTGTCATAACGTTTCTCTACTTCATGAAAATGATTGTGAGCAACGCTTTCACTGGTAAGATTTTAAGGAGATAGCAATTGTGTAAATTGCATTCTCAAATTCGATTATGATTATGGCATCCCACTTCATAGTTCGAATTGTGAGATTTAGCAATTAGTTTGAACATTCGAGACTTATTGCTATAAGTTCTAGAACTGTTTAGACACACATGTGAGTTATCTAAGGAAATGTGTATGAGTTTGAAGAGCTTAGATAAAGGTTTATTGAAGCATCTGGTATTAGAAATAAAAATTGATTTCTAGAAGTCCCATTGTTTTCTGAATATGTGTCAAAGCTAGTGGGAGCATAAGTGTTATGCTGGTAAGAAGACAATCATCATGTTAGTGGGAGCATGATCATTATGTCAAGTATTGCAAGATAGTAATATTAATTATAGAAAACAAAAGTTTCACTTTGCAAAGTTGCAGAGGTTGAAAAGTTGTTTTGCTATAATTAAGGGAAAGGATAATATACTTCGTTTCGAAATCTAGAAGCTTGGATCGAGAAATTTTAATCAAATTTAGTCAAAGGACATATATGGATGTTATGTTGAAAAGATTCAACTTAAAAGGATTCTATATATGGCAATATTATAGAAAGGAATTGGTAAAGTATCATATTTTTCATTATGAATTGTGTCCCATACGCTTTAGGTATAGGATTGATTGCATATGCTATAATATTTGACCGTTCTAAAATTTTACAAATACCTAGGGCATTAAGAGGGAAAAGGGACTAGAACTGGTTTGACTAAATTAATTGAACAACTGTCAACGACAATCTAAGGTTTGCTAAGGATTGGTCGCTTGTGAGCAGTTGGAAGTTGGACATTAAGAATTTATCTCTAGATTAGAAACTTTTATGCAAGAAGGATGTTCAAAGGAATGTACTTTGAATGTGAGACTTCACATCTATGGAATTGCCTTGTTGCAATCTCCAATAGAACACTTTGTAATAAAATTGGCAAAGTCTTGGTGGCTTTGGTGCTATGACATTACGAAAGGATCATTGCACAAAATGTTAGAATCTATCATATTCTATTAGTGATGAGAATTTTGTGTTCTTACACTAACGATAAGGATTAGGGATTGTGAAATTAACATCACCGGAAATGTTTTAAATTGATCTATTTCACAAAGTAAGGACCATAGGTAAACATAGTGTGCATGCTTGGTGCATGGGACAACTATTGTTATAATTCAAGTAATAAGTTAATTTCCTGAAACAATGAATAACGAGTAATCAATATGGTAATTAAATAAAGGTGTCTTATTTATACTCAAAAGTCTGGGGCCATATGGGATTAGTATTATTCTTGTGTTTCACTTTGCATGTTTTGACTTCCCGAATAATAAGATTATTCAAACCATCCACAGTTGATCATACTTTCGAAGTAGGTATGAAAAAGAATGTCATGAATTTGTTTTTAGATTGTCTAAAGTGTTTAGACATAACACAAGTTTGCTACAGAGTTCATGCGTACTTCTATAATAAGATTAGAGTATTGGATTAAACCCACGCTCACTTGAATCACTTCATGGATTTTATCACGGGTGATTAGTGAGACGATAATATTATATATTCTTGAAACCAACACGTGTGAGTTTTAATTTACCAGTTGGTTGCACATTGATAATATGTAAACGCACCAGTAACTTGGTGTTGTAAAACATATTGTTGTGTGTGATTTGATGAGTACGTACAAGCGAGCATTTGAGTCAAAGTTTATCCGTTCCTTTTATCCAAAGTGGATAAAAGCGATATCTGTGAGCCCCTCGATGATTTAGTGATGACACCCTAAGCGCTTGGCCAAGCCGGAACTAAGTTGATGTGTTCAATTGTAGTTTGTTGTCAGTCGTCATAAATCGGAAATCGGGAAACAACACATAGACTAAGAGAATGATTGTAATCCATGTTTCATGTCTATACAATATCTATAATGAAGGAATATATAATTCCTTATCTAAAGGATACGTTTATGATAAGATCAGATTTCGATGGCGGATTTTGAAAGCTACAATTGTTGATCAGGTTCCGAAGTCATATGCAATATAGTTATTAGACTTATCCAAGTGGGAGACTGTTGGATTAGGTGTCTAAGCCCATAACTATTATGATATGTACTTGAGCCGATTGTGAGCATGGTTCTTTTGGGTTGCCTTCACCATAGCAATTGATAGGATGAACTAAGCAGAAAAAGAATTAATTATGATTTATTAATATATTATATGAATAATATATTAAAAGAGAAATCATATTGTTTAATTAATATTAGTTAATAATTAATGAGAATTAATTTTGTAGCTAAAAGAGATTAATTAAATAAAGGGGACTGATATTGTAATTATAAGATAGTTACATATATGGGCTAATGGACTCCATAGAGGTTGGAGTGGACGAAATCTATGGGGAAACCCAGAAGAATTCGTCCAAGGGCTCTAAGGAGGGAGTCCATGGGCTGCTTGGGGCCTAAGTAGTCAGATTAGGGTTTCTTGGTTGAAAACCCTAGTAGCCTAAGTATAAAAGTAACCCTTTGCAAGCCAAAAACGCCCCTAATCTTCTAAGAAAAACCCTAGGACGTTTTTGGTGCCTCCTCCCTCTCTCCTTATTCATCTTGTTGCATATGGTGTTTGTGAGTCCATTAGAGGTGCAACATTTAAGGCACTAAGCTTTCAGAAGTCAATTACAAGAAGGATTCAAATTGTTATTGAAACATAACAATCAAGGTAAGATCTAAACTCTATTATTTTGTCAATTTCGATTATGTATGCTAGAATTAGGGTTTCTGAGCTTTGGATGATTATTGCATGTATATTAGACAAACTAGATCCAAAGCTTTAGGATTTGCATGTACACCATAGGATTGATGTAGTGCTCAAAAACCATCACATTCTCGATCTAAGAAGATAGTGATGATGATGCCGCTCTCACTCAAAGGCATCTCAAAGATTTACACTCCAAGCTTGATACACTTATTGCATCTTCTATTGCCTCCTTAAGCCAAGCCTATTCTGAAGTATAGGTTAAGAGTATGCTTGATACTCTTGTAAAAGAACATGCAACCAATCTTGCACAAGCAAACAAGGCAGTTGAGTACTCCACCCTTTCAAGACAACAAGCGATCGAAAACGTCGATAAACTAATCTCAGACACGAAGACTTTTTTGACAGTGCTTCATACTGTAGCTGAAGCGAATGCTACCAAGGCGAATGATGTGATCACGAAACTGAGCAATTCGCTTCGCACTGAATGGGAGAAACTAGCACAACTTCGTTCAGGTATCGCTGATGATAACACCACATTTCACTCTTCTATTTCCTCACGGGTCACCAAGTTCCAAGAGGATCTGGCTATTGAAAGTAAAATAATGGATGAACTTTCTCTTTGTGCCACTTAACTCCACGCTCAAACCATCAAGCTCAAGTACGCGAAGACAGAAATCTAGGAGCTTAAATCTGAAAGAGTTGTTTTGAAACAAGGTGTGGGAGATGTGAATGCATTACTTACAATCTTCTTGAAGCCCATGATCCTATTCTGACCATCACTATTCGCAGACACTTGGGTGATAAGCTCTTTACTGTTGTCGCTCTTCTTAATAGACTTGAAGGTGTTTCTGAGGCCCCTGTCCCTCCGAAAAAAGGGGGAAGATAAAGCTACTAAGACGGGGGAAGCACCTAAAAACAAAAATGAAACGAAGGGTAATGTAGCTTCGGGTTCGAAAGGGAAAGATCCAATGGGTGATTTTGATGAAGAATAAGAAAACAATGAAAATCAGCTAAAGAGAAAGGGTTGTGACCATGAAATAAATGAAAGTGCTTGCATTGCGAGAGAAGCTGAGAAGAAGGAAAGAAAAGAAAAACAAGCTTACGACACTTTGGAGAGCAGAAAAACACTCTTTCCATTGTGGACATTGGAGCGATTGTTGCATGAGGCAGTTGAATTCCCAAGTGTTCACTGGTTGGAGCCAGTAATTTCTTTCGATTTGGAAAACACGAAGGATTCCCAGTACGACATGCCGATAACACGAAGAGCCTTCGTTTTCCATTATTTTGATTCGATTTCAAATGTTCCCTCTTTCCTGATGTGAAAGTGAATAAAGCCTTAATTGACTTTTATCTCACTCATGGAAAACCTCAGTATTTGACCTGGAGTGCTCAGAAGTTAACAATAGTCAAGGTTACAGGTCCAATTGCTATAGGAGGCTTTATGAATGTGAAGTTCAAGGCAACAAGGGGTTTAGAAAATTTTATGCATGAATTCATGCTTGCTGATCTATCCAATCTTAATTCTCATGATTGGATTCTGTTGCTCAACCTCCTACTAACTGAAGAGAAAAAAAAAACGAACCCATTCTGGCTCACCTAAAGCGAATGTTGGTTTCGTATATATATATATATATATATATATATATATATATATATATATATATATATATATATATATATATATATATATATATATATATATATATATATATGAAGTGGCAAAGCTTGACATTGAAATAGCTAAAATTCTAAAATGAAATCCTACTGTTAATCCAATTGGAAAAGCTAACGACATGAGCGAAATGCGTATGGGTAAGATTGATATAGACCACTAGACTGTGATGTTTCAGCGTGGGACTGATGCTCCTGGAGCTTTCTAAAAGTGCCTCTTCGCTTTGCCCGTCAAGCACTTGTTCTCCACGTCCTGCTTAGAACACATTTTGGAGATCATTAACAAGTGTAGCCTCAATGATGTTGTTGTGAAGAAGAACTTCAATGATATGATTTGGTGGTATATCTTATTTCGTAGTACTCTACTCATTGTTATACCTAGACTCTTAAGGACAATTAAGAAGACTCAACAACGAATCATCTCCCGCCTCAATTAACACAAAGGGGGAGATTGGGCTTATAGTAGTTAGTCCATTATGTACACGATATTGGGCCTGTCCAGCCATCTCATTAATTAGGGTTTATGTATTTATAGTGCATGCATGCAACGTAGTAGGTTAACTCTTTATCTTTGAAATTGTTTTGTAAACTCTAATCATGCCTCTACAGTAGCAGTTCTTAATCGATCTCTTCTGAGGCAGTGAAGCTTAAATCATCCAACTTATTTTGAATCATTGTCGTGTTCTTATTTACTTCTTGGTTTTGAATCTTATCGATCTTTAAGTATTTTATCCTAACAAACTTGTTTCCTCGAGTTTGTGTGAACTATCACTACGCATAGTTTTATGGTAGTTTTAATTTTTAGTTTAACCTAAGATCACTTCCATAAGTTTGTGAGTAATATTACTACTTCCATAGGTAGGTTCCTAATAGATCTATACATCTCTCTCTCTCTCTCTCTCTCTCTCTCTCTTATTTAACAATTAACGATTATAGGTCAGGCGCTAGCTGAATATCAATCATCATGTTGATGACTCGTTTCTCATCTAACTCTTGCCATGAGGGCCTCCCCTGGTCGGTCATGTTGTTATTCGCGTTGTGTTTTATACGGTATACTTTGTGTGTGTGTGTGTGTGTGTATATATATATATATATATATATATATATATATAGGCGCTAGATGAATATCAATCATCGTGTTGATGAATCGTGTCTCATCTAACTCTTGTCATGAGGGCCTCCCCTGTTCGGTCGTGTTGTTATTCGCGTTGTGTTTTATACGGTATACTTAGTGTGTGTGTGTGTATATATATATATACGATATATATATATATATATATGATATATATATATATATATATGATATATATATATATATAGTGTGTGTGTGTTTAGCATAGCCAAGAATTTGGGCAAAGTAACACTAGGTACTAAGCTTATCCAAAAGTGGCTATAATAATGAGTTTCAACGTTTCTTGGCAATTGGCCAGCGTGATAACTAGGTATGATCTTATCTATCATAGTGGTTCATCATAACAACTAAGCATAATATTAGCTAAAGAGTTTGGGCGGAGTAATTACCGACCTAATATTATCCTAATGTTCTGGGCATATTATCTAACTATAATTAGTGATAACTACGTAAAGTTGTAATTTAGACATGTATCCCCCCCCCCCCCCCCCCCCCCCCCGCAAAGAGTTGAAAATGGGGTCATGAACTCACCTGATAGTTATGAAACCATTAATGTACGATAGAAATCCACAAGCTAGGACTTCGAGAGACATTCGGGGTAGTTGTACAAGAATCGAGACAGTGAGAGAATAAGTGAGAGGGGTGAGTAAAATGATATGTTAAATCTTGCTATTTATAACAGTTTTACAGTGCATGTCGCGCATTGAGTGTCGGGCAAATGCACGTGAACCGTACGATCATGTCACGTTTTGCGTAACACCCGATTTCGAATCGTTTCATTTTTCGGGGGTTCCGATCATCATTTATCATAATGCTTAGGGACCTAGGGAAGAAAGGATTTGGTCCTTTTTGGTTGAGGGTGTTAACGTCTAAAGTGACCCAAGTGTTTGATTGTGTTTCGGAGCCCAAGGGAATAATCATAATTTGTTAGTTCGGGCATTTATGAATTTTGGGTTTTGGCTCGGGAAGTTTTAAGGATAAGGTTAGTTGTTAGAAATGTAGGGTTTCTCGTCACCTTTCCGTGTATATAAAGTTCATCGGAAACATACTTAAATCGAAGAAGTTAGGGCCAAATGAAGTTTTAGGGTTTTAGAGGGTTCAACGAGGACGCGGGGTGTACTGGTTAAGTGGGTCGCGGGTGTTCCTTGAGTACGCCGAGCGTACTGAGGGGTACACAGGTGTACTCCCTTCACCCTCAAATCCTCATTTTGAGGGTTTTACCCCTATTTAAGGAACTTTTATTCTTAAGCTAGCCTTGACCCTTATTAGTCTCCAAGCCTCCTAAACCCTAATATTCGACCCTTAGCCACCATCTTGGAGTTCTGAAGAGATTAGAGCTTGTTGAAGAATCATCCTTTGGAGTGGGGCTTGTGGATCCGTAAGTTTCTTATCTTTTGCAACCCATTGAAGGTAAAATTCTTTCATCTTTACATCTATTTGGTTAGATCTTGCTTGGGGCGGATTATGGCACATTTTGATCCCTTTGGTTTGTATTTATGAGTTTGAGCTTGCTCTAAGAGTTGGACACTAGATCTGGACGTTTTAGGTGTCCCAAAGGCATAAAAATGTGATCTTTATGGTTTATTTGGAACCACGCATGTGTTAAGACCTTTCATTAAGCTCTTTTGAGCTCTAGAGCCCCATTAAGCCATGTATGCAAGTAAAGTTGCCAAATTTATGTAATATGTCATCCATAGGAATTAGATATGAGAGTTTGGAGCAAGGACTTAAGTGGTTAAGTGCTTAATGGAGAAGAATGGGATTTAGGGGAGTACGTTGGGCGTACCCATCTGGTACGTTGCACATACTGGTCCCAAAGGGTGTACGCCGGGTGTACCAGTTGATTTCGCGGGGCTTACTCAATGTTTTGATTTTCTTGATTTGTTGACTTGTTGTCCATGGACCATTGACTAGGAGTTTGGCCATGGTTGACTATTGATTATTTGGGCCTTATGGTATCATTTCGGGTTTGGGGCATCTTTTAGGCTTGGTTGCCTGGGGCATTACTAGGCCAGCTGAGAACAAGTGTGTTGGACTAGGAAGAGTTATTGGGCTTTAAGGTAAGGCCCACGCAAGGGTTTAGGCCCAGTTTGGAAAACTGATCCATAAGTGGGTTTTAATGATTATTTGGTTTATAGGCCTTTTGATTGGAAGTTAGGCCTTAGTCTTAAACCAAACAAGGTGAGGGGTAAAAGTGGATCTACAATCATAGATTATTCGTGGGATTATTGGATTTGAATCTGAACCCAAATGATGATTATTGGATTTGAATTTGAGCGCAAATGATGATTAAATGTTTTTCATGTATGTTAGCATGGGGTTTCTAGCGGATTTACAATCAGAGATTGTTCCTGGGATCAGTTGTTGATGGAGCGTTGTCTTGATATTGACAGTTCGGGGATCCGTCAGCCAGTAGCCAAGGATCATCTGTGTGATTTGTGACAACTCTAAATTTCTATCTTATAACAAACCCTACATTCAATCAAAGTCAAACTTTCAATTGCTAAATTTTAGCAGTTTTGGAGTCAGTTTGGGTGTTTTGATCACAAATACATCAAAGGTAATCATAGGAAGTATACTCTAGAGTTAATTACACAACACTTAAGTCTCAAACCTCCAAGAGTTTGGAGTTTACGACCATAACATGGAGTTTCAACCGTAAAGTCTATGCTATAAATATGACACTTAGTCATTTTATGTCATTTTTACCATTTTCAAGCTTAGAACTCATTCTCTCTCAAGTATCATCCGATTTTTCACTAAGATCTTCAACTTTGTAAGAGTTTCCTTCCTTGATTAGTTGGTATACTTCCATATCTAGTGATTTTACATGATTTCATCCATAAAATCTCTTCATTTTGATAGATCTTCAAGTGTTCTTCATTTCACCAAGAACACCAAGAACACACACTAGTGTTCTTGAGCCTTAAGCACCGTTACAAGCTTCTATATTGTAAGTACTCTTGTCCTAGCTTGTTATATACTTGAATCATCTAGTTTACACCTAGAAAACATCAAGAAAACATAATCAAAAGGGAGTTTACGCTCACGGAACCTCCTTGGGCCGTAAACTCTATTTAAGGGTCCAAATGAGCCCTAATCTCTTCTAAAGCCTTGTGATCAAGTCTATAACACTTCTATCATAAGCTAGGGACCTTAAAACTTGATTTAGTACAAGATACCATGAGTTTACGGCCGTAAACTCATGGAGAAATGGTCCTTGGGCCGTAAACATTAGTTAGTGGTGCAATGGTGCCACCATTCCTTCCTAAGGCTTAGGCTTGATCATAGAACATTTCATTATGACTTATAAGGCCTTAACAAACACCTTGGTACTTAATACCATGAGTGTACGACCGTAAACTCATGGGGAAATTACCCCTAGTCCGTAAACTCATGTGGTTATTACCATATGGGCCATAAACTCCAATGAGAGGCCTTACACCCCTTATATGCAACCCTATGTGGTTTAACACTTCAGTACAAGTGTTTCCTAGTCCCTAAGGTTGTTCCATTACCTAATTAGTTTTTATAAATAGTAATTGTAGGCATATATATGTCATTATATGTTAAATAGGATTCGTGTGTGCTCAAGTCCTCACTTGACACTTAGCATCCTTTACCAATCTTACATTCGCATCACTCACTTCAGGTGAGTTCATACCCCCTTAAACTTATCTTTTAAATGATTTTAAGTGATTTTATGGGGTGGGGTGGGGGGCAATACAAGTACAAAACATTCTAGTTATATAACCAGTCACATGTGATTTATAACTGTGTTTCGAACAAGGATTTCAAATGCTTCAAACTGTGTTTCAAACCAAACAACTTTTTAAATCATTTTATAAACTAACATCAAGTCTATATTTACTTATTGTTCAAAACTCTTTAAATATATTACAAAACCTATTTTTTAACTTATATATATACTGTCAAAAGTATGTCTATATATGTATAGTTATATACATAATGTTTAAAGGACTTAGGACTGCTAGCTCGCTTAATTTCCTTTTCCTTATTTGGATGTGGACTTAGGGTATTGGCCAATTGTCCGAAGGTCGTCTAAATATTAGATATATATTATGTATACATATGTAGATATAAAAGTTCTATTCAATTAGTTCAATTCCTTTAGGTAGCAAAGGTATACATTTATCTATTCATATACATAACTTACTAGTAAACTATAATAAGTATAGTTTAGGAGAATACTATCATATACAAATACTATAACAGGGAATACTATAACAGAGAATACTAGACAGAGAATACTATAACAGAGAATACTATACAAAGGATACAATACAGAGAATACTATACATCGAATACTATTACTATAACAAGTATACTATAACAAGATTCAGAGATAACATAATGTGAGATACTACTTCATGACACATCGACCATTTCGTTATGTCACGTTTTGTAACCAGAATCTCCTGGAGGGAGAGCGTGAGTTTGCGTATAGATCTATACTGGATTGACTATCCTAAACCTTTGTTGTTCGCTATAGTGGGACTTGCAAGTCTACGGGTGCCAAATGTCATTTCTTCCTACATCTTTCATCGTTGTGTTATAGTCAGATTAGTATGGTAACAATCATATCACATTTTGCCTTAATTAAACCATTGGTTTTAAGGTAGTTATTACTTCAGTGATTAATACAAATAATACTATAGTACACATATACATTTTCCCACTATATTCAAATTGTGATCTTCTCACATAAAGGGTAATATAAAACTATATTTTGGTAATGATAGTCATACTTGGGAAACGCATTCACTTTTATAAAGGAACAAACATACAATACAGTAGGGTCTTGGTAGAAGACTACTTTTTATACTAGTAGTAAATATAGGATTTTCTAGGAGTTATCAAACGTATACAAACATTTACATTGTTCAATTACAAACATTTTCATCAAACTTATACAAACATTGACACTAAATACTTATGAACTCATGAGCTTAAATGCTGATCTACGCTTTCAAAATAACTTGTATTCTCAGGTCACCAGTAGACAGGTACCGATGATCAGGTTTTGATAAGACGAAGCATCTTCAAGACTCGTATTTTATTTTGATTATTCATTTTTGGTGTCTTATTACTATTAAACAACACACTTGTATGAAATTATACTATTAATGCAATGGATGATGTTGTTGCTTATTTACTACTTTGCATTGTTATGATACTGTACATGACGTCCTCCGCCCTAGAACGTTTCCGCCGTTCTTGGTTTTGGGGTGTGACATGATTCGGCAATGCGAGGTGATTTTTCTTCACTGTACTTACGTATCGAAGTCACCAAGGCCAGCCCTTTGGATTATTAACATGGTTATCATATGATTGAGTACTATAGTGATCTATTAGATCTGTATTCTGGTAGATATGATGGTGCTATGCTTAGTGGTCTGTAAGATCTACTTGATTGTCTGTTCATTGGTTATATGTTGCCGTGATGTAGGTGGGTTGAGACTGTATCACTTTGTGTTGTTAGTCAACAAACCCGATAATTTTTATATCGATATGTTGTTATAATTTGTTGGGATTATATGTGTTTTTGATATGTATATGTTGACATGTTGTGTGTGGTTGGGTTGACGCATTCCTGCTATGTGCTGAAGGCCAACAGGCCGATGGTGTACCGGATAGACTGAAGGCCAGTAGGGCATACCAGTCAGGCCAAAGGCCCGAAGAACGTTCCAGATAGGCTAAAGGCCTGGTGAGACGGACTAGTCATGTTGAAGGTTCTGTGAGCGTACCAGATAGATTATAGGTCGGTAGGGTATTACAGTCACACTGAAGGCCCTGTTTGTATGTTGTTTGTGGTATATGTTATTTGTTGTGTGTTGGTACTATGGGGGAACTCACTAAGCTTTGTGCTTACAATTTTTGGTTTATGGTTTCAGGTATTTCAGAGAATCGTGGCAAGGCAAAGGCGTGACCGTACACATCCTGATTTTATGTCATTGATCTTGGGAGGCAATGATTTTTACATAATGTTTTGAGAACACTAAGTTTGTAAACATCTTTATTAGAAAAAGGGTCATGTTGAAAAGTTTAAAATTGTTGAAATTTTTGGGATGTTACAAGTTGGTATCAGAGCCTTGGTTTGAGTAAATTGGAGGAACACTTATGTGAATCCAGTCTCAAATTAAGGAAAAATATTTTAAAAGTGTTTTTCAAATTGTTTTCAAAATAATCAAGGTGGATGCGATGTGTACGATCAGCCGGAGCCAGTAAGCAGACCCAAAAATTACCACACTGTTATTTGATCTTGGGATATGATAGAACAACATGCTAGTGATAGGCTAGGGATCTTTAGGAATTGCATGATAGAATTTGCTGATTGTATGATGCTTTATCCTTTATAGAATCCATTATTGATTCTTGTATGACTCTTTCGCAAGTGGACTGACTATTGAGTGAATACGCTATGTCACATGCTATATGGTTTAAATGATCTTACAATAAGCAGTTTGGTCCTGTTGCGCAACTCTTGTCTGAGTCCAACCGTTGTGGGACTAAATCTTTTAGCCTAAGATTGATTAAACTATGGGGCATGTGATTGTATTCATGCAATACTCATCTGGCATCAATGGAGAGTCGCGTGGAAGTTAGTCGTGTGGGATCAGCTGACTAGTTGCATCATTGGATGAGGAGGCGGTGGTTTCCTATAATGGATGTGGTTCATAGCGGGTCAACATGAGGAATGATTAGTCACTCATGAGAGAGTGAGGTCAGGGCGAAGGTGCGCTCGAGATGCTAGGAGTTTGAGATCGAGGGTTGGTATGAGAATCTGTCTAATTTTATCGTGTTTCAGTACCAGTTGGCTCCTTTGCTCGAATTTTGCTTAGTTTGTGGTTTGTGGGACCCATGTCAATGAGAGTTAACCATTGAATGAATACATTAAATTAATGGGTTTTGAGCATAACAACCATCCTATGGTGCACATGCAAACCCTAAAGCTTTGGATCTAGTTTTTCTAATTGTACGTACAATAATCATCCAAAGCATATAAACCCTAATCTAGCATGCTTTTTTCGTAATTGACATAATAAACAATTTAGAATGATAGTTTTCATTGTAGCTTGATGTCACACCCTCGAACCAGACGGCAGAAACGTCCGGGGGCTTGTGCATGACTTCATCTTGAAATATCATTATAGTGGATATAATTGAAACATAACATCATCATCATCACACATGTAATATAACAACATTCATTGTTTTCATCGAGTATTGTATTTGAATATTACATGCCAAAATAGTAAGAGTATGATGAAACAAAATATAACACAATATCCATTAGTTTGTTTCGTTCATCCTACTTCAACGGTTTCCTGAGAATACAAGTTATTTTGAAAAAATATTCAACATAAAAATGTTGGTGAGTTCATAAGCATGTTTGTGAAAATGATTTGTATAACTTTGAAAACCACCAGAAAATCCGATATTTTATGACAATTGTTTAGTGTGTTTGTGTTAGATCTTGTATTAATGCATGTATGTTATTGTTATTTGACTAAAAAGGTAAAGAGAATGTAGAGAGATTGTAAGAGCATGTAAAGAGAATGTTCCCAGACAACCCGATGTTGCCTGTAAAAAAAAGGTCTTCCATAAACTTCATAACGTTAATTCCTCTAAGCGAGCCGTCATAACCATACTAAATAATGACAATTTCACCTGTCTTGGCGTCGTTGGACGCCGCTTTTGACTTTGATTATAAGGTTTTCGTCACCCTAGACTGAGTTAGTCTAACTGTAGCGAACAACTGAGGTGTGGGGTATCAACCCCGTATAGATCTATACACAAATCCCCGTTCTCCCTCCAAGAGACTCTGGTTATAACTACAGGCTACGATCATACACTTAATAGGTGCCAACCGACAAAAACTTGCTAGATCCTTAATCGAATTTACGCGAAGAAAAAAAGGTATAAACTCCTTCCAGGCCCAATGATCCATGTAAGTGAACCACTAAGGCATCGCTAAGCATGTAAATCATTGAAGGCCCAATTGGAATGAGATTATATAACATGAGCCCGAAATATATATATGAAAGGACAACTAAGGCCCATTTCACATGTAAAGTACTTACAGGCCCAAATAGCACACAAATAGTATCCAAGGTTCGTCGCACATGTTAATGGGTTAATGAGGCCCAATAAACATATACAGGACCTCTTACACATAAAAATGGGTCACTAAGGCCCAATAACCTAGAAAATGATCAAATTAAATCCATTTGTTGGTTTATCATTGGTTTTGGCTCAAGTATTCACTAAAATAGCATAAAAAGAAGAACACATATAAAACTCATTCCCATGCCCAATAAACATGTAAATGGCCCACTAAGGCCCACTATACTTGTCTATTATTTCCAGGCTCAAAAGAAATGTGAATATTTATCCTAAGCCCAATACACATGTAAAAGGACATTAAAGCCCACTAAACATGTATATTATTTCCAGGCCCAATAAGGATATGAATATCGTTTTAAACCCGTTTGTTATTGTTTTGTTTATTTTAGCTTGATTATTAACATATTTGATATCTAATGCCCACCTTTTGTAAAAATGATGTTCTTGGCCCAATAAGTCAAAAATTTGCGATTAAAGCACAATTTTGTAAGAATAATACTTTAGTCTCCATTTTTCTCAAAACTTGTGTTGATGACTAGTTTGTGGTAAAAATAACATTTATAAACTTCTTTTTGTCAAAAAAATATATCCTTTTGGCTTGATTTTTGTGAAAATGCACATTTTTCTGGTTTTTGGCTTTTCCGACCTAGTTTTTGGACAATTTGTAGAAAAATCATCGTAAGTCAAAATTTGGATCCGTAAACTCTCAAAGTTTAGAAATGTTTTCTACTTTGTTCACAAATTTTCTCATAATTTTTAATGGCTTCTAACAAGTGTGAAATTGGTCATCTTCACAGGTTGGTCCGAAATTATTTCAAATATGATAGGCAGTTTTGTAAAATTCACCAAAAATTGTAGAAATATCATATGAAAACGTGCGAGTAGTCATTTTAAAGGTATAAATCTGAAATTTATCCATGTAAATCAGTTTTGAAAAATACTTCCATTTGGATGGTCAAAACAGTCCGAGATTGGACCAAAACGTTTTTGTCAAGAGCTGTTTTGTGAGTTTAGTTTATAAATCTTTGAACACAACACTTATTTTTGCTATATAGAGTATACAAATCCCAGATCTACATGTTTATATGTAATACTTGTGATAAAACATACTTTTCTCAAGATGCATATGAAGATCCTAGTGATAAACTTCAAGTTTCTTAACATATTTTTAGATTAGTGAAGTAATCAACACTTAATCACCAAATGTTTCAAGAAAACACACATAATCATGCATATACACATAGATCTACACAAATAAACTTGTATTCTCCTCCAAAAACAAGTAAAAACAAAAAATAAGGGGGGTATGAACTCACCTTGAGGTTTGGTTCGATTTTGATGAAGAGATAGGAGAAGATGATGGTGTTTTTGGCCTAGCTTACTTCCTTGAAAAGATCTTGAAGATGTGGATGGTTCCAAGTTGATGATCTTGGTGGTAAAACCTTCTTGAAATGCTTAAAATCTCGAAAAATTAAGGGGAAAGAAGAGTGGTTTTTCTTGAGAGTGTTTGAGAGGAATGATGAGAGAAAATGTTGGGTTTTAGAATGAAATGTGAAGGTAGAAAGGCCATATGGCTGTGAGTTTGAAGAATGGAGAGGAGGAAGGTTTTGCATGGAGGGTAATACACTTCTAGATACATGTGATGATCGAGATATATGCCATGTAATTGTGTCTTGTCACCCTTCCAATTTATCTCCTTATTTCATCATCCATTCATTTTTTTTGTACATATGGGTCGAAGTTTTGGGCTTGAATAAAGAAGTGGAATATTTTTGGACCATTACTTGTCTTTACCCGAAATTATGTGGTCCAATAATTATCTTTTCGGCCCATTGGGCCCTCATAGATGTTTACGGCCCAATGTAGATCAAAGGGAGGAATTATCGGCCCAATAAGGTCCATGAGAAAGATGTGGGTCATTCTAGGCCCATTAAAGCCCAAAATACTATATCTTAATGAATGTGAGTTCAAATAGGGTCCAACTTAAGACTCTTAGCTTAAAAGAATTAAGTTAAGGGTTTATTGGCCCATTAGGTCCAATAAGGAATTCATAGTCCATAATGAATTTGAACCGAAATTTCTAGGGTTTCCAACCCTTATTTGAGCATATGAGGTATATTTAAATGAGAATGGAGTATAGTATTCACTTAGAGTACCAGTTATTACTCTAGGTGAATGATTGCATGAGAGTAGAATTTCCTAGCAAAAATGCTAGTTGTGACATCATCCCCCTGTTAGAGGGAATTTCGTCCCGTAATTCTTTCGAAAGGTAGGTTCATGAATGATAGAGTAGGTGAGGGTAATTCTGCTTCATCTGGTCTTCGCGTTCACATATGAATTCCGATCTACACTTGGGGCTCCATCGAACCTTCACAATAGGAATGCGTCATTGTTTTGTATTCTTTACTTCCTTATCCAATACATCGACTGGTTCTTGGATGAAAAGTAGATTCTCGTTTATTTCGACCTCTTTCTAAAGTAATGATAAGAGTTTTGCCTGATAGATACTTTTTCAGATTCGATACGCTGAACATAGGGTGTACGTTGCTGAGCTCTACAAGCAGCTGCAACTTATTAGTCTTTGGACCAATCCGAGCAAGAATCTCGAGCAATCCAATGTATCTTGGGTTTAGTTTTCTCGTTTCCTAAAGCGAATCATTCCTTTCCAAGGAGATTCCTTTAACAACACGCGATCCCCGACTTGACATCCTAATTGCTTACGCCGTTTGTCAGCATAGCTCTTCTGTCGGTCTCGCGATGCTTGAAGTCGAGTTCTGATTCGGATTATCTTCTCTATCGTCTCGCTAATAGTTTTCTAGTTCCGTGTGAGTACTGATGAGTGATCTATATTTACGACCATAAAGAGTTTCGAAAGGAGAAATCTTGATGCTCGTGCGATAGTTGTTATTGTATGAGAATTCAATCAAGGGCAATCGGGTATGCCATGACATGCTGAATTGAAACACCTAGACTTGTAGCGTGAATTCGAGTGATTGAATGGTTCGTTCAATTTGGCTATTGGTTTGAGAGTAGTAAACAATGCTCCTTTCTAGCTTTGTTCCCATAGCCTTCTGAAGTGACTGTCCAAAATCTTGAAGTAATTCTGCTATCCCGATCCGAGATAATAGATATTGTTATGTTAGGGAGTCTCACGATCTCCTCGATATAGATCCAAGCTAACCTTTTTGTCTTGTTTGATTTCTATACTAGCAGGAAATAGGCAGGTTGGGTTATTTTTTCGACGGTCACCCGAATAGCGCCCAACTCAACTCTTATAATAATAAGCTTCGTCTTTTGACTTCTAGTGCTTTATCCATCCATGCAGTGCTTCCTCCGCGATATTCTCTGGCTTTGATACTTTCCAAGGCCGGTCGCAGGTGTTGACAGTGTTTTGTTCTTGCTTCGAGAGCAATAGAGTATGTTATTGATGAAGATAATTAAATGGATGACTAGGAATGGTTGGGAAAACTCTATTATTAGGGTTTATGAGTACCGTGGGAGCATTCATTAGACTGAAGGGTATCACAATGAATTTGAAGAGGCCACAATGAGTTTGGAAAGCAGTTTTTGGAATGTCCTCTTCTCGGGCTCGAAGTTGATGATAACTGGTTCTTAGATCTATTTTAGAGAAGTAACTAGCTCCTTGGAGCTGGCCAAATAGATCGTCAGTCCGAGGGAGTGGGTATCGGTTTTAAATAGTGATCTTATTCAATTTCCTAAAATCGATGCACATTCTAAAGGATCTGTCTTCTTGAAGAACAAGTTCGGAGCTCTCCATGGTGAGAAGCTTGGTCCGATGAATCCTTTGTACAACAATTCCTCTCAATTGACTGGATAACTTGTGAAATTTCGATGGGATTCAACCTATAGGGTGAATTGGCAATTGATGTGGTTCTCGGTATGAGGTCGATTCAAAATTCGACTGGTGAGGTATTCCCGGAAGTTCTTCGGGAAATATATTTGGAAAATCGCATGCTACCGGAATACCTTGTATGCTTACTTCTTCCTTGGCCTTGTCCACAACATGAGCAAGGAAAACGTAGTTCTTCTGGTGTAGGTACTTCTTTGCCTTTATGTACAAGATAGGACGAGGATTTGGTGCCAGGTTTATCACCATGGATTTTTAGAGTTTCGTGATTGGGAAGGTGAAGGCAAATGGCCTTCTCGCGACACATAATATCAGCACAGTGGGGGCTTAACCCAACCATGCCGATTATCACATCAAAACTCCTAATATTTACTAGCATTAAATTTTTATTTGAAATGAATGGTTGTTTAGTGTTGGGGTGTTCCCTACATAAATATCCTTGGTTGATTCGGTTTTCCCATTAGTCATCTCCATCGTTAAGGCTTAGTTTAGCCTCTAGGGTTGTGGTTTTAGTAAGTGTTTGAATATGTTACTAACGAAACTTTGCTCAGCTTCACTACTGGGTAAGAGGTAATAGAAAACGTTGTTAAGTGGGAATATACCAGTAACAACCATCGGGTCTTGGACTGCTTCGCCTTGACCCAAGGTCAAGACCCTTTCTGATCCTTCTGCACCTTGATTGTTATCCTTGGGGCAACTGCACCTGAAGTGACCGATTCCTCCACACCTATAGTAGGTGTAACTGGTCTCATCATTGGTGTTGTTGTTAGGGTTGTTGTGATTGTTGTCGTTTTCATTTGGCTGACGATTATGACATGGATAAGTTCTACAGAATTTGGCGGTGTGATTCTTTTGGTTGCATTTGTTACAATGCATCTCCTGGCAGGCTCCATTATTATGGAATTTGCACTGGTGGCATTTTGGAAGGCTTCCAGCATATGTTCTCCTGGTTGTTGGTATAATAGGGGTCATGGTCGCATGAACAACAACAACATGTTGCTTCCTTAAGAACCCTTGAGTGGGTTGTCCCTTTCTCTTGCTTCCAGGATTTTGCTTCCTGCTCTTAAGCTTGGGGTTTAGTGTGCCTTGACAAGCTATCACTTGTTGGTTTCCATGCTTGTTCCTTTGGTTGGAGTTGTCAATGTTGTTCCCGCCTCCATTAGGGTTGTTTGCATTGATTTGTGCCATCGCAGCGGTTGCTGTCGCTGTTACAACAACTTGGATTGTAGCAGAGTCTATCTGCAGGAGCGGTGTCTCGCGGGTGCACTTGTCATTCTTGCGGGATGACATTTTCCTGCTGCACGTTGATAATCCAGATTGTAAGTAATGATCGTCATTCCTGGTTGTACTCTATAAATTTTGCATCTTGTTGCATAATTCTCACTGCTTCCATCTACACCCCTATGATGTATTTGTGGTAGTAGGTAATCACAGATTTGGCATGATCGTCAGGTCTATCCTTAGAGTATATAAGTTGTTTTGGTTTCGAGACCCTTAAGTATCTAGCGGTTTTGAGGGTTCGCTAGTGCATATAATTGAGTCTATGTAGTAATATGAAATAAAGATAGCACATGATTGTTCCAGTGGTAAGTACCATCTTATTACACGAAAGAGAGTCATGTCGAATAGTAGGGGGAAGTGGAAAAGGTTGATCCTAATTGTGGCGGGAAGTGTCTGGGGGTGGTGCTTATGAAGTGGATGCACCTTGGAGACGAGCTACTTGTTGTTCGATATCTCGTATTCATACTTCCCAAACTAACTGTCTCGCTTGAGAGTCTCCATTTACTTCCTGTGTTTGCCTTTCATCTCTCTCAATAGGAAGCCATATTTGTTCCGTTCGAGTTGGGGTGTCCTGAGCTTGGTTATCAATACCCCGGGTGCGCCGGACTATGATTGGGAGGGCCCGGTTAGCTGGTCCCCTATGGCTAATGGTCGGAGAGACCTCGATTCCTACCCTAGTGTGGTCGTATCCCCTACTGGTGACTCTATCTCCAAATATTGTGTGCCTAAGGGGGCATGGGGCCACCGGGGCCCACACGATATGTCGGTACTCTGGATTTACATGGAGGACTGATGTCATCGGATTCTATATCCAAGTCATCATCATCATTTCCCTCTGGCTCTTTCCTCTTCGAGGTCCACTATTGACTCGGCGGGTTCACCTTTAAGTTTTACTTCGTGTTCCTCCTGTGGTTCCTTCTCTGAGTCGAACCACCCTGCTATTCCCTGACTAGGGAGATAGGGGTTCCTTGGCTAATGATACTCGTCTATAGTGTATTTCACAAAGGGGTATAAATACTAGAAACAAATAGCATACCAATTACTCCTATAGTAATTTTAATTTTGTTTAGGTTTTGTTCTATAAGCTCTTTGGATAATTAAATGGTAAGTTTTTGATTCATTGTTCATCATGACTATTCCCAAACACATGTTGGTCATATTTTGAATGAATGTAGTTGATCAGGTTACATTCACCCCCAATACGACTACATAACTGCCCGAGTTTAATAGAGATGTTCAAATCCTCAAAAGACTTTTACTATTCTTGTTATGTTATTATTCTAAAATGCACACAAAGGTATGTATTTTAAATTATTATGTTCAGAGTTGTTTAGTCCCATTGTATTTATAGTTGCATATCATGTATGATTAGATATGCTAGTTCACTATAAACAATGCTTTGATACCAATCTGTCACACCCCCGAACCAGACGACGGAAACGTCCAGGGGCTTGTGCGTGACTTCATCTTGAAATATCATTACAATGGATATAATTGAAACATAACATCATCATCATCATCACACATGTAATATAAGAACATTCATTGTTTTCATTGAGTATTGTATTTAAATATTACATGCCAAAATAGTAAGAGTATCATGAAACAAAATATAACACAATATCCATTTGTTTGTTTCGTTCATCCTACTTCAACGGTTTCCTGGGAATACAAGTTATTTTGAAAACACGGTCAACATAAAAATGTTGGTGAGTTCATAAGCATGTTTGTGAAAATGATTTGTATAACTTTGAAAACCACCAGAAAATCCGATATTTTCTGAAAACTGTTTAGTGTGTTTGTGTTAGATCTTGTATTAATGCATGTATGTTATTGTTATTTGACTAAAAAGGTAAAGAGAATGTAGAGAGATTGTAAGAGCATGTAAAGAGAATGTTCCCAGACAACCCGATGTTGCCTGTAAAAAAAAGGTCTTCTGTAAACTTCATAACGTTAATTCCTCTAAGCGAGCCGTCATAACCATACTAAATAATGACAATTTCACCTGTCTTGGCGTCGTTGGACGCTGATTTTGACTTTGATTATAAGGTTTTCATCACCCTAGACTGAGTTAGTCTAACTGCAGTGAACAACTAAGGTGTGGGGTATCAACCCCGTATAGATCTATACATAAATCCCCGTTCTCCCTCCAAGAGACTCTGGTTATAACTATAGGCTACGATCGTACACTTAATAGGTGCCAACCGACAAAAACTCGCTAGATCCTTAATCGAATTTACGCGAAGAAAAAAAAGGTATAAACTCCTTCGAGGCCCAATGATCCATGTAAGTGAACCACCAAGGCATCGCTAAACATGTAAATCATTGAAGGCCCAATTGGAATGAGATTATATAACATGAGCCCGAAATATATATATATATATATATATATATATATATATATATATATATATATATATATATATATATATATATATATATATATATATATATATATATATATATATATATATATGAAAGGACAACTAAGGCCCATTTCACATGTAAAGTACTTACAGGCCCAAATAGGACACAAGTAGTATCCAAGGTTCGTCGCACATGTTAATGGGTTAATGAGGCCCAGTAAACATATACAGGACCTCTTACACATAAAAATGGGTCACTAAGGCCCAATAACCTAGAAAATGATCAAATTGAATCCATTTGTTGGTTTATCATTGGTTTTGGCTCAAGTATTCACCAAAATAGCATAAAAAGAAGAACACATATAAAACTAATTCTCAGGCCTAATAAACATGTAAATGGACCACTAAGGCCCACTATACGTATCTATTATTTCCAGGCTCAAAATGAATGTGAATGTCTATCCTAAGCCCAATACACATGTAAAAGGACACTAAGGCCCACTAAACATCTATATTATTTCCAGGCCCAATAAGAATATGAATATCGTTTTTAACCCGTTTGTTATTGTTTTGTTTATTTTAGCTTGATTATTTACATAATTGATATCTAAAGCCCACTTTTTGTAAAAATGATGTTCTTGGCCCAATAAGCCAAAAATTTGCGATTAAAGCCCAATTTTGTAAGAATAATACTTTAGTCTCCATTTTTGTTCAAAACTTGTGTTGATGACTAGTTTGTGGTAAAAATAACATTTATAAACTCCTTTTTGTCAAATATATATATATATATATATATATATATATATATATATATATATATATATATATATATATATATATATACACACACATTATTTTGGCTTGATTTTTGTGAAAATGCACATATTTCTGGTTTTGGGCTTTTCCGACCTAGTTTTTGGAAATTTTGTAGAAAAATCATCGTAAGTTAAAATTTGGATTCGTAAACTCTCAAAGTTTATAAATTTTGTCTACTTTTTTCACAAATTTTCGCAGAATTTTTAATGGCTTCTTACAAGTGTGAAATTTCTCATCTTCACAGGTTGGTTCGAAATTATTTCAAATATGGTAGGCAGTTTTGTAAAATTCGCCAAAAATTGTAGAAAAATCGTATGAAAACGTGAGAGTAGTCATTTTAAAGATATAAATCTGAAACTTATCCATGTAAATAAGTCTTGAAAAATACTTCCATTTGGATGGTCAAAACAGTCCGAGATTGGACCAAAACTTTTCTATCAAGAGGTGTTTTGTAAGTTTAGTTTATAAATCTTTGAACACAACACTTATTTTTGCTATATAAAGTATACAAATACCAGATCTACATGTTTACATGTAATACTTATGATAAAACATACTTTTCTCAAGATGCATATGAAGATCCTAGTGATAAACTTCAAGTTTCTTAACATATTTTTAGATTAGTGAAGTAATCAACACATAATCACCAAATGTTTCAAGAAAACATACATAATCATGCATATACACATAGATCTACACAAATAAACTTGTATTCTCCCCCAAAAACAAGTAAAAACCAAAAACAAGGGGGGTATGAACTCACCTTGAGGTTTGGTTCGATTTTGATGAAGATATAGGAGAAGATGATGTTGTTTTTGGTCTAGCTTACTTCCTTGAAAAGATCTTGAAGATGTGGATGGTTCCAAGTTGATGATCTTGGTGGTAAAACTTTCTTGAAATGCTTAAAATCTCGAAAAATTGAGGGGAAAGAAGAGTGGTTTTTCTTGAGAGTGTTTGAGAGGAATGATGAGAGAAAATGTTGGGTTTTAGAATGAAATGTGAAGGTAGAAAGGCCATATGGCCGTGAGTTTGAAGAAGGGAGAGAAGGAAGGTTTTGCATGGAGGATAATACACTTCTAGATACATGTGATGATCTAGATATATACCATGTGATTTTGTGTTGTCACCCTTCCAATTTATCTCCTTATTTCATCATCCATTCATTTTTTGTACAGATGGGCCGAAGTTTTGGGATTGAATAAAGAAGTG
Source organism: Lactuca saligna (assembly GCF_052625555.1). Lineage (NCBI taxonomy): Eukaryota > Viridiplantae > Streptophyta > Magnoliopsida > Asterales > Asteraceae > Lactuca > Lactuca saligna. Next base: position 249,918,462 of record NC_136424.1, read on the forward strand.
GAATATTTTTGGACCCTTACTTGTCTTTACCCGAAATTATGGGGTCCAATAATTATCTTTTCGGCCCATTGGGCCCTCATAGATGTTTACGGCCCAATGTAGATCAAAGGGAGGAATTATCGGCCCAATAAGGTCCATGAGAAAGATGTGGGTCATTCTAGGCCCATTAAAGCCCAAAATACTATATCTTAATGAATGTGAGGTCAAATAGGGTCCAACTTAAGACTCTTAGCTTAAAAGAATTAAGTTAAGGGTTTATTGGCCCATTAGGTCCAATAAGGAATTCATAGTCCATAATGAATTTGAACTGGAATTTCTAGGGTTTCCAACCCTTATTTGAGCATATGAGATATATTTTAAATGAGAATGGAGTATAGTATTCACTTAGAGTACCAGTTATTACTTTAGGTGAATGATTGCATGAGAGTAGAATTCCTAGCAAAAATGCTAGTTGTGACACTTGAAGATCTTAAACCTTTAAGAGCTTTAGTATCACAAGTGTAATACCTCTAATCGATCACAAACACCAGGAAGCTAGTTGGAGAACAAGAGAGAGAGAGACTACGGATACTAATTTTTGCCTGGAATTCTTCTTAGGGTTTCTAGTAGCCGAAAATCTAAAGCCCCAAGGGTTCCTTATATAGCTGAAGTATTAGTGTTTCATTCAAATACCTAATTTGGTTGCTTAAGCCCTAAGCAGCCCATAGGATCCTTCTAGAACCTTATCCTTGGATGAAATCCTGATGGGCTATCCATAAGATTTCATCCATCTCTTATCTTAGAGACCCTCAGCCCATTTTGCAACTATCTTATAATTACAATATCAATCCCTTTTATTTAATTAATCTCTTTTGACCATAAAATTAATTCTTGACCAATATTAGTTAAATAATATGATTTCTCTTTGAATATATTACTCATATAATATATTAATAAATCATAATTAACCTCTTTCTCCATAATTCATCCAGTCAAATGGCTTTGGTGAAGGCAACCCAGAAGGACCATGCTACTATTGGGTCAAGTACATACCAATTATAGTTATGGGCTTAGACACCTAATCCAACAGTCTCCCACTTGGATAAGTCTAATAACTATAAATGCAAGAACGACTTCAAAATCCAATTAGCAATCGTAGCTCTCAAAAGGCATTGTCGAACTCTGACACGTTCTTTACATAAGGGATCGTATAATCCTCCGTTCTCAAGATATCGTGTGGACAAATACATGGAACATAGTAATACTTATTATCCAGAAGTTTGTTTCCCAATTTCCAATTTGTCTGACATAGAACTTAATTGAACACATCAACTTAGTTCTGGCAGGGCCCGACACATAAGTTAAACCAAATCATCGAGGGGCCCAAGATATAGCTTTTAACCTCGTAGGATAAAAGGAATAGACAAAGTTCGAATTATATGCTTGTACTATTTACTCATCAAATCGTACACAACAATACGTTTTATAACATCAAGTTATTGAGGCATTTACGCATTATCAATGCACAACCGACTCGTAAACAACAACTCATATATCTTGGTTTAAAGACTAAATGATATTATCGTCGCACAATCACTCGTGATTAAATTCCATGAACTGATTCTTGTGAGTGCGTTTAATCCAATACTCAAATCTTATTTCAGAAGCACCCATGAATGTTGCAGCAAACTTTTGCTATGTCCAAACGCTTTAGAGAGTCTACAACCTAATTCATGGCAGTCTTCTTTCATACTTACTTCTAACGTATGATCCAGTGTGGATAGTTTAAATAATCTCACTATTTAGGAAGTCAAAACATGCAAAGAGAAACAATATTAAATAATTAACACAAGACAATAACATTACTTATAAATAATACTCCTTTATTTAATCATCAAATGTTAATTACAATTTATCTATTACATGTTTCTAAAATTTATCTAATCACCAAAAGTAATATCATCCTTCAGCCCAATACTCCTAGCATGTTGTAAGTGCTTAACCCTACTCAGTCCTTTCGTAAGGAGATCTGTTGGGTTATCCTCTAATGATACCCTCTTCACTGCGAGGAGTCCCTCTTCTACCCGATGTCTAATAAAGTGATATTTTCTATCGATATGTCTGGATCTGCCATGATCCCTTAGTTCCTTGGTTAAGCTGACCGCACCTTCGTTATCACAGAAAATCTCCATTGGCTCCTTTATGGAAGGTACAACCCCAAGGTCTCCGATGAAGTTCTTTAGCCATATCGCCACCTTCGATGCTTCACTCGCTGCTATGTACTCTGATTTGCATGTTGAATTAGCTACGGTCTCCTGCTTGAAACTTTTCCAAGTCACTACTCCTCCATTTAGGGTAAAGACCCAGCCTGACTGAGAGCGGAAATTATCTCGATCGGTCTGAAAAATGGCGTCACTATACCCTCGCACTCTCAAGTCATCACTCCCTACGAGGATAAGAACCTAGTCCTTAGTCCTCCGTGGGTACTTAAGAATGTTCTTTATTGCAGTCCATTGAGCTCTACCAGGATTCCCATGATATCTATTGACCATGGTCAAAGCAAATGCCACATCAGGGCGAGTACATGTCATAGCAAACATGATTTAGCCAACTGCAGAAGCATAAGGTACTCTGCTATCTCGACATCGATACTAAGGCTTTGAGTCTTACTCAACTTGGTATTGCTTTTGATTGGTAACTCCCCTTTCTTGGAATTCTCCATGCTAAAACGTTTCAACACTTTATCCAAGTAAGTTCTTTGACTAAGTCGTATTAGTCTCTTACTCCTATTTCTCAATATCCTTATCCCTAGAATATAAGTAGCTTCTCCGAGGTCCTTCATAGAGAAGCACTTCCCAAGCCAGGACTTAACCTCCTGCAAGGTTGGGACATCGTTTCCTATGAGCAGTATTTTATCCACATACAATACGAGAAAACTAACTATACTCTCACTGGCTTTGACATATACACAGGACTCATCCTTGCTTCTCGAAAAACCAAACTCTTTGACTTTCTCATCGAAACAAAGATTCCATCTGTGAGACACTTGTTTTAATCCATAGATGGATTTCTCAATCTTATACACTCTATTAGGGTGCTTCGCATCGAAAAAACCCTCTGGCTGACCAATGTAAACATCTTCAGCCAACTTCCCATTTAGGAAAGTGGTTTAGACATCCATCTGCCATATTTCATAATCATGAAACGCAACTATGGCTAGCATAACCCTTATAGATTTAATCTTCGCTACTGGTGAGAAGGTCTCGTCATAGTCAACTTCGGGAATTTGAGTAAATCCCTTCGTAACCAGTCCTGCCTTATATGTGTGTACTTTCCCATCCATTCCGGTCTTCTTCTTGAAGATCCATTTGCGCCCGACCGTCCTACGACCTGGTATATTGTCAACCAAGTTCCAAACTTGATTGTCATACATGGACTGAATCTCGTTGTCCATAGCCTCTTTCCACTTTTCAGACTCTGGGCCTGCCATGGCTTCCTTGTAGTTGTTAGGTTCATCCATATTTATTAGCGTACTATCACTAATAAACGTATCACCCTCAACAGTTATATGGAAACCATATAATACGGGTGGAACACTAACTCTACTGGAATGTATAAGAGGTAAGGACTCATCAATCGGTTCAACAATAGTTTCCTCCTCGGGTTGAGCTCCAGTGTTAGAGGTTCCTTCATCGCCTGATTCTTGAAGCTCTTCAAGATCAATTTGCCTCCCACTATCCTCTTGTTATATGGGTTCTCTCTTTTGGAAAACCCCTCTCCTCGCAACAAAGACAACATTGTCACTCGATCTATAGAAGAGATATCCAAAGGACTTCTGCGGATAGCTGATGAAAATACGCCGATCACTACAAGGTTCGAGCTTGTCGTGAGTCTCTCGTCTTACTAAATCCTCGCAACCCCAAACCTTGATATGAGCCAACGAGGGAACCTTCCCTGTCCACATCTCATGAGGTGTTCTGGCACCCTTCTTATTTGGATCTAGATTAAGGTTATGGGCGGCAGTTTCTAAGACATACCCCCAAAATGTGATAGGTAATGAAGCTTGATTCATCATGGAACAAACAATGTCCAACAAGGTTCGATTGCGCCTCTCAGCTACACCATTCAACTACGGTGTCCTAGGTGGCATCAATTGCGAAACAATTCCACGTTCTTTAAGATAGTCATGGAACTCGATACTAAGATACTCACCAGCTCGATCGGATCGAGGCATCTTTATCTTCCTGCCTAGTTGATTCTCCACTTCTTACTTAAACTCTTTGAACTTTTCAAAGGTTTCTGACTTATTCTTGATTAAGTAGATATACCCATATATGCTATAATCACCGGTAAAAGTCACATAGAAGCGGTTTGCATCCCTTGTGGTGGATCTAAAGGGCCCACATACATCGATATGTATGAGATCCAACAAACCCCCACCTCTTTCACAAGTACCAGTGAAGGGTGACTTGGTTATCTTTCCAAGCAAACAAGATTTGCATGTGTCATCGCACCTAAGGTCAAATGACTCCAAGACTCCATCCTTTTGGAGTTGGGCTACACACTTCTTGTTGACATGTCTAAGGCGACAATGCCACAAGCATGCTTTGTCCAAACCATTGGACGAACCAATTTGCAACACATTATTTCCTAAGTTATCTATAATCACCGTAGTTTCATATATATATATATATATATATATATATATATATATATATATATATATATATATATATATATATATATATATAAAGTATGATTAAAGAAAGCACCAATTTTATTATTAAATGAAAATCTAAAACCTTGTTTATACAAACCATGAAAGGAAATAATGTTTCTCGCCATATCAGATGAATAGCAACAGTTATTCAAGTCTAAACCTAACCCACTACTAAGCACTAAAGAATAAACTCCAATCTTGGTGACACGAGACGCTTTCCTATTCCCCATGATCAGGTTCATCTTCCCATGCTCGACATCCCTATTTCCTCTTAGACCCTGCAAATTAGAACAAATGTGAAAACCACATCGTGTATCAAGGACCCAAGAACTAGCATGTGATGAGTTGTTAGATTGATTAGTATAAATACCTGCGAAAGTGGTCTTTATCTTCCCATCCTTGATGTCCTGCAGATACTTTGGTTAGCTTCATTTCCAATGCCCTTTCTCACAGCAGTAGAAGCACTCTGCTTCTTTTGGGTTGTCAGAGGGGGCAGTACAACCAACTTTGGTCCCACTAGAAGAGGATCCATCACGGAACTTTCCCTTGTGGCTCTTAGAATGAGCCTTCCTCTTCTTCCTTTTTGCTTGCCCAATAGCCAAGATAGGGGCAACAGTAGTAGGAGTAGATGCAAAAGATTTTCCTTTTAGACTACTCTTAGCAGTCCTTAGCAGGCCTTGAAGCTTGCTCAGTGACCTCCTCCTTTTTCATATGATAGGTCATACGAAGCTGGTCATAACAAGGAGGTAGCGAGTGTAGAATGATATCTATGGCCAGATCCTCATCTAAGTTGACATTCAACTTCAACAAGCGGTCCACAAACCTTTGCATTTTCTGGGAGTGGGCCGTGATGGACTTTCCATCCTTCATTTTGGTAGTGATCATCGAGGCGATGATATCGTACCTCTCCTGCCTAGCACTTTTATGGTACCTTTCCATTAAATCTTGGTGCACCTCATATGGGTAGTAGTCCTTGTTCGACTTTTGGAGTTTAGTAGTCATTGTAGCAACCATGATGCAATGGACCTATGTTGCGTCCCTTTCATGAGCCTCATAGGCAGTAATTTGCTCGGGAGTAGTAGTAGTTTGGTCAATCTCTTTCATCTACTTATCGAGAACATACTCTTTCTCCTCGTAACATGTGACCATGCGCATGTTGCGGATCCAATCATTAAAATTGGATCCATCAAAGATCACCTTCCCATACAAGTTCACGAGTGAGAATGAGCCAAAAGGGGTTGAGACATAAGCATTGTTGTTTGGAGTAGACATCTGAAAAAGAAAATGAACAAATTTTAGATTAGATAAGAATCCCCCAATTAAACACCCAAATGAGAAATTAGGGCTAGGACCCAGCACAATTATTTACAATTCAAAAGAGGGATGCCGTAATCTAATTTCAAATAATTTGAAGGTAGGTAAATGTCGATTTACCAATTTTCATCATGAAAAACAAAAAGGATTTTAAGTTTTAAATGAATTGAAATTCCTTGATTCTTTTGAGATTCATTGAACTTTTCAATGGCATGTTTAAATCTCGATTATGCCCCTCAAGTTTGTGACTGGGATATTAAGGATCACAAACAAGGTCTGAATAACCATGTAAATGTGCTTGGTACTCTCGGTGTCATTTATCACCTAATCAATGTGCCGGTTTCCACACATGCTCCATCAATCTATGATAAACATCAAGCCACCCTTTGCCACCTTTGCTAGTCCCAAATTAGTGTGTCGGTTAACCACAAACGCTCCACTAATAACTTGGCAAAGTGGAAAGTGCAATTTCATGGCATAGCATACATTTGAACATTTTTACTAATGTAACTAAGATTGGGAGTTTATAAAAATATTTAGTTACTTTATATAATCGTTATACTTATTAATGAGGAACTAGTTATCCTATCTTACCCGTTCAGCTAAACACCCTCCACTAGTCAAGAGTGCGGTGGGTAAGAGTGGATACCCAATGTCGGTCATTTTACAAGCGGCTTCCTTAAACACCGCTTATAGACCAACTTCGTGAATGCGGTCTACTAACGGTAAGACTGACTTGTCTTATACATATATATATATATATATATATATATATATATATATATATATATATATATATATATATATATATAATTATTAATATTTTAATATTATAATAGTATAAGGGTTGAATTTTAAAGTTTTAAGACTCTAGGGTTTAGAATTTAAATATTTCAAAATTAAAACTTTTTAATTAAAAATTAAATTCCAAAACTTGAGGGCAAGTTTTGAAACTTTTCAAAATCTTCTAGATCAAATTAAAATAATTTAGTTAATCAAATAATCTGTCATTATCTAAATTTAACCTAATTCATTTTATGGCAAGATAATTCACATAAAAAAATATAAATAATTATCTTTATCGTATAAACTAATAATTATCTTATGGATTGAAAATTATCTTCTAATTGGATTAACATATGCATTACCATAATAGATAAAAATGAATTTTAATTAGAAAAACAATTTATGGTAATCCTCCAAATCCAATCTTAGCCAAAATCCTGAAAATATGTATTCTAACTTGCTACCACGTCGTGGCAAGATATGCCAAGTCGTTGTCATCAGGCAGATGCAAAATCGATTTTTTTTTTTGCTTTGAATAGTTAGGCATAGCATCAAATACAACAGAAAAATAGCCTTGGCTATGATATCACTAATGGGTTTTGAGCATAACAATAATCCTATTGTGCACATGCAAAACCCTAAACCTTTGGATCTAGGTTTTCTAATTATATATGCAATAATCATCCAAAGCTTATAAAACCTAATCTAGCATGCTTATTTCAAAATTGACATAATAAACAATTTAGAATGATAGCTTGAAGATCTTCAACCTTTGAGAGCTTTAGTATCACCAGTGTAATACGTCTAATCGATCACAAACACCATGAAGCAAGTTGGAGCACATGAGAGAGAGAGGCTAGGGATACTAATTTTCAGCTGGAATTCTTCTTAGGGTTTTGTAGTGGCCAAAAATATAATGCCCCAAGGGTTGCTTATATAGTTGAGGTATTAGGGTTTCAGTCAAATAATTTATTTGGTTGCTTAACCCCTAAGCAGCCCATAGGATCCTTCCAGAACCTTATCCTTGGATGAAATCCTGATGGGCTATCCATAGTATTTCGTGTATCTCTTATCTTAAAGATCCTCAACCTATTTTTCAACTATCTTATAATTACAATATCAGTCCCCTTTATTTAATTAATCTCTTTTGACCACAAAATTAATTTTAAATTAATTCTTGTCCAATATCAATTAAATAATATGATTTCTCTTTTAATATATTATTCACATAATACATTAATAAATCATAATTAACCTTTTTCTCGATAATTCATCCGGTAAAGTCGCTTTGGTGAAGGCAACCCAAAAGGACCATGCTAATATCAGGTGAAGTACATACAAATTATAGTTATGGGCTCAGACACCTAATCCAGCATAAATTACATGCCATGAGGGTTAAATAAGCTTAGAATGAAGGACTTGGTCCTGCTGTGCAACTCTTGTCTGAGTCCAACTGTTGTAGGGTTGAGTGCTTTAGTTAAAGGATTATTTAAGCTTTGTTGCATGTAATTCTATTCATGAAGTGGTTAGTTGGAATTGGTATGGGTTCTTCAGTAGCTGATAGCATTGGAGGTGTGGGTGGAATCCTAAGAGAGCCTAGGAAGTGTTTTAGTGCGATTGTTTTGTTGTTGAGCAGGTATCGGGAGTGTTATTATGAGTAGGTCCTAGAGGACTCGAGATGACTCTTGAGGAAAGTATAGATAGGTGTGGAAGGTAGTATTGGGTCCGTACTATTAGAAGCAAAGGATTGTTGTGGCATGTTCGCAGATGGTTTGGATGCTGAAGGATGGATCTGACTTGGGTGCTTGCCTGAGAACACAATCACAAAAGAATCGTTAAAGGAGGACCGGGTGTTCTCCTAGGACATCGGTTCGACGATCAAGTTAGTTTTTGGAGAGAGAGAGAGAGAGAGAGAGAGAGAGAGAAATTTTGGGTTGTCTTTATAAGAGAGAAGATGGATCCCTTCCTTGAAATGAAAGAGATCCTTTTATACCTATTACTAATGAATCATGGGGACCGTGCCTCGTGAGCGTGAAACGTGGCCTTCTCTTACTGGGAGAGTTATTCACGCTAACTAACTGCCAGGTGACGTTTTTTTTGGGCATCACCCGGGCTATTCATTGCTTTCTCATTGGTTGTGAGTGAATAAGGAGATCACATGGAATGTTCTTCCCTTGTGATGAGAAATGAGTTGCTGCTCCGACTTTGGCTCTCTTAGGCCAAGACCGGGTCTTAGCCAAGGTAGTAACATCTCTTTTACATTTTCTGTCACATTTAACGTGGCTATTAGGTAATTTTAACAAGTCCTTTAGACCAGTAGTCCTCTGTTTTCATGACGTAGAAGAGTTGTTATGGTCTACTCACAGTTACGTGGCGAGCTGTAATTGATAGCCTATGCTGATGGCAGAGCGAAATCGTTGTTTTTCGGCGGTTTCATCATGAAGACAATTCGCTCCCTCTTTCTTTGTATTTAAGCCTCTTCCTTCTCTAGCACATCCTCCTCACCTATTACCTTGCTTTCTTTACGCTTCTTTTCTAAAGAAAACTTTTCGTTTTTTCCTCCAAACTCTTCCATGGCTACTTTTCACTCTTTGGGAAGAAATCTCACTGCTGAAGAGTGGGAATCTTTTCAATTCCGATTCGGGTTTGTTCCTGAACACGGGGTGCAAATCCCCTTGCTTGATGCCTCTTTCTAGAGTCCTCCTGAGGGCAAAGTTGGGATCCCAATCGCCTTGTTTGAGTCACGTATGTGTTTTCCTACCATCGATTTCTTCAACTTGATCATCCGGAAATACTGGTTTTCAGTAAGAGAGTTGACCCCTATCGCTATAAACAAGATGGTCAACTTTGAACTCCTTTGTTGTGCCCTAGGCCGCTTACCGACCGTTCCTACTTTCAAGCACTTCTTTAACGCCTCCACTTCGTCGGGGACTTGAACCCTTTCTTGCCGATGAGGAGTCCCTATTCTTATCCACGATAAGAAGTCTAAGAAGAACTGGCACGAGAAGTTCTTATGGGTGAATAACGATCTCGTGGTACTTAGTTACCCAAGGACTAAGGTGTATGTTGACCATGCCCCTGTATTGTTTTACGTTGACAAGGAACTGGATGATTCCCTAGAGAAGATCAACATCAACGGTGAAGATTGTCTTGATTGTTTTTAGCCGCCGTTGGGATGAGTGTTGCTTGGAGGGCTTGTGGGAAGATGCTTGAATTCTTTGTTGAGAAAGAGGGTATCTCTTTTGCTTCTCCTCTGCCCCCTTTTTTATATGAGAAGATTGGCAACTCATGTTTAAAGCAATGCTTTGGCTTAACCAACATTGTTTCTTGTTTTTACCAGGTGTGGAGGAGACTATTTCTTTGGAGAAAGCTCTTTGGTGTCTATTTGATGGAGAGCTTCAGGTTCACAATGTTGACCTGGTGGAGGCTCTTCCACCTACTTTTTGGGACTCACAAAGACTGTCGGTTCAGACAATGTTACTGGCATTGGTGAGGATTTGGACCTACAGGACATTGTCATCACTGGTGCTTCTTAGAAGGATCCTACACCATTCAGGTCCCCAAGGAGTCTTCGTTGGGTTAAGAGGCATTTTGCATTCTTGGAATCCTCTTCCAGCGGTTGAACTGAGGCAGCAAGCACCTCCCCCTCTTCGTAAGAAGCGTAATTCGAGTCTCTTACTTGGAGGTTCTAAAGATTCCTACCGTGCCCCGATAAAGGTCCTCCGAAACTACTGGAGGGGGCACAAACAGGGGCGACTGAACTACCCCATCATACGGGAGAAGGAAGCAACAAGAAAACCAGTCATGTTCCTACAATCGTAGGAGTCAGGAAAAAGACTGGGTCTTCGCCTCCTCATGGTCTTGCCTCCACCTCTATTGGTAAAACCACCCCCCCTGCTGATGGGTTCTTACCCGGATGCTTATAATCCAGCTTGGAGACTAACTGGTGAGGATCTTGTCTCTAACCATGACATCAATCTCGAGTGGTGTCAACACGCATTTCCTCCTACCACGACTGAGGCCCTAAGTGTCCTTTCCGATGAACATATGGTTGATGGATTGCATTACGTTGCCTCTCAAGTGTCATCTTATTTATTCACTACTGCCGAACGTATCTACGAGATGGATACCCTCCAATCCGATTCGGATAGGTAGGGCATTGAATGCGAAGAACTGAAGGCCTAAGTGGCGAAGTTAGAAGTTGATAAGAGCAACTTGGATGCTAGGCAGGAGGCAGTGTTACTTGAGAGGGAAAGCTTGGTGGATCAAGCATAAAAGATGGGGAAAGAGGTAGAGGGTCTGAACACTCGTGTGGGGTCCTGACGTTAGAGAACACCGGTTTGAGCTAGCGGACGGCGGAGCTGTAGGTTGATCTAGTGACTGAGAACTCTGCAAGGGGAGTGCTAGAAAGGGATATTTCCTGGAGCTTAGCGACAGACTCAGTCGGGTTGTGAAAGAATCTTGTGTCGCTTCTGGTGTGGAACAGGGTAAAAGGATTGTTTGGGTGCAGGTATCCCTCGGGGAGGTTGACCCAAAGTCTGAGGAGAATGTGGCAGCCAGGACTCAAGAGAAGGAAGAAGTCTTGGTGACCTTCATGGAGACAGACTTTTCTAGCCATCTTCGCTTGGGTGCCCTGGACATAGCTGGACTTCGTAATCTCTGTTAGGAGTCTCTGAGCGAGGAATTGGTCCCTGGTTCAAGCTTTCTTTATGGTGATGATAACACTACTGTTGATAAGTAGTTTTGTGTTTGGCTTGTTTTGAGGTAACCCCCTTTGACAATATTTTCCTTATTTGTTTGTTGTCTTTACTGCTCTTTATGGCCATCTTTTAAGTCCCGGAGTCTAGCAGTTTGAACAATGTTTGCTTTTATGGGTGTGAATGTTTCTCTTTATCGCATATACTCTTTCGCCTGGTTACTCTGTGTATGGTTTATGTTGGCCATCACATGATATTTACACAGGGTGTGTTTGCACCCCTAGTCCGAGTTCTCTTGGTAGTGAACTCTTTGTGCTTTACTGAAGTTGGTCTTTAAGAGAATTGTTCTAGTCTGCTGCTTAAAGACCTTCGGTGTAGTCAAGATCGTCATCTTGAGGCTCACCCAGTTTTGTTTACTTTTTTTTTATATTCGTGGAAGGTTATGACCCTTCTACACTCATGTCACATGTTCTTTAATTGATGAACATGTTTTGGGAGGAAGTTTATGAGCCTTTCTAATGTAAACTCCCTGACTGCCTTCTTGTAACGATTTCGCTAGTGTGGCATTTGATGATCACTCCTTGTTGTCACATGGTAAATGTACACAACCTCTTTGTTTCGTAGATTTGGATATAAGGAGCATATGAATTGTCCTTTCTATTTACTCTTGTTTTGTTTAGAGCATAATATGACTGAAAATAGTAAAGTAATTTATGTTGATTACATTTACATATTAAAATTAACACACAATGTGTTAGCTAGCACTGGTTCTACCTTTAACGCTTGTTTTAAGAGTAGAAGTGGCGCAGACTCTGCATTCCACGTTCTTGGAATGGCGTGCCTGTCTTGATCTTCTAGGACATAGGCACCATTCTTATGTGCTTCTACGATTTTGTATGGTCCTTCCCACGTGACACTAAGTTTCCCCAATGGTTCAACGTGGCTAGACTCGTTCTTTCTTAGTACCTATTCTACAACTTTGAAGTTCTTGACCCGAAATTAGCGGTTGTAATAGTTCTCAGTCTGTGATTTATACAATGCTTGATGCATCTATGTTGCCTTGCGTTTCTCATCGAGCATGTCAAGGTGTTGGCGTCACCCTTCATCATTGGCTGCCTCCTCGAAACTCACTATTCACAAGGAGTCAACGACTATTTCCAATGGGAGGACCACCTCCATCGCATAAGTTAGACTGAAAGGCGTTTCTCCCATGCATGACCATGTTATGGTGCGATAAGACTATAGCACTGTCGAGAGCTCATCCACCCAAGCGGACTTTGATCTGAGTAGTCGTTTCTTCAAACCATTGACTATGGTTTTGTTAGATGTCTCTGTCTTTCCATTAGCCTGAGGATGCGCTACTGATGTGAACCTACGGTGGATTTTCTTGTCTTCACACCATTCCTTGAACGGACCTCCTTCAAACTAAGTGTCATTATCATTTATGAGGATCCTAGGAGTTCCAAAGCGGGCCAAGATGTTCTTTGTCATGAAATTTATCATCTGCTTGCCAGTGACAGTGGCCAGTGGTTTCACCTCTATCCACTTGGTGAAATGGTCCATAGCTACCAGCAAAAAATTTACACCCCCGGTATCGGTGAAAATGGTCCCACTATATCGATGCCTTATTGGTTGAAAGGCTAATAGATAGTGATTCTTGTTAATAACATGGATGGTAGATTTTGGAAAGGGGTTAATGCTTGGCATTCCTTGCATTTCTTGGTTAAGGCTGCGGCGTCATTGTATACGTCTGGCCAGTATACTCCTAGGCGAAGTATCTTGCCTATGAGTGCGTGAGCGCCTTCATGTGTTGCTGTGTCCCCGGAATGACTTTCTTCGAGAAACGTTTTCCTCTCTATCTTAGAAATGCACCTGAGCCATGGGCTTAAATATCCTCTTCGATACAACTAATTGCCCCTTGTTGCAAAATGTGGTGCTCTGACTTTGACTTTCCTCGCCTCCTGTGGATCGTCCAGAAGCGTGTCACGGTGCAAATAATCAAAAAATGGTTTTGTCCATTCTGGGGGGAGGGGGGCTGATATGGTATTGACTTTTTGGTTATCAATACTCCTTTCTGGGAGTACTTCGACCAACACTTTCTTTGTGAGACGATAATACGAGGTAGAGGCCAACTTGTTGAGGGTGTCTGCCCTTGCATTTGTCCCCCTGGAGATTTCTTTATTGAAAAACTTTTGAACGTGTTGGCTAAATTACGGATCGCGTCTAGATATTTCTGCATCCTAGGGTCCTTTGCCTCATATACTCTGTTGTTTTGCGCCAACCTCCTTGGCCAGCTTTAGTCCTGCCAGGAGTGCCACATACTCTGCTTCATTGTTAGATACTTGGAAGTCAAACCGCAATGTGTAGGTGATCTATTCGCCTTTGGGGCTTTGGAGGATCAGGCCTGCACCTGAGCCTTCTTTTCTTGCTACTTCATCTGTATATAACTTCCAAAGTTCCTTGTCGGCTTGAGGATCTAATGAGACGACAGAGATTGTTGCCGACACTCCCTTAATGGTATCTAGGATTTCAACTAGAAAGTCAGCAAGTCCTTGGGCTTTGATGCTAGTTCTGGGGTGGTACTGGATGTCGTGTTCACCCAACTCTATGACCCACTTGGTTAGGCGTCCTGAATTTTTCGGCCTTAGCATCACTTGTTTTATCAGGTAACTAGTCAATACATCCACCTTGTGGGCTTGGAAATACCTCCGTAAAAGTCTCGGTGCGTAGACCAGGGCGAGGACCAGTTTTTCCAAGGTCAGGTAATTTACTTTCAGCCCTTGCAGGGCCCTACTAACAAAATGAATGGTGATTTGCTTGCCTTCCCTTTCTACTGCTAACACAAATGATATAGCCTCCTCAGATGCTGCTAAGTATATCTGTAGCATCTCCCCTGGAAATGGGCAGGCGTGAGTTAGGAGTTGCTGTAGTGTGTCTTTCAATTTTTGCAAGGCCACGTCCGCTACCTCTGTCCATTTGAATTGCTTTTTTTCTAAGCATCCTTTGAGTGTTTGGTACCCAGGAAGTTCCTTCTCTGCGGATTTGGCAATGAACCTTCCAAGATCCATTAACCTACTGTTGATCTCCTATACTCCCTTAAGGTTGTGGGGAGTTTTCTACTCGAGGAACTCTTGTATTTTGGTGGTATTCGGTAGGATCCTTTCCCTAGTCACCTGAGAGCCAAGGAATTGCCCTTCCTCAATTCCAAAAGTACACTTAGCCAGATTTAACTTCATCTACGTTTTGACCAGCGTTTTAAAGGTTTCTTTGTCTTGGAGTACCATCTCTTCATTGCGGCTTTTAATTACCATATCGTCGACGTAGACTTCAATATTCCATCCAATTTGGTCGGTGAATACCTTGTCCATCAGCCTCTGGTAGGTAGCATCCGCATTTTTGAGACCAAATGGCATTTTTTTGATAGCACAAAGTGCCCTTTTCGGTATGGAAGGCTACTTTGCTTCATCTTCTCGCTTCGTCTGCACCTGGTGATAGCCCTTATATGCATCGAGGAAACATTTGAATCGGAAGCCTTCAAGCGATTGGACTTTTTGATCTATCTCTGGGAGAGGATAACAATCCTTTGGGCATGCGTTCTTCAGATCTGTAATCTATGCACATCCGCCATGCCCCATTGGCTTTCTTTACCATGATCGGGTTTGCTATCCATGTTGGGAACATTCACTACTAGAAAAATAGCCTTTTACGACGCTCATTGCGCGTCGTAAAAGGCTCAGACGACGCGCAAATGCGCGTCAAGGAAGGCCATGTCATAAAGAGAGACGACACGCTTTTGCGCGTCGTCTATAGACAACGCGCATTTACGATGCTCATTTACGACGCACAATTACGACGCGCGTTTACGACACGCAATGCGTATCAAGGAAGGCCCTATCATAAAGGAAGAAGACATGCATTTGCGTGTCGTAACCTTACGACGCGCGTATTAATGACACGCAATGCGTATCAAGAAAGCCCCTGTCAAGAAAGGCCATGTCATAAATGAAGATGACACACATTTTTGCGTATCATAATTTTAAATGTTTAAAAAAATTATTATTTATAGATTTACTTATTGTCAAATTAAATTTGTATTTAATGTTTCATAATAGAAAATAAAATATCATATACAAAAAATAGA
This sequence comes from Lactuca saligna, assembly GCF_052625555.1. Taxonomy (NCBI): domain Eukaryota; kingdom Viridiplantae; phylum Streptophyta; class Magnoliopsida; order Asterales; family Asteraceae; genus Lactuca; species Lactuca saligna. The sequence goes on from NC_136424.1 coordinate 249,934,099, forward strand.
ATCCATTGCATAAATATGGAAACAAATATATACCAAAATAATCAATTTGATCCAATAACATCATGCCAAACAAGTTATCAAAAATTAAAATACATTCATATTAATCTGATAGTACATTGTTATTAAGGGGGTTTCCCTAACTATATAACCTTATACTACCTCTCTCACTATATAACCCGATCCTTCATGTCATTGGTTTGCCACCTGGTGTACCACATAAAAATGTTGAACTTTGTGTCATGGGTGGCTGGCCACCGGGGGTGGCTGGAAAGTAATTACTTGCAGATAAGATAACAATGCTTTAATCCAAGATGAGTCAAGAATGCCTAAGAAAAAGAATCAACTAAACAAGCAAAATCTTGATTGGATTTATGTTAGAAGTTAAAGGTACAACCCTTTAGAAGGCAGCTGGTACCCCAAGTGTGAGGTGTGGAGGCCTGTGATCCATTGTCACCTAAAACAAAAAAAATCATGAGTTAGATACAACACACAGAACATCTGAGATGGAAATTCAAACTGATGGTAACCTAAACAAACATATAAATAAAGGTGATAATCTATAGAAGAAATTCAAACTGATGGTAACCTCAGCTACAGGAGTGAACCATCTGAGATGGAATCTAGGGTTCTTCAGCCGCAACTGACCGCAACCATTTATCATATTTTTTTATGCCCTCTAACCAACACACAACCGCCAGATTTCCTTTAAACACCGTATCAGTAAATGCATCCACCTGGTTTTTTTGTCAAAGAAAAAAAAAACAAACCAGATTAATAACCTTTCTATATTTCGGTTGCTAAGCATAGATGAACCACTTTGATGAGGAGGTGATCCGATTGACAGTAGATTCAGCAGCTAAACATCTGTGCCACTTTTTTGAGCCTGGTTTGCATTTGTAACTGAATTTGAAACAAACAAAAGTAAAAAGGCCATATGTTACTTATGACATATATATATATATATATACACACACACACACACACACAAGAATACGACTTCAATTTTCAACAAAAGAAACAAATTGATATGATTTGAATCTAAATCTAACCTGGTTGTGATGAAGATGGGGACATGCCAACATCAAGAAGACCTTGAAGAAAGTTGCCACCTGTCATCATGCTATTTGTATTTGGTGGAGGAGGTTCTTCTCCTCCTCCTAAATCAAGCAAGTCCACTAAAGGAGCAGAAGTTGTTTTAATAACTCCATTAGGAACACTTCTTCCCATTTAAGTTGAAGGAATAGAAGCAGAACCATTCCTCCTTCCACTGAAACTTGCTTCTTCAATAACTCGCATCCTTTCAACCAGTGCAGACCTTCATATACCATTACTAATTACTTCAATTCAATATTTTGTATTAAACTATCAAAATTACTATCCACGGTTCCATACCTTATATTATGATGCTTTTCAATTATAGAATCAAATTTTGTGGATCTTTGTTACAGTTCAAGCAGAAGGCTTCCTTTAGATTGAACAACCATATCCTTTAATCTCCTAAAATTGAACACCCATGACATGTTATCAGAAATTTCATATAAAACTAAACTTGAGTGCTTTTAACGAATATCAATCAAACAAGCAAAACTTACTGTGAGTTGTTGAATAAAATGATAATATGTGAAATTAACTGGTTATTAGCTTTACCTAAGTAAGTTGTTGAAGAAAATGATAAATTAGTAATAAAAAGTTTGAAAGAAAATGAAATAAGACATAGTTGGAGTCAGTATTAATTATCTCATTATTCATAGTCTAAAAGTCATAAGTAAAAATTGAAAGTAAAAAGTATAAAGAGTTGAAATATTTGCAATAATAATGTAAAGAATATAATATTCATTCAAATGACTATGAATTATAAACTGAAACAAAATTTGAAGTACATACTATGTACTCATTTTTGTGCAATTCATCCTTAAACTCAACAAATAATTGGAACTATTGATATATGATATATGTCATGTAGGCTAAAGTAACACCAAAGGTTGTGAAGGTCACTTTTAGGCTGAAGTAACATTAACAGAATATAGTATATGATAGATGATATATGTCGTGTAGGATGTCAATGAAATTAGCATACCTTCTATTTAACACATCATTCCCTATCTATGCAATTAGCCCAAATGGATATATTTCCTTTGGGTACACCTACAAAAATTAGAAACAAATTATAAGCAAGTTGATAGGAATCATGAAGTGTTGGGCCCAAGTACCATTTAAGCAAGAGTTTTATAGGTTTTGTTTAGAAGGATCAGTAAAGGGCAAAACAGGAAATTTACCTAGGTGGGCTAGGATTATAATAAATAAAGAGAAAGGTCACAGTAGAGGGATGTCTAGAAATTTGATAGTGTAATACGTTTGTATTGGCTCTTAAGCTTTCGGCTTAGAGAGAGGGAGATTCCTTGGGCAATCTTTTAGATTGTGTTATAGTTTAATCAATTAGTTCTATTTCATCATCTTCTTTATTCCAATCTTTCTCTATTTGATCCTATTTCATCAAACCCTAATTTCTGTTCTTCATCACAAGTCCAACTCCTGCATCATTTCAACTATAATTCTCTCACTACTGTTGCTTCATATATATATATATATATATATATATATAATAAAAATTTAGTACCTTCAAATCAATGAGATGCCTCAGCTCCCTACCAGGATATGTGCAAAGACCAAAGTATGTATCAACTCCAGAATCAGTGCCCTTAATTGAATTAAAATCATAAAGAAAAGCAACTAGTTATTTTGAAAGGAATTTGAATCCAAATGAATTGTTACCTGATCACTATGGATACTGAAGACCAAATCCTCTCTTAAAAAGTTCATATCCTTCAAATGATTTACATACTTTGGTAGAAACGCTACATGACTGAAAATAACGGTGATTGGGCGTCGTAAAAGGCCCTGAAACTGTTTTTCTAGTAGTGAAAGAAGTATCAAGTACATGTTATGTAGTTTGAATAAAGATTCTCTTCTTTCTTTACCAACTGAAACTGCATTTTGTTTTTTCTTTTGTGCAGTAGTGTTCCCAACTACAATGATGAAATAACATTTCAGTGTAAGTATCAAGTACATGTTATGTAGTTTGAAGAATAACATTTCAGTTTTCCAAACTACAACACAACTCTAATTAGAACAAATATAAAACCTTTGCATGGATGAACGTCTCCTTCACAGCTATGGAATTAGAAGGACTAGGTTTACATAAATAAAGAAGCTGGGGCTAAGAAGCTAAGCATGTCTGAAATCGCCACTTCTTCCAGCTTATCTTGCTGCTGCTTTTGCTAAGAAGCTAAGCAAGCTAGCACTTACAGTCCCTCCTTCTGGAGGTCTTGTTATTATTGCTCTTATTCATAATCTTTTGAGAAGACATCCTTCAATCAACTGTTTAGTCCATCAGGTAACAAATTTAATCATTATTTTGTATATCTTTTACTTGATTCATCATAATGCTTGGATTGGATGATAAAAATTGTATTATGATAGTTTTTATATGTACTAGAACTAGATTATAAGCTCCATCTTGAATGGTTTTATTTTTTTATTTTTGCAGGAGGATGATGGTGAAACTGAAACAGTCAAATCAGGCATTGATCATTTCAATAATGAGGAAACTGATCTTCTTAAAACCAATGCTATGAGTAAGTTTCTGCAACATACTTTCTTTGAATTGTGCAATGTGCATTATATTTATAGCATCCTTCTACTTCCATTTATTTTTGGCAAACTACAATGTTTTAAACAAACAAATGAAAATGAGTTTCTCATATATAAATAAATACATATATATATATATATATATATATATATATATATATATATATATACACATATATATATTGTAGGGAGTTCTCTATGGGAAATTGACACCCTGCGCCACCACTATTACCCTCCTGTGTCTAGGTATGTACGGATAATAACTAAATGAAGACAAATTTGTAAAAGTATTTCTACATTAAGCCAAAAAGAAATGCTACTATTTATTTATAGCTGAAGTCCATTTTTGTATTTTTGTAGATTTGTTTTGTCGCTAGAAAATGATTGGACAGTTAGATCCAAGACAACTGAAGTTGCTATAAAGGATTTTAGTTCGGGTTCATATGCATGCAGATGTCATTTGCTTCAGTATTCACTCACCTGTTCTCCAGATTATATATGATATAATTTTCTTGATCAAACTCAAGCCCTCGAAATTATTAATGCAAAGACCTTGAAACGCCCTGTTGAAGTAATCAAATAATCTTCAGAATTTTTATTAAAAAAAACAACAGTAACAATTTTATTTTATAATAAAGACATATGTATATAATAAGAGAAGAATGTAGTCAAACCACATCTTATAAGAGAAACACGAGGAATCCGTCGAAAAATGATAGGGGTATTATCGACATTCACGTAATAACCACCAAATACAATGAACACTATCATGAGAGACGGGCCCAGAGCCAAAATATTTCATTATATATTTTTGCAGGAGAAATAGAAATTGGAAGTATTACATTTTCTATGTCTGTAAGTAAGCATACTTAACTTGTTTTGTATAAATTATAATAATGTATAGAGTCTGTGACATCTAAGTCACAACTAGAGCAACAGAAGAGGGATGAAGTTTTTCTGAAAGACGGAATACCAACATTGTTTGCAGGGTGATGTGTTCATACCTTTCTAAAGTTTATTTAACAAAATGAAGAATCCAGTCACCAGTGACACCTGTACAACAGCATAACAATATTAAAATATATTTTAATATACATAGCTAATATAATGATAATATTTACTTACTGAGAAAAAAAATCCTTATTAGTGATGCACAATAGATAGCTACAAGAAGAGAAAACCCTAAAAGCATTTCTATGTATGAATAAGTTGATAAAATAGGTATTGATATAACCAGAAGCAAAGAAAAACAAAGGTTAACTTTAAATAATTATGTACAGAAAAAAAAAGTTTTTGCAAATGGAGATATGTCAAAGGGTTTGTCAATACTCCCCAAACACTTTATATAAACACTGGTTCAGACAAGTATATGACTATCATCCACCAATGCCATGATCAACAACAAATTATAGTCAATTTTCTAAACACATGTTCATCAACTGGGGTTTCTTATCTGGGAGGGAATATTCAATATACTCTGTGTCAAAATAAAATGGCACTGGAAATTTTATTCTCACATGACAACATAGCCAACAATTAGATGATTAATTGTTGAAAGGTCAACCAAACGCCTTTATCTACTTAACCTTTTTACAATGCTGCCAATTTATATCCCCATTTTGTTTAGGGAGTATGAGAAAGGTATGTAACAATCAATCCTAGCAAGAAGTCTTTTGGTCTTGTTTACATGAATAAAAGCAGAGGAGGCAATCACATATGTTTAAGGAAATAAGGGTCCAGAACAAATAATACAAAGAATAAAAAAAGATGTGTAAAAGTACAACTTGGAATTGCAGATATAAAAAACTGGTAAACTGCACTAGCACTATCTGAGTGGCCTACTTCAACCCTGGTAATTCCAGATATATAAGCTGAATATGTTAATGATGAAAATAGAATCATACCTGGGTTTTCCCCATTTGAATGGAAGAGAAACATTGGCATCTTTCTACCGAATATGGTCATGCTTGCAAGGTGCAGTGTATTATTGGTTTTCTCTTGTAAAAATTGTATAGAATTGAGTCCGACCATAACCTTAGCTATTGTAGGATGTTGCTTTGGATGGCTATTTAAACACCGTTCTGCAATCCATAAACATATAATTCAAAGATCAACAAACTGGGGTAGGAGGTCAAACAAAATCTATATGCGCGTGGAATAGCAGGTCCAACAATATCTATATGCAATAAGCTAAATCATGTTTTAAAAGTGATGAAAATACCTCAGTAGTGTATGCATAGTTCATCAGTAGTTTCAGGGATCAATTGTTTCACAGAAGCAATGAAGTCGGAGGTTCGCCATTGAAATTGATTTAAGCAACAAGAACTAGGGTTTTGGGTCGATTTGATTTTGAGAGAAATCGGATAAAAAAACAAAATAAACGTCGACATGTACAACCCATTTTGAGGCGTTGAAAGTAGGAGAAGGTAGGGTTTCATCAATTTCAACTGTGGTGGGTGATGGAATAGATGGTGACAACGGTGATGCAGCACTCGTGGACAAAAATGGCGGAGAGTGAGAGATGGAATGAAGTCTGAACCCTAAATCTCCCAAAGAAGGGTTTTCTAATTTCTAGGATTTCCTAGTTATGGTAGACGGGAGGTGGAGTGGGAGTCACCGCTGGAGCAGGTGGTTGTAGATCACGCCTATGTCTTCTTCGCCTTCCTCTTTATCTCTTGTAAGAAAGAAACTCCACCTAATATAACCATCTGAACTCGGCCTGTATAAGTCTAGTGACATAGTGAATTCAATTAATTTTAAAACACACTAGATTTACAAACGATTTCCTAAATTTTCAAGTCTCAACAGGAAAAAATTGTAAAGGAATTATAAGCATGAACGTTTTCCTAAATGTGAGCCTACATCCCTACAGATTGAAGAAAAACCTCAAAGTTCAGCAAGAAACACAGATCACGTCAATCAATTCTCTGGTGGTTTGAAGATGGGGGAGAGAGAAAGAAAGGGAGAAAGAGAGAGAGAGAGAGAGAGAGAGAGAGAGAGAGAAAGACCTGAAATGTAAACTAAAGAGGTGTAAGAGTGAATATGGGTTGACATGGTGGTAACCCTCTAGAGTGCATCTGGTCGTTCCTCTTCATATGGAAGACGAGGCTTCTTGAAAGTTTTCCATATGAAAGTGGTGGTGATGGAAGAGATGGCAGGGCGGCAGTGGATGATAGGAATGGTGGTGACAGTTGATTGTGTAGAGGTGCCTGTGAGATGAGGTGGAATGAGATTTTATGAAAAATCCCTAGATTTGGACGTATTTTGTAACTGAGGATAGTGGATGTGCGTTTGGTAAAATAATTATAAAACGATGCCTCTGCAATCGAGAAGGCGGAGGATATAGATTAAAGAAAACCTGGTGGAAAGGAGAAACGAGAAGGTAGAGGGGTTGTTTATCTGGTAGCTTCGATTGATGGCTGATGGGTCGTGGTTGTCGATCGATGCTACAATCGACATTCACAGAGGGGTAGAGATGAGGGAGAAGAAAGCGGGGGTTGAAAAAATTTGGGGATTTCATTTTCCCTCTAAGGAGCGCGTTTCTTAAAAAAAAATATAAAACGACATTCACAGACAAAGGACGCACAAGTGCCCTCCGTGTTTTTAATTTTTTCAGATGAGACACTAATTTAAGGGCACTCAATAATGCGTGACCTACATTCTTAAATTTTTTTGAAGAGATGACGCTTTTTTAATGTCACTCTCTTTTGCGTAACATAAACCAGCGAGTGTCGTAGTTTGCGCGTCGTAAAAGGGTCTTTTTCTTGTAGTGATTACTTCCCTGAGTATGCTAACAATCACCAGATCGTCCACTTCTGCGTTAATAGCCCTATTGCAGTTTGTTGCCTGTCCTCACTTCTTTTTCCTTACAGGGTTACTACCAGGTGCGATGTTGAGGCTGTGTTCTATGCCCTGTCAATCGACGCCTGTCAGATCCTTTGGCTTCCAGGCGAAGACGATGGAGTATTGCCTCAGGAGCGCCACCAGTTGTGCCTTGGTTTCATCTGTTAAGTGGGCGCCGATTTTCACGAGTTACTTTGGATACTCCATGTTTATCTGGTTTTGCTCAGTGGAACACCCCCTTGGACTTCTTTGGCGTGCGCACGAGTTCTGGGGCGGCTATGATTTGGTGGCAATGCTGTGCTCTAGTGTTTGTGGCGAGGACTGCCGACAATCCCTGGTGTGTGCTGAATTTAATGATGCCATGTATCATCGATGGTACGAGATATAGTAAAGCGATTGCTGATTATGTAAGAAGAATGTTGTTTTCTCCTGGGTATCGGATCACAGAGAATTCGACTGTCCTTGTGATTCGGTCCCATTCGTCGTGGATAACCAACTTTAAGGGCAACTGAATAGTTCCTAGTGGATACAAGCTATGCCCAGTGAATCCTACTAATGGTCCACCGGTTGAGGGTTGGAGCCCGTCCTTCCATGTATCAGGTAGCTTCCGGAAACAATGCTCATAGAGTATATAAAAGCAACTACCATTGTCAATGTATATTCAGTGGACCTTCTTGTTATGAATGAATCCTGATATGAGGAGTGGGTTTCGTGGATCCCAGTTTGATGGTATGGGATTGCTGCTCGAGAAATTGATGTTGAGTAGGTTTCTTAAGAGTACCTTGATCTCGTTTTCTGAGGGTGAGGTGCATTTCTCTTACGGGACTTGGGGATAGTGAATACCTCAGTGCCATCACATGGATTCATCTGCAACAGATTGGGATGTGATATCGCCATTTGACGTAATGAGATACCCGATGAAAATTGTCGGAAACTGCTCTGGAGCCTTGGTTCTGTTGTTCTTATCGTAACTGGCGGGATCTTTGTCATCAGAGTGGTTCGTGCGTTCTGAACAGAGCTTTGATTTCAATCCTAGATAGTGTTGGGCTTAGATCCCCTTTATGCAGGGAACCAACATCGTCTATTGGCTGTATCACTCTGAGGATACATCCGGATGGCGCCAAATGTTGTGACATGTTTGCAGATGGTTTAGATGCTGAAGGATGGATCTGACTTGGGTGCTTTCCTGAGAACACAATCACAAAAGAATAGTTAAAGGACGACCGTGTGTTCTCCCGGGAAGTCGCTCCGACGAACATGTTAGTTTTTAGAGAGAGAGAGAAATTTTAGGGTAATCTTCATAAGAGAGAAGATGGATCCCTTACTTGAAATGTAAGTGATGCTTTTACACCTGTTACTAACAGACCGTGGGGACCATGCCTCGTGAGTGTGAAACATGGCCTCCTTTTACTGGGAGAGCTATTCACGCTAACTAACTGCCAGGCAACGTCAGTTCTGGGCGTCCCCCAGGCTATTTGTTGCTTTCTCATTGGTTGTGATTGAATGATGGGATCACATGATTCGTGGCAGTGGTTCCGTACCTGTTGATTTTTTGGTTTGTTGGATTTAGTGTCTAAGCCCATAACTATAATTGGTATGTACTTGACCTGAGAGTAGCATGATCCATTTGGGTTGCATGGCACCAAAATTTTTTGTAAGGATGAACTTTTGAGAAGAGGATATTCATGATTTATTAATATATTATATGTTATAATATATTAATATGAAATCATATTATTTAATTAGTATTGATCAAGAATTAATTTGGAATTAATTTTGTGATCTAAAGAGACTAATTAAATATAAGGGGTTGATTTGGTAAATCATTCATTCTTATGGTGTGGGCTAATGATCAATGATTCCTTATGTTGGGCTAAACCCATGTGACAACCCATGGATGATCCATGGAGGTTTAAATCCATGGAGCATAAGGAATATGGAAGGCCATGCACATTAGGGTTTACATGCTGTAACCCTAGTTTTGCCACACTATATAAGAGACCCCATGGCTCCTAAAATCGGCACCCTAGTGTTCTTGGAAGATCTATAGCCGATTTTTGAGTAAAAGTATTCTCTCTCAAGTCCTCCATTGTTGGTGGTGTTGTGTGAAACATTTGAGGCATCACATTTGGGGTGCTAGGCTCCTAAAGGTCCAAGGAAACAAGCTACAAGAAAACGGTATGTCTTGTAAGTAGATTTTGTTATACAAGTACCCATGTTTGTATGCTAGTTAGTGAAATGCTTTGGAAAATCATTTTGCATGTATAATTAGAGAAAACATAGATCCAAAGCATTTAGGGTTATATGTGCACCATAAAGTTGTTAGGATGCTCAAAACCCTTCATGATTATGGTTGCCCAGGCGTGAGGATGGGTCTGATAATTGTTTTGGGCCCTAACGGCGAGGTTGGTTTGGGTCGAATGGTGTAGATATGGATGAGTATGTTGGTTCGGAGGTCTCAAGGGTTTTGCTCGAGGTCGTGATTCGAGTCGCGGTACTCAAGAATAAAGCGATGGCTATTATCAACTTGAGGATTTCACCTGGAAGTGGAATGGTTGATTGATGGACTGGAAATTCTCTATCTAAGGCATGGATCATGCCCTTTTCAGTTTTACGAGTTCGAAGAAGGAGTAAATAGACTTGTGATTTTCAGAAATTGGATGTAACCCAGCAGGGTCTGCTGGTCGCTGAGTTTTCAACATCATGTTATCGCAAGAGTGCGCAGATGGATTGATGTGTTATGGATGCTTTGTGATGTGTTCAGGGGTCCGTATTCTCAGGTTATATCGGGGCAGGTTTCAGATCGTCGGTTAGGAGTATGGGCAAGCAGGGTATAATTTGGATCGCAAGTCGGTAGTTGCTTATGCTTTTGTGTAAAACTCTTAATGTTGAGTGGTTATAATTGGGATTTCAATGGTCTTTAGCTGAAATTCAGGATTCTCTTGGGATTCATTTGCTCCGTATCTAGAAGATCATTTTGTGTGTATTATTCACTCCAGGGTCAGGTATGGTCGTACATGGTTGAGCTGGTGCAGTTATGATTTGGTTTCAACACCAGTGGGCGATGGTTTGATCCCTAAGTGGGGGAGAACTAGGATTTTCAGGTTGAGTATCAGTCATTGAAGGGATTTGTTAGTTCGTTGTTGGTTTTTTGTTTTCGGATTAGTTGGGCAGATGTTGATTGTAACACTGTAAGTTTTCAAACAGATTGTTCATTTTTAAAACCAAATAAAACACAATCTCACATATATCAAATCACAATGTATAAGTTGCTCAAAACACAAGTCAATAAAAAATATCGATAATATCCCAGAATCCTCAAAAACATAATCTCTAATTGGTGTGTACACTCAAGTTGGCTCCTTCCCGCGATCTTGAGAGGTACCTAAAACACATTTCACACAACAATGTAAGCACGAAGCTTAGTGAGTTCCCTAAAATACCACGCACAAATAATTAGCCTCTCATGGCTATATCTCGATGAGGACCCTCTGGTCATGAGACTCAGTGAAGACTCTGGTCCCACAGCTCGGATCGGACCCTCCAGTCCGGTATCTCAGTGAAAACCCTCTGCTCTCACAAATACAAAATAACTTAATAAGGAATAGAGTAATATACAACATAAATCACAAAGACATGATGCATAATACATCACATAACTTAGTATAAGCACATAAGACCCTCCGGTCGCACAATGATTACCAATCAAGTAAGTATAGTGAGAAGACTCACCTCACCTAGTAACACAATATATCACACACTCGAACTGTTGGTCTAGACTTCGCCCCTCCAAGGCCTCCAAAATCTACTGCTTGATCAAAACCCTAAAGTCAACAGTCAAAGCTGACCCAACTCGTCGAGTGTAACTCATCTACTCATCGAGTTCCTCAATACTTAGTAGCTCACAAAATCCTGAGTCAACTTGCCAAGTTGCTAGCCAACTCGTCGAGTCCATGCGGAGTCCAGAAGATCGAGGAAAAACCCTAGCCACTTATCGAGTTGCTCCACCAACTCGACGAGTTTACTCTTAGTCCAAAATGGGAAAACCCGACTCAACTCGTAGAGTTGGTTGCCTTACTCGTCAAGTTCTTCAGCCGTTTCACAATAAACTCATTCTATTCTATTCCAATGCTCCAAACTCCAAATCCAACCTCCTAGGATGAAGTTACCATGTAAATTTGCTAACTTTATGATCATGCAAGGCCTCACAAGGCTAAAACACCCAAAACTAAGCGCAAGAAGAGTTTAGGACATGAAGATGGGTCAAAGCTTCATAAAGCTTGAGGTTTAGGCCTAAAGGGCCTAATAGTGTCCAGATTTGAGGTCTCAACTCCATAGCATGCTCAGAACCAATTATGTATCAAGGAGAAGCTAGAAAGGTCCATTAACTCTCTAATGGAGAGATCTAACAGGCAAGTGATCAAGGTAATGACTTTTTACCTTAAAATTACTGCTACCACTGAGATGATACCGAATGAAAATACCCCTTCTTGTTCCAAGCCTTCTACTCTTCAATGAATGCACCAAAACCCACCCTCCATTAGCTCCAAACACTCTCAAATGGAGGATACTCGATTAGGGTTTGTCTTAGGGTGGTAAAGTGATGAAGGAGGTGGGGTAACGGATTTAAATTTCCTTAAATAGGGTTCAAGCCCGAATAAATAGGGTTTCATCAAACATACTCAACTCCTCGAGTCTTGTCCTCCAAATCGACGAGTAAACTTCATAATCTACGCGTTATGATCAACTCTTACACGACAAGTTCGGACCAACCAACTCGTCGAGTAGGTCCTCTAATGTGTATGAAATTCTCAACCTCCACATCCAGGAAATCAGGGTGTTACATTGATTGGTGAGTCATTTCCAGAGACATGTATATTTAGTTTCGGGTGGTTTTTGGTTCTCGGGATTAAATGTCAATGTAACACCCAGAATCTAGATGATTAATTGTGGAATAAATCCCCTTTTTAAGGACCAACTCGTCGATTTAATGGTGGGCAACTTAACGTATTGGAGGCTTTTGGGTCATGCGTTTTTATGGAGCAACTCGGCAAGTTGGTGAAGGAAACTTGATGAGTTGGACGCTGATTGAGAAACCCAAATTTCAGGGTTTTACACCCTATTTAAACACCTTAAGTCCTAGGTATTAGCCTCATTCCCAACCTCCATATCCCCTAACCCAAATATCGAAACCCTAGAGCCTCCTTGAGTGTTGTGAGCTCATTATGGGTGTGTTTGAAGCTTATTGAAGGAAGAGAAGCTTGGTGCAAGGTGGTGGTTCAAGTAAGAGCTTTCAGATCTTGATTCTCTGCTTCATTTCCAGCATATTTCGAGTATAAAGTTCTAAACTTGCTTAATATTTTGTTACATCTCTTCTTGGGTTAGATTATATGCTTTTAGCCATGGATGGGTGGTTGATAAGCAAGTAGAAGTCCCAAGTGTTTATTCTTTCAAATCTATGATCTTCATGAGCTCTTTTGGCAGAAAGGTGCCAACTTTATGGGTTTAGGGCTTCATGCATCCATTAAGTCTTTCATTTATCCCTTTTTGAGCTCCTTCTAGTCATGCTTAAGCGTAAATATGGAAACTTTATGTGGCCATCTAGCCTTATGGGGTCAGATCTGCATTTTTGGGGTATTGACTTTAATGGTTAAGTGCTTAATGGTTAAGCCCTCACTCTTTTAAGTCTAGGGCTTGGGTTTGGACCCATTTAGATGGTTCCTTGGGGTAAATGTAACAACTCAAATTTTCCAATAATTTTTTTTTTCCATTTTTAATTTAACAAAGCCGTTACCAATGAACATAAAATACTAATTACAATCATTTATCAAAACAGAAACCATAATATCTTAAAAAGTAAAATTAGTATATCGTTATCAAAACATATGCCAAATGTATATCAAAGTAACATCCCAAGCTAAAATATCGTGGTGTGTGCAATGCAGTCATCTAGAGCTCTTCCCTCTACTACCAGAAGTTCCTAAAACCAAAATTGAAAACCGTAAACACGAAGCTTAGTGAGTTCCCCAAATATCACATACCATATATATCAATATACTGCCTAGCATATCTGGGTGCTGGCCTACCCCTTCGGTCTCTTTCAACTGGATACTATCTAGCATATAAGCGCATAAATCACATACGGTCATTTATAACCATGATCCATACATATATCGTAATCAATATAGGTGCTATGTGCCACACATTGTCTTGCCATTATGCCACGGGCCACCACGTGGCCTTTCTTGCCAAGTTTGGGGCCACCCCCTGGGTCTTACTGATAAGTTCCAAGAGCCACCTCCTGGTCTTCCATGCAGGCATCACAAAGACAACTTGTAACATCCATATTCCTAGGTATCTTATTTATATTGAGTTTTGGAGAGGGACTCGGCGAGTAGGCGCTCAGACTCGCCAACTAGGATCGGGCATGGTTGGATTGATTTAATGGCGGACTCGGCGAGTCCATGCGTGGACTCGGTGAGTCCACGCTATTTAATGAAACCCTAATTCCCAGTGCATGAGCCCTATTCAAGGGCCATTATAGCCACTAGGGTTGTCAAATCGGGCAGTCGTGTCGTTTTTTTTTGTCTGACACGACATGACACGACAAGGTTTTGTATAACACGAACACAACATGACATGATGTCGTGTTTTTTTTTTCACTAACACGAAAACGAACCAATTAAAACACGACAACACGACACAACACGACAAATATAATATTACATAACTATTAGTGTATTTCGTTCATTCTTAAAGATATATAAAACGACAAACACGAAAACACGACAACCACATGCTTAATCGTATCAATTTCGTGTCTATTTATGAACACGAACACAACACGACACGACGTCGTGTTTTTTAATCTTGACACGAAAATGACATGAACACAAATTCGAATTTTGATTTTGTCCCGATTTCATTTCGTTTCGTGTATTTTTGCCATGTCGTGTCATAAATTAACACCCCTAATAGCCACCATTTGCGGCTATCAGACCCTTGAGAAACTCTAGAGAGCAGAGAGAACGCTTGTAGTGCAAGAGGAGGGCTATCTCATCATTCTAAGTGTGTTTTTGCAAGAAAGAAGGGAGGAAGACAATCAAGTAAGGTTGAGGAACTCATATCTATCATCCATTTCATCAGAGGAGGCTACTAGAGGTACTCATTTGTGCTCAAACTCATATATTTGGTTTTCTAGTTGAATCTAGGGTTTTCTTGTGCATTCTTTGGGTTGGATTCGAAGTATGAGAAGTCCCAAGGTGGAGTTCTTCTTAGATCTGGACCTTAAAAGGTCCAGAGAGTCCTATTCACATTGCTTTTTGCTACTCCATTAGAGATATGGCCCTAGGTTGCCATTTTAGGGGTTATTTCACCCAAAGAAGCTTGTTGGTCATTGCATGAGTGTAAAGGTCAGACCTTTACGTGATTATAGTGGTTGGGAAGGCCAGATCTATGGGTTGGAGGAACAGATCTGACCTCAGGAGGTCATTTGAGTCTGATCATGGCATGAACTCGCTGAGTCCAAGAGCAGACTCGGCGAGTAGGATAGTTTTTCCCCATGAATCGCACAGTTGTTAACTCGCTGAGTTGGGGAAGTGACTCGATGAGTCATTGAGGATTTAGAGGACTCGAGTTCATGACTGAACTCGCCGAGTCACAATTGTGCACTCGGCGAGTCTGGTCAAAGGGTTGACCGTTGACTTTTGTTGACTTTTAGGGTTGGTCAACAATTGGACCTGTAGACTATTTGAAGGGTAAAATGGTGTTTTATCCTTCTTAGAGGCCATGTGAGGATCTAGTCTAGCTTGGTGAGCCGTTATTAATTGAAATGATCATTTATGTGTTTAGGTAGAGGCTAGATCAGTGATACGCGAGCGAGTTATTACCGAGACATCCGAGGTGAGTCTTCTCACTATACTTTACCTTGCGTATGTAACCAAAGATATGTGATAGAGTATCTTGTATGCTATTTATGTGAGCGTTGCACTGCATTATTTTTATGTGATTTATTCTATGATTATTTTAGAGTTAGGACCAGAAGGTCCACAGAGCTAGGACCAGAGGGTCCACAGAGTTAGGGCCTAAGTGCCAACTAGAGTAATAGCCTTGAGTGGCTAATATGTGTTATATGTGGTATTTTGGGGAACTCACTAAGCTTCGTGCTTACAGTGTTTTGTGTTATGTGTTTCAGGTACTAGTGAGGATCGCGGCAAGGTGTCGGCATGATCAGTACACACACGCGAAGTTTATTTATATATTACGATCTTGGGATTTTTGACCTATGTTGAATATATGAGACAATGCGTTTTATAATATTATGAATTAAATTGTTTCTAAAATGAGGAAAATTGTTTGAAATTTTATGGCGTTACAAGTTGGTATCAGAGCCTTGGTTTGAGGGATTCGGGTACACCTTCAGGCGTATCTGAACTCAAACTGAGGATTTGAGAGATATTTTTCAAAAAGTGAAACAAAGTTTTCTAAAAGAGTAAAAGAATTTGAAAAGAGCAGAGCAAATCCGTGTGTACGTTCATCCAGCGCCTGAACGATGATTTCCCAAAATACCTTTATGTTATATATTATGAGGCGATATGATATGTTTTTCATGCTAGAGTAGGCTAGGTATATCTATTAGGACTAGAGTGGCCTGATTTGTGGTACCTTAGCCTAGGGGTTGCTGCTAGGAGATGCTTGAGAGAAGGTAGATAGCATTGAGAGGCTTCTGAGAGATCTGCTGGAAAGTAGACTATGCTTAGTGAGAGTAGGGTTCATGGAATCTAGGATCCTAGGAGGAGGACTTGGGGTGTATACTGATGCGGTGTGGATAGTAGTATTGGGCCCGTACTACTAAAGACACCGGAGCTGTGCACAGTCCAAGTAAGAATCCATGGAGCATCAGAGATCAAGTGGGGTAGAGTTATCGAGTGCTAGTATACTCGATCGAGTCCCTGATATTTTCTTATGTTGTATTTTAGATACATAATGGTCAGGACACACCTTACACCAGAGAGCAGCAGTGCTAGTGATGAGGAGATTCATAGGATCATTCACGAGGAGGTGGTTGCGGCCATCAGGGCTGAGATACCATAGATGTTTGGGTCTATCAAAAACACGTTAATAGAGACTTTTGATGAGATATATGCTGCTCTTTCTGATGCTGTTGTTGCTGCAACCACTGCAGCTATAGTTGCTGCTAGACTGCAGGGTGGTGATGCATTGCTGTTCCGGGAGTTCAGCAACACAAAACCACCAGAGTTTGATGGGATGCAGGATCCGATTACGACGATGAGGTGGATTCCGTACATTGAAGGCTGTTTCTTCATATGCTCATGTCCAGAGCATTTGAGGCTTCGGTTCGCGCTGAACCAGCTTCGCTTGGGAGCGAAGGACTGGTGGAAGTTTGTGACGGCGCACTATTCGCCTGCTGAGCTTGCTGACGTGACCTGGGAGAGGTTCACCGCTATGTTCCGAGAGGAGTATGTTCCCCAGGTGGATAGGGAGCGTTTGGCCCAGGAGTTTTTGACCCTCAAGCAGGGTACTGAGTCTGTTACAGTGATTACCAGGATGTTCCAAGAGATGGCGATGTTCTGCCCAGAGCACGTGTCTTCCGAGAAGGCACGTATGAGCCGATATCTGAGCGTTTTGAGGAGGGATATACGAGAGTTCGCAGCGAACTCGTCATACCGGATATTCACCGAGCTTCAGGAAAATGCTTGAAAGAGGGAGATAGAGCTGGAGACTCAGGCTAGCGAGGAGGCGGAGTCTTAGGGGAGGGATAGGCGACCGGTACAGTCTCAGCCGGCAACTAAGTAGGCCAAGCCCGCTGATTCAACGGCAGGGAACGATAAGGGTCACACTTGTGGCAAGTTCGGCAAGAGTCATGAAGGGGTGTGCGGAGCAGGGTCTTGCTACAAATGTGGCAAGCAGGAGCATATGGCCAAGGATTGCCGCAAGGGGTTTGCAGTCTGTTTCCACTACAACCAGACCGGACATCGGAAGGCATAGTGTTCGCAGTTGCGAGGTTCAGCACAGGGAGGATCTCAGGGATCTACCTCTTCTACTATCAGAGCTACAGAGAGCTGGCCAGTGAAGGCCGAGGCACCAAAGGCACGAGGGAGAGCCTTCCAGTTGATCGCGGAGGAGGTTCGTGCAGCACCCGATGCTGTGGCTGGTATGTATACTTTCAGGTTTCTTTTTTTATGTTGAGATATTGTGCTTATATTTTGATATGCATAGGTACTTTTCTTGTGAATTTTGTACCTTCCTTGGTGTTATTTAACTTGGGTGCGAGTCGGTCTTTTGTATCTTTAACCATTAGTTAGCACATTAGTATTAGTCGAGAGGCATTGAGTCAGCCTCTGAGAATTTCCATAGCTGACAAGAGAGCAGTGTGTGCCACTGAGGTGATTCGTGGATGTGTACTCGAGATCTTCGGAATTGCGTTTCCTATTGATTTGGTCCCGATTACGATGGGGGACGTCTGTGTTATCATGGGCATGGATTGGTTAAGCAGATTCGGAGCGGTTATTGACTGCGAGTGACATCTGGTGACCATACGAGACCCTAGTGGGGGAGTTCTTACGGTGTACAGCGCGGGTACCCGTACTGGTTTAGTGTTTTGTTCGGCTGCTAGAGCGAGGCAGAGTCTGGTTTGTGGCTTACGTGATGGATACGAGAGTTGATTTAGGGAGACCGATGTCAGTCGATGAGGTACAGATAGTGCGCGAGTTCCCAGATGTTTTCCCTGAGGAGTTACTGGGTGTGCCTCCTGAGAGGCAGGTAGAGTTCCGCATTGATTTGGTTCCTGGAGCAGCACCTATCGCCAAGGCGCCTTATCGCCTTGCGCCGCCAGAGATGCAGGAGTTATCCTCGCAGTTTTAAGAGCTGTTAGGGAAAGGGTTTATTCGACCGAGCAGCTCGTCGTGGGGAGCTCCGATCCTTTTTGTCAAGAAAAAGGATTGTTCACACCGGATGTGCATTGACTACCGGGAGTTGAAAAAGTTGACGGTCAAGAACCGTTACCCCTTGCCGAGGATCGACGATTTGTTCGATCAGTTGCAGGGAGCATCTTGGTTCTCCAAGATTGATTTGAGGTCTGGATATCATCAGGTGAGGGTGCGAGATGAGGATATTCGGAAGACAGAATTCAGGACTCATTATGGGCATTATGAGTTCATGGTGATGCCTTTCGGGCTTACCAATGCACCAGCCGCATTCATGGATCTTATGAACAGAGTGTGCAGGCCGATGTTGGATCATTCGATGATCATGTTCATTGATGACATATTGGTGTACTCAAAATTCAGGGGGCAGCATGAGGAGCATTTGAGGGAGATCCTCGGAGTTCTGAGATCGGAGAGGCTTTATGCCAAATTCAACAAGTGCGATTTCTGGTTACGAGAGGTTTAGTTCTTAGGACACCTCGTTAACCAAAATGGGATATTGGTCGACCCGGCCAAGATTGAGGCGGTTATGAGTTGGGAGGTACCGAGATCAGGGGCTTCCTAGGGTTGGCCGGCTACTATAGGAGATTCATCAAGGATTTCTCCAAGATTGTCGTGCCTCTCACCAGGTTCACCCGGAAGGGTGTTGCTTTTTCATGGGGTCCGGAGCAGCAGACCTCGTTTGAGACTCTTCGCCAGAGATTATGCAAAGCTCCAGTGTTATCGCTTCTGGAGGGGATGGAGGATTTTGTGGTGTATTGTGACGCGTTGATATCAGGATTGGGTGCGGTGCTGATGCAGAGGGGGCATACGCATCGAGGTAGCTAAAGCCTTATGAGATGAGGTATCCCACCCACGATCTAGAGTTAGGGGATGTAGTGTTCTCCCTCAAGATCTGGCATCACTATTTATATGGGGTCCGGTGTACCATATACACGGGCCATAAGAGTTTGAAGTATCTGATGGATCAGCCCAACCTGAACATGCGGCAGAGGAGATGGTTGGATGTGGTAAAGGATTATGATTGTGAGATCCGGTACCACCCTGGCAAGGATAATGTGGTAGCTGATGTGCTGAGTCGTAGGACGGAGAGTGACCTGATTCGAGGCACTTGTATGAGATTGAATGTGATGACTCCGGTGTTGGACACCATTTGGGAGGCCAAGGCAGAGGTCGTGATACCAAAGAACCGCAAGAGAGAGCGGGTGATCGGGCAGGTATCCAAGTTTGTTACCGATAGTCGAGGGTTGATGACCTTTCAGGATCGGATTTGGGTGCCGTATGCAGGAGGGGCACGTACTATTTTGATGGAGGAGGCGCATAGATCGAGGTTCTCGATGCATCCTGGGGCCACGAAGATGTTTTTGGACCTGAAGAAAGATTATTGGTGGCCCTGTATGAAAAGAGATGTTGCGTGGTTTGTGGAGAGGTGCTTGACCTGTCGTAGGGTTAAGGCTGAGCACCAGCATCCGCATGGCAAGTTGCAGTCACTCGAGGTTCCCTAGTGGAAGTGGGAACAGATTTCCATGGATTTCATCACCAAATTGCCAAGGACCGTGAGGGGTGTCGATGCAATTTGGGTGATTGTCGATCGGCTGACAAAAAGTGTGCACTTTCTTGCTATGAGCGAGAGCTCTTCTGCTGAGAGGCTGGCAGAGTTTTATGTAAGGGAGGTGGTATCACGGCATGGAGTTCCGGTCTCAATCATTTCAGATCGAGATGTGCGTTTCACTTGCAGATTCTGGAAGAAATTCCATGAGGAGTTGGGTACGAGACTGCATTTTAGTACCACACACCACCCACAGACGGACGATCAGAGTGAGCAGACGATCCAGACACTCAAGGACATGCTTCGAGCATGTGTGTTGGACTTCGGGGGAAGTTGGGACATGTACTTGCCATTGGTTGAGTTTTCCTACAACAACATCCACCATTCTAGTATCGAGATGCCTCCCTTTAAGTTGTTGTATGGTAGGAGGTGTCGGACTCCCATTTGTTGGGGAGAGGTAGGGTAGCGTGTGATGGGTAGCACTGAGATAGTGCTGGAGACGACAGAGCAGATACAGCAGGTTAGACAGAGACTACTAATGGCTCAGAGTTGTCAGAAGAGTTATGCGGATCGACGACGATCCAAGCTGGAGTTCCAGGTGGGGGACTTCGTTCTCCTGAAGGTATTTCCTTGGAAAGGAGTGATCCGATTCAGGAAGAGGGGCTAGTTAGGGCCCCGATATATTGGTCCATTTAGGGTGATCGCGAGAGTAGGCAGGGTAACATACCAGTTGGAGCTACCTGCGGAGTTAGGTCAGATTCATGACACCTTCCATGTATCGCAATTGAGGAAGTGTGTGGCCGATGAGTCAGTGTTGGTACCGTTAGAGGATATCCAGGTGGATGCGAGCCTGAACTAAGTTGAGAGACCGGTTGCAATTATGTATTGGAAGATCAAGGTTTTGAGAAACAAGCAAGTGCCCTTGGAGCAGATCCAGTGGCAACATCGGAGAGGGTCCGAGTTGACTTGGGAGCCAGAGCGAGAGATGCGTGAGCAACATCCAGAGTTGTTTGCGAAATGAGACTTTGAGGGCGAAGTCTGATTCTAGTAGGGGAGAATTTTAACATCCGGATTCCCAGGTATCTTATTTATATTGAGTTTTGGATAGGGACTCGGCGAGTAGGCGCTCAGACTCGCTGAGTAGGATCGCGCATGGTTGGACTGATTTAATGGCGGACTCAGCGAGTCCATGCGTGGACTCAGCGAGTCCACGCAATTTAAATAACCCTAATTCCCGGGGCTTGAGCCCTATTTAAGGGCCATTAGAGCCACCATTTGCAGCTATCAGACCCTTGAGAAACTCTAGAGAACAGAGAGGAGGCTTGTCGTGCAAGAGAAGGGCTATCTCATTATTCTAAGTGTGATTTTGCAAGAAAGAAGGGAGGAGGACAATCAAGGAAGGTTGAGGAACTCATATCTATCATCCATTTCATCAGAGGAGGCTACTAGAGGTACTCATCTATGCTCAAACTCATATATTTGGTGTTCTAGTTGAATCAAGGATTTTCTTGTGCATTCTTTGGGTTGGATTCGAAGTATGAGAGGTCCCAAGGTGGATTTCTTCTTAGATTTGGACCTTAAGAGGTCCATAGAGTCCTATTCACATTGCTTTTAGCTATTCCATTAAATATATGGCCCTAGGTTGCTATTTTAGTGGTTATTTCACCCAAAGAAGCTTGTTGGTCATTGCATGAGTGTAAAGGTCAGACCTTTACGTGATTATAGTGGTTGGGAAGGCCAGATATATGAGTTGGAGGAACAGATCTAACCTGAGGAGATCATTTGAGTCTGAGCATGGCATGAACTCGCCGAGTCCAAGCGCAAACTCGGCGAGTAGGATAGTTTTTCCACATGAATCGCACAGTTGGTGACTCGCTGAGTTGGGGAAGTGACTCGGTGAGTCATTGCGGATATAGAGGACTCGAGTTCATGACTGAACTCACCGAGTCACAATTGTGCACTCGGCGAGTCTGGTCAAAGGGTTGACCGTTGACTTTTGTTGACTTTTAGGGTTTGGTCAACAATTGGACTTGTAGACTGTTTGAAGGGTAAAATGGTCTTTTAGCCTTCTTAGAGGTCATGTGAGGATCTAGTCTAGCCTGGGGAGCTGTTATTAATTGAAATGATCGTTTATGTGTTTAGGTAGAGGCTAGATCAGTGATATGCGAGCGAGTTATTACCGAGACATCCGAGGTGAGTCTTCTCACTATACTTTACCTTACATAGGTAACCAGAGATATGTGATAGAGTATCTTGTATGTTATCTATATGATTTGTTGCACTGCATTATTTCTATGTGATTTATGCTATGATTATTTTAGAGTTAGGACCGGAAGGTCCACAGAGCTAGGACCAAAGGATCCACAGAGTTAGGGCCTAAGGGCCCACCAGAGTTATAGCCTTGAGTGGCTAATATGTGTTATATGTGGTATTTTGGGGAACTCACTAAGCTTCGTGCGTACAGTGTTTTGTGTTATGTGTTTCAGGTACTAGTGAGGATCGCGGGAAGGCACCGGCATGATCAGTACAGACACACGTGGAGTTTTATTTATATATTATGATCTTGGGATTTTTGACCTATGTTGAATATATGAGACAATGCGTTTTATAATATTATGAATTAAATTGTTTCTAAAATGCGGAAAATTGTTTGAAATTTTATGGCGTTACACAACTAGCATACATACTACTTTGCTTAGCTAATTAGCACACAGTATGCCAGGGGCCGCCCCTGGTCTTTCATAGATAATGCCTAGGGCTAACCCCCAAGTCTTCCTACAACACATAAACCAAATGGGTCGGCATTGGTGCCTTCAACCCATACAAACAGTGATGAGACTCACCTCGAATGTTGAAGCTCACTACAAAGATCCTTAGCTACAATATTGACAACTCCCTGAGCTATCAATACCAAAATATCATTCAATTAGCAATTGGGTCCCAAAAACATGATCCATAATCCTTACTTGGGGTGAAATGGATGTTTCACCCCTACCTATCGAGGCCCAAACTGTAAAACCCATGAAAGCCTATCAGTGGCCCAATTTTCCAAATTGGGCCCAAACCCTTACACGCAATTACCCCTTTAGGATCTATTCCGCACTTCATAACTATAACACCTAGAATCAGAAAGACCAAGAACTCGACGAGTCGGAGCGGCATTCGGGGCATAGAGTAAGTGACTGACTCGGCGAGTCGGCTAGTGGACTCGACGAGTCTAGTCTGGACGAGAAAAAGCCTAATCTCGGGGGGTTGTGCCCTATTTAAAGAACATTACATCCCTTCCCCAGCCTCTTTTCTACCCTTTTGAGATCCAGAAACCCTAAATCGTGAGTGAGAGTCCTTGAAAGCAATTTAGAGCTTAGATAAGTGGTTTTTGTGAAGAGATCTTGAAGATCAAGAAGCTTCGATCAAGGGGGTTTACAAAGATTTGGATTTTTCTTTAGTAGGAGGTCATCTTGGAGATAATAAGCTGTTACCTTCACCCTTTTTGCATCTAGATCTATTCTTGAATGAGATTTGGGGCTATTTTGGCAAGATTGAGGTCTATTTCGGGTTTGGGGCTTAGATCTGAGGTTTCTACTTCAGATCTAGGGTTGTGATGGTCCAGAATGTCTTAAAGTAGCAGTCAATGAATCATTGGTGAAGCCCCTTTGTCTTAAACCCTATCCCTAGAGTGTTTTGGGCCTATATCTCCTTGGTTTCACGTAAAGTTTGCAACTTTATGTGAGGGTTAGACTGTGAAAGAGTGGATCTATGGATTAGAGCCCCTACATCGCTCGAAAAGCCACTGTATGGATTGAGAATTGGAGAGACTCGGCGAGTCACATGGGTGTACTCGACGAGTTGTATGAACATGTGCATGGACTCGACGAGTTGGAAGACCAACTCGGCGAGTTTGTTGAAGATTGCCAAGGACTCGGCAAGTTTGTTCTTGGACTCGACGTGTCAGGTCGCAGAACCCCCAACCTCTTCTGGTTAAGATGCAGATCAGTGATTTGAGTGGTGACTCAGTGAGTTGGACAGGATGGGACTCAGATATCATTGAACTCGACGAGTCCTGGGGTGACTCGGCGAGTTGGGTCGTATTTTGAGAGTTTCTGAGTTAAAGAACTCAGTGAGTTTATGGGTTGACTCGGCGAGTCGAGTCAACTAGAAGGTTAACTTTGACTAGGACTTTGACATTGACCAGAGTGACTTAGTTTGACTTCTAGAGTTCAGTTTGGAACTAAGTGTTATATTGATATTAGTAGCTCGGGGAGCTAGCGGAGCAGCAGTTCAGAGAGTTGTCGGACAGCAACCAGAGGATTATCAGCAAAGTTCAGTAGTACGAGGTGAGTCTCCTCACTGTTTGTATGGGTCTACGGCCACAATGCCGGCCCATTTAGTCTATGGATTATAGGAAGACTCGGGGGTTAGCCCTAGGTAATATGTATGAAAGACTAGGAGGTGGCTCATGGTGCACTGTATGCTATTGTGTATGAAAGACCAGGAGGTGGCTCCTGGCACACTATATGAGGAGTAGTATGTATAGTTGTCTTTGTGATACTTGCATGAAAGACCAGGGGTGGCCCTTTTCTCTTGTTTGTAAGACCCAGGGAGTGGCCCCAGGCTTGACCAGGAAGACCACGTGCAACCTGTGGCATAACCAAAAGACTATGTTTGGCACATAGCACCTTAGCAAGACTATGTTTGGCACATATCACCTTACTTGATTACGGATATGGTGGTTATGTATGGATCTTGGCTATGTATGGCATGTATGGATCAGTTGGTTTGTATGGTATATGGTATCTAGGGAACTCATTAAGCTTCGTGCTTACGGTTTTCAGTTTTGGTTTCAGGTACTTTGTTTTCAAGGAAAAGAGCCGGCTCGATCACAGCGCATCACACTATGTTTTCCGCACATGAGATCCTTGGGATTACACTATGATATGGTTTTATGATAATATGTTTTGATTACGAACACTTTGGTTTGACATGAGATATTATTATGAATGTTTTTATACTGATGGTTTATGTAATAACTTATTTAAAAATGAAATTTTTGGCCTTGAATTTTGGGGATGTTACAATAACCTTATAGGGGTCAACCTTGGTCAAAGTCAAGTCAAGCTTAAAGTCAACGTCAATGCTCCAAGTTGACTCAACTCGTTGGGTTCCTATGGATCACAGAATCGTGATTTCACGATCCAACTCTTCGAGTCCATCCTTGAACATGGTGAGTACTTCCTTTCAACAAGATCAATACACTTCACTTCAACTCATTGAATCCATCCTTGAACTCGTCGAGTTCCTCAGTCTATTAGCCCTTTCTTAACTCATTAAGCCATTATCCTTCAGATCTGAACCCTAAACTTCATATTTCAACTTAAAATGCCTCTAGAAGTGTAAAGTTTCCAACTTTAGCCATTAATACATTTTCCTAAATGATAGAAGTCCAAATCCAAATCCAAAAGAAAAAATTCTTAATCCCAACATCACCACAACTACAAGATGGACTATGAGATCATAGATCTGGACTCTAGGAACTAAATGATCACATAAAGTCCTAGCTTTAATCCTTATGCATGGCCATAAGAAGCTCCAAAGGCAAAAATGGTGGCTTAGAAGTTGCATGGGACTTCCATGGCCATAAAGTTAGCACCTTTATGCCATGAAGGTCCTTCAAGACTCTAGATCAGAAGAGCTTTCCATTTGGGACGTCCAACTCTCAAGGACCATACCATTTGGACCAAAAACAAGTAAAAGGTGCTAAGAAGGAGATCTAATCAACTATTAGGCAAGTTTGAGACTTGATTACCAGAAAGTGACGAAATTGAAGTGAGTTTTCTGGATCTAGCAACTCTTCCTTGTTCCTTCAAGCTTTCCTTCCTTTCAAGACTTCAAACACCACAAGAATACTCCAAAATGGCTCACAATCACTCACAATAGCATTAGGGTTTCGAGATCTAGGGTTAGGAACTTAGAGGCTGGAAATGAGGCTAGACCTTAGGACTTAAGTTGTTTAAATAAGGTACAAAGTCCCGATTTTAGGGTTCCCCAAACCCCGTCCAACTCGTCGATTTGATCCTCCCTAACTCGATGAGTTGGCCTTTAGAATAAAAATTAACTTTCCTTAATTGGCCTTCTAGATTCCGGGTGTTACAGTAAAGTTGAAAACTTTACCCTTCTTGATCTCATATTGGTCGAGATGTGAGTTGTGGAGTCCTTGGAGTCGATAATGTTGACTTACTGTATTAAATGTGGGTTTTTGGCGAACTCGTCAAGTTTATGGATAAACTCAGCGAGTTATCTTGACTTTTACTGACTTCGCGGATTGTTAGATGAACTCGACAAGTTGAAGGATAAACTCGGTGAGTTGGGTCAACTCAGGCTGTTGACTTTCACTTTTAACCTTAGCCTTTAACCAAGTTATTCTAAGGGGTATTTAAAGTAATTAGTTTTGTAGTCAAGAAAATTATGGGCTTAGGATAAGACCCATATGGAATGGGCCTAATTTGGAAAATTAGGCCATTAGTGGGCCTTTTTGGATCTTTTTGGTTTTGGGCCTCAGTTTTGGTTAATGTTGGAATCCTAGGTAAAATGGTCATTTTGCCCCAAATATGGTTGGTGTGCCTTGGTATGGATTCCAATTGCTAATCTGGTGTTATTTTGATCTGATAGTTCAGAGGTGTCGTCGGGTCTGCAGATAATAAATTCTTTCAGTGAGCTTCTGCATTGAAGGTGAGTCTCCTCACTACTCTATAAGTCAAAGGCACCAATGCCGACCCATTTGGTTTGTGTATTATAGGAAGATCAAGAGGTGGCCCTTGGTAATTTGTATGAGAGACCATAGTCAGAACTCTGGCAGTTAATTGATTAGTGATGGTAGAATTATATGCTAGTTGTATTTTTGACGCTTGCATGGAAGACCAGGAGGTGGTTCCTGGCACTTGTATGTAAGACCCAGGGTTGTGGCCCTCGGCCTGACAAGGAAGACCATGAGGCGGCTCGTGACATCAAGTTCGGCCTAACAAGGAAAACACAATTTGTATCCTTGATTTTTGGGATGTTTCAGTCAATGTGTCCTAGAACGTTGGTCATAGAGTTCATCTTTCGGTGAAGATTCAAGTGGTGACAGTAAAGTTCAAGGAATGTGTTACCTACCATCAAGTTCAGTATGTTTTATGTCCCTTTGGTTTTGGGGTATGTTTATCCTCTTCGGGGGTGTGAAATTTTGGTTTATTGCAGCCTCAGGTTTTTGGTAGCATTCAGGAAGCCTTCGTGAGCTATGTGCGTATTGATGGAATCTATTAAGTCTCAATTTGGGTTTGGGTTATGTTCCGATCATTCATGGGAATGTCTTTTGGTAATGATTAAGGTTGGTCGATCACTAGAGCTCTGGTGTTTCTTCCCTTTTTGGGACGAGGTTATGGGTTCCCTAAGGATGTGCATTGTGGTAACGCAATATGTGTATTGGCGAAAGAGGTGTAATGTGTTTTATTTAAGGGAACAATTAAGGGTTGTTGGGAGTATCATTCAGGTATCAGAAATTTTCTATGGAATGTATTTATTATATTCCCGTTTGTTCGCAAGCTGTTGTTAGGGGTTTGATTATCAAGTTGAGAATCAGTTTTAAAGCCGAAAATCATAAAGTTCCTCATGAATGTCTCGAGTGATTTTTCAGGTGGGGGTATACCTAAACTGGTAAGGGTTGGATGCAATCCATAATTCTTGGATTGATCATCTTTACTAGTCAAAACAGTGGTTGGTAGTGGCATGGCAGAGGGTTAAGAGTTATTTGAGGTTTTGGTATATCATATGGTTTTCGATTGAGAAAATTTTGCGATCGATATGTTTTGAGGATCTTTTCCGCATGTTCTTGGTGGTGACTCCAGACAGGGATTGGGGATAGATTCATGGATGGACTCTCATCAGCCTTAGGAAAGAACTGATGAGAAATTTTATGAGGGGTCATTTTCGAGTTGGTTTTTAGTGGAAACTCGCGTTGGGAATCGCGATTGTATTCTTGCCAGGCATGTATTTTAGTGAGATGTGAGATAAGGAGTTTGTATGCCCAGGGCATCAGCTGGAGGTCTCAAGGTAAAAAGGATGTTTTTAGTTCAGATGATAGAAAAGGATCTTGTGATTGTGCTTTGGAATGATCCTATCGGTGTGAAGGTCAGTGAAGTTATGGAGCTTCATAATTTTAGCAACAGTGTATCGGTTCAACAGTTAAGGAAATCAATATTTTGTATCTCATTGTATTCATGTAATCTTTATCATCAGGAGTCGAATAGATAATTTGATGGATAAGTGTCATGTATTTAACATTGGTTAAGTATGGGCGGTTTTTCAGGGAGTCAGGCCAATTCAAGACTTCAGATTTTAGGTAAAGTGGGTTGGGTTTCTGCATGGGATTATTGATTCATCTTTTTTGGGTTGGATGTTCCGTTGGGTTCGATTACCATAGGAAGTTCGTCATGTGTTCAAGGTTGTGGTTGCGTCGCTCGGGCTTTTGGGCCTTCCATGGTAGCTAAGGAATGATTTTGAGGACAAAATCGAATTTAAGTGGGGGAGAGTTGTCACACCCAGTTTCGAATCGTTTCATTTTTCGGGGCTATGACCTGATCATTAGTTATCATAAGGCTTAGGGCTCTGGGGAAGAAAGGATTTGGCCCTTTTTGGATGAGGGTGTTAAAGTCTAAAGTGACCTGAGTGTTCAATGGTGTTTCGAAGCCCAAGGGCATCATCATAATTTTTTTAGTTTGGGCCTTTATGAATTTTGGGTTTGGGTTCAGGAAGTTTTAAGGCTAAGGTGAGTTGTTAGAAGTGCAGGGCTTCTCGTCACCTTTTCGTGGATATAAAGTTCGTCGGAAACAGACTTAGATCGAAGGAGTTAGGGCCACATGAAGTTTTAGGGTTTTAAAGGGTTCAACGAGTACGCGGGGCGTATTGGTTAAGTGTAACATCCCGACTCCCAGGTATAATATTAAATTATTTTATATTCATAATTTCAGAGCAACTCGACGAGTTAGATGCCCCAACTCGCCGAGTAGAGGAGTTAATGATCGTGTTATTTGTAGAGTCTACTCGACGAGTTGGAGGACCCCAACTCGACGAGTAGGAGCTCAGTGAGAAAACCCTAAATTTCAAGGTTTGTGTCCTATTTAAAGGACCTTAAGCCTTTATTTCCGCCACCCTTGTTACCCTGATACCCTATGAGAAACCCTAATCGTGTGTATTTGCTTGTGTGTGTGTGTGTGTGTGAGAGAGAGAGAGAGAGAGAGAGAGAAGCTAACTTTGGGGTGTTCTAGTGCATATTTTGAGGAGGATTGAAGAGCATCAAGCCTTGGAACAAGAAGAGGCTTTTGGATCAAGTTTTTTTCTGTGCTAGTTTCAGTTTGGAGGTAAAAAGCTACCACCTTGAGCATTTCTTTTAATAGATCTCCTTCAACGGAGTTTTAGGGCTTTTTCCCCCTTATCTTGTGGTTCTTGAGTTGCTGGATCTTGTCATGGAGTCGAGACTCCGGATCTGGACAAAAGGAGGTCCCATGAGCCCAAACATCCAAGCTTTATTAAGCATTGGGCAAGTCTTCATGCATAAAACCCTTTATGGAGCTTGTTTTGACATTTTGAGCCCTAGATGCCATGCATGAACGTAAAGCTAGCAGCTTAACGTGATAAGTAAGCCTTAGAAGGTTAGATCCAGAGTATGATACATTATTTCCACCTAAAAACGTCTGAATGAGAAAATGGGTTGAAGGGACTCAACGAGTCGGTGAGCTGACTTGACAAGTCGGTTAGGGTTTTCACCAATGCGTATGGACATGTTGTAACTCGTCGAGTTGATGAGATAACTCGACGAGTTGAGTTGGATTTTCCCGATACTTATGAAGAAAAACGGAGGAACTCAACGAGTCGCGTGGATGCACTCGACGAGTTTAGTCAACATGGACTGTCGACCTGAGCATTGACTTTCATTGACTTTTAGGGTTTGATCAACTATGGACTTTAGAGACCATGGACGGGTAAAATGATCTTCTAACCCTTTTTGAGATTTATTGGAGGAGTTAGCTTAGCATCTCGGAGTGATTATTACAAATTGCTTATTAGAGATAATTACATTAAGTAGGCGGAGTCTAGACTGTTCGTGGGGTGCTATATCTACTTGCTTACTTTCGAGGTGAGTCTTCTCACCATACTTACCTGAGCGATACTAATGTGTGATCGGAGGCTCTTATTGAGTTATCGACCGTAGAGTCATATGTACATATATTGAGTTATGTGATATTATGCATTTTGTCTTTGTGATATGTGCTATATTATTCTATGTTTTACTGAGATAGGACCAGAGGGTCCAAACCAAGTTGTGAGAATGGAGGGTCTTCACTAAGATATAGAACCGGAGGGCCCAACCTAAGCTGTGAGACCAGAGGGTCCTCACTGAGACACATGACCAGAGGGTCCACACCGATTCGTGAAACCGGAGGGTCCTCACAGAGACGCATGAGACCGGAGCGTCCACGCCGAGTTATATCCATGAGAGGCTTACTATTTGTGTATGTGGTATTTTGGGGAACTCACTAAGATTCGTGCTTACCGTGTTGTGTGTTATTTGTTTCATGTACTTCAATTCTCAAGATCACGGGAAGGCGTCGACTTGATTGTACACACATGTTTGAGACTATGTCTAGGATTCTGGGGTATTTTCTGTTGTTTTGTTAAATCATGTTTTGATATCTGATACATTGTGATTTTGAGAAAATGTGATATTGATTTTATGTGATTTAAAAATGATTTTTTTTTTAAGATTTTGAGTGTTATATTAAGTGGATCATGGGTGGTCCTTGAGTGCGCCAAGGGTACTAAGGGGTACACGGGACGTACTCCCTTCAGCCTCAAACCCTCATTTTTAGGGTTTTAGCCCTATTTAAGAGACTTTTATTCTTAAGCTAGCCTTGACCCTTATTAGTCTCCAAGCCTCCCAAACCCTAATATTCGACCCTTAGCCACCATCTTGGAGTTCTTAAGCCTTTATGAGGAATCTTGGAGTGTTTTTTGCATCTTCGGGAGATTAGAGCTTGTTAAAGAATCATCATTTGGAGTGGGGCTTATGGATCTAGAAGTTTCTTATCTTTTGAAACCTATTGAAGGTAAAATGCTCGCATATTTACATCTCTTTGGTTAGGTCTTTCTTGGTGTGGTTTATGGCACATTTTGATCCCTTTAGTTTGTATTTATGAGTTTGAGCTTGCTCTAAGAGTTGGACACTAGATCTGGACGTTTTAGGTCTCCCAAAGGCTAAAAAATGTGATCTTTATGGTTTATGTGGACCCATGCATGTGTTAAGACCTTTCATTAAGCTCTTTTGAGCTCTAGAGCCCCATTAAGCGATGTATGCGAGTAAAGTTGCCATTGATTATTTGGGCCTTATTGGGCCTTGTGGTGTTATTTCGGGTTTGGGTTATCTTTTGGGCTTGGGTGCTTGGGGCATTAGTAGGCCAGTTGAGAACAAGTGTGTTAGACTAGGAAGGGTTATTAGGCTTTAGGGTAAGACCTATGTAAGGGTTTGGGCGCAATTTGGAAAAATGAGCCATAAGTAGGCTTTAATGATTATTTTGTTTGTGGGCCTTTTTATTGGAAGTTGGGCCTAAATCTTGGACCAAACAATGTGAGGGGTAAAATTGGTCTTTTACCCCATGAATGAATTATTGGATTTGAAATGGAACCCAAATGATAATTGAATGTTTTTCATGTATGTTAGCACGGGGTTTCTAGTGGATCTGCAGCCAGAGATTATTCGTGGGATCAGTTGTTGATGGAGTGTTGTCTTGATATTGACAGTTCGGGGATCTGTCAGCCAGCAGCCAGGGATAGTCTATCTGATTCGACAGTACGAGGTGAGTTTTCCTCACTATACTTATACTTATGGGTCGAAGGCACCATGGCCGACCCTTTGGATTATTATCCTAGTCATCGTATGATTAAGTATTGTAGTGATCTTTTATGTAATGACCCGAAAATTCTTTTGTTAACGACGTTAGCTTTCCATTAGACAAATATTTATTTTTAGAGGATTATTTCGGTCTTAAAGTTATAAAAATAAATTAAATTAAATAAAAATGATGTTATTTAATATCTAAAAGAATTACACAATAATTAATAGGAAGTAATTTAATTAAATGGCTTTGTGTGAAAAATAAGGTAGATATGATTAATTTAAACGGCATAAAAGTCAAGGGGGTAGAATGTAATTTTAGAAAATATGAAACTTTAAAATAAGTATAGGATAATATATATATATATATATATATATATATATATATATATATATATATATATATATATATATATATATATATAGTACAATTAAATCACAACATCTTATGAACAGTACCCGAGTTGGGTACTGTTTATGGCTGGGTTAATGTTCATCGAACTCGAACTCGGACTGTCGACCGCTTCTTTTTTCATTACACCGCCTTCACCCACTATTTCTCCTTACCCATGATTCCTTTTCTGCTTTACTTCTCACCTTTATTCCACCATCAACATCTTCTTTGTTTGTGTTTCAAGGAACCATTGACCACCATAAAATCATCTTTGTTGTTGAAGGAAGCATCGACTGTCA
Organism: Lactuca saligna; assembly: GCF_052625555.1. NCBI lineage: Eukaryota > Viridiplantae > Streptophyta > Magnoliopsida > Asterales > Asteraceae > Lactuca > Lactuca saligna. Next base: position 249,966,704 of record NC_136424.1, read on the forward strand.
TAAAATCATCGGCGCACCCTGAACCCCTATCAAGGACTCGATTTTTGCCTCTGTGTTGCCATATAGCATACATCATCTAACATCCATTATCTTCCTTCGCCAACAGCATCGACTGTAAGTTCTCTTCTCCATCTATCAAATCGATTCTTTCATCTAAAATCAATTTTCTTCTCCACCTCGGGTAATAAATAAACATGAAATGTGATTTTGAATATGATTTTCAACATATTCACATATTTGGGACTAATTTGGGACCTTGTGTGCATATTTACAGATTTGGTCTACGGTTTCTTTCTTAATTTGATTATCGATCGTTCAGTGTAAGATAAAGAAGCCCAAGAAAATATTGAAAAATGTTAATTTTTGGAATGGAAGAGAGAAGGTGGCCACATAGATGAGTGGCCACACGGGCTGTTATGGCGGTTTTGATGGGTTACAAGCAATGCATCATTCCTATGGTGTACATGCAAACCCTAATAGCTTTTGGATCTAATTTGTCTAATGAACATGTAATTGAATATCCAAAGCTATAAACCCTAGATCTAGCATACAAATAATCATATTAACATAAAATAAGGTTTAGATCTTACCTTTGATTGTTATATAGCAATAACAATCAATCCTTGGCTTCAGAAAGCTTAGTGCCTCAAGTGTTGCACCTCTAATGGAGTCACAAACAACACTAAGCAACTTGGATGAAGAGGGAAGAGAGGGGAGGCACCAAAAACAGCTGGAAACCCTAAGGGAACACTTAGCCATGTTTTGGGGTATAGGGCCCCTTTATATACATGTAGGCCATTAGGGTTTGCAACTAGGAAACCCTAATCTGACTGCTTAGGCCCTAAGCAGCCCATGGACTCCTTTAACATATCCCTTGGACGAATTCGTTATTGGCTTACCATAGAATTCGTCCAACCTATATATTATTAGGTAATCCATAGCCCAATTGCAATTATCTTATAATTACAACTCCAGTACCCTAAGTTTAATTAATCTCTTTTAACGATAAAATTAATTCTTTATTAATTCTTGACTAATATTAATTAAACATTATGATTTCTCCTTTAATATATTATTCTTATAATATATTAATAAATCATAATTAAACCTTTTTCTCCTTAATTCATCCTACATATTACTATGGTGAAGGCAACCCAAAAGGACCATGCTCATAATCAGGTCAAGTACATACCAAAATAGTTATGGACTTAGACACTAATCCAATAGTCTCCCACTTGGATAAGTCTAATAATTATTTTCCGTAACTTCAGAACCTGATCAACAATCGTAGCTTTAAAAAGCCGTTGTCAACTCTAATCTTATCAGATTGTGTCCTTTAGATAAGGGATCATATATTCCTCCATTCTCAAAATATCGTATAGACACAAGACATGAATTTCAATCATTCTCTCTATACTGTTTCCAGACTTCCGATTTATGACGACTTACAACAGACTACAATTGAACACATCAACTTAGTCCTGGCTTGGCCAAGCGCTTAGGTGTCATCATTAAATCATCGAGGGGCCCACAGATATTGATTTTATCCTACCTTGGGTAAAAGGAATGGATAAACCTCAACTCAAATGCTCGCTTGCATTTACTAATTGAATCACACACAACAATAAGTTTTATGACACCAAGTTACTGGTGCATTTAGTTATTATCAATGTGCAACCGACCAAAAAATAACAACTCATACGTCTCAGTTTCAAGAATATAGAATATTATCGTCTCACTAATCACTCGTGATAAATCCATGAAGTGATCCAAGTGAGCGTGGGTTTAATCCAATACTCTAACTTATCAAAGCACTCATGAACTCTGCAGCAAACTTGTGCTATGTCTAAACTCTTTAGACAATCTACAGACACTTCATGACAGTCTTCCTTCATACCTACTTCCAACGTATGACTGACTGTGGAGGTTTGAATAACCCATTTATTCTGGAAGTCAAAACATTCAAACCGAAACACAACAATAATACTTAATCCTATATGGCCCCAAACTTGTGGGAGTAAATAAAACACTTTTGTTTAAACACCATATTGATTACTCATTATTCATCATTTACTGTTTCATAAAATCAACTTATTACTCAAATTACAACAATAGTTGTCCCATGCACAAAGCATGCACACTATATTTCCTATGGTCCTTACTTTGTGAAATAGATCAATTGAAAAACTTTTCCAATGATGCTCACTTCACAATTCCCAATCCTTATCATTAGTGTTAGAACAAAAGGTTCTTGCCACTACTAGAATATGCTAGATTCTAACATTTTATGCAACGATCCTTTCGCAAAATCATAGCACAAAAGTCACCAAGACTTGGCCAATGAAATTACAAAGTACTCTATCAAATACAAGACAAATCCATAGAAGTGAAGTCTCACATTCAAAGTACATTCCTTTGAACATTCTTCTTGCATAAAATTTTTCTAATCTAGACATAGACTCTCAATATCCAACTCCCAATATGGAAACATTTGCATATTTTTCATATGACAACTCATTCTTAATAGAATCTTATCTATTCATAATAATATCGATATGGCCCATCCAATACCATACTTCCAACTACTCACAAGCGACTAATCCTCAGCGAAATTTTGATAGTCCTTTGATAGTTGTTTAATTATCTTAGTTAAAACCGATTCTAGTCCCTTTTTCCCTCTTAATGCGCTAGACATTTGGAAAATTTTAGAATAGTCAAATATTATAGCATTTGCAATCGATCCTATACCCGAAGCGTATGGGACACGATGCATAATGTCTTACATAAAGATATGATACTTTATCAATCTTTTGCCATATATTTTATGTGTCACGTTCTTACAATTCGAACTATGAAGAGGGATGTCGTAATCATAATCAAAATTTGAGAACACACTATGTATCCTTTGACTAACTTTATTAAAATTTTCTCAATTTAAGCTTTATATTTTGAAATGAAGTATAATATTCTCTCCCTTAGTTATAGCAAAACAACTTTTCAACCCATGCAACTTTGCAAATTGAATCTTTGTTTTTCTATAATTAATATTGCTAACTTGCAACACTTGCCATAATAATCATATAAGCATAACACTTATGCTCCCACTATCATGATGATTATTATCATATAAGCCTAACACTTATGCTCCCACCAGCTTTGACATGTATTCAGAAAACAACTGAACTTCTAGAAAACAATGCCTTTTGAATTTCTGAAGTCCAAATTTCTAATACCATATGCTTCGATAAGCCTTTATCTAAGCTTCTTAAACTTATAGACATTTGCCTTAGATAGCTCATATGTGTGTGCATAAACAATTCAGAACTTACATCAATAGGTCCCAAATGTTAGACTAATTGCCAAATCTCACAATTCGAACTATGGAAAGGGATGTCGTAACCATAATCGAACTTGAGAATACAATTTTCACAATTGTTGTCTTCTTAAAATCTCTCTTAGTGAAAGTATTTCCTCACAGTCATTTTCATGAAGGAGGGAATCTTATGACACTTAAAATTAATGGTGTATGTGTTCCTATCCATGTGAATTTGCCAAAACCAAGTTTTCGACAAATCCAAACTCTTATGGACTGAACTTTCATGACTTCCAGCCTTATGGTAATGCGAGTGCACACCATGTCTTCCAAGTAGTCTAGCAACTTATCCTTACATATCAATGTACTTTCCATCGATCAAGGTGCTTTGTTTTTATGCATTCAATTGAGAACTCATAGAACTCACCTGCATAATTAACTCAATTGGAATGGCACGGAAATAGAATAATGTCAACACGATAGGTTGTAAACCTCAAGTCGTGTGCTAGTGATGATCGATAAGGTTTATTCTGGATTTGCTCTTAAAACTTTTTCAGGATCCTTAAAACTCCCACTGACCTCTTGACATATATGATTCTCTTTGTCAAGAAACATTTCTTGACAAACAAATATTCAAGAGTTAGTGCAGTTATTATCAAGACAAAACACTTCACAAATTGGTCCTAGTTGGTATTTGTCTTATCCAAGACATCACAACTTACCAATTTCAAATGTACAAGAATAAGAAACTTTCTTATTCTACATTTGATAAGTGTTACAAACCTACTTAAGACTTTTCACTCAAGTCACAATCTTGACTCTAAGACTTGACATTGGAACGAAGTATGATTGACTTCTTGATTTTAACCATTTCTACAATTCTCGATTCCTCTTCTTAGACATGTGATTGCACTAAGATTCACTTAGAGGATCAATTAAGACATGGTTCTTAATCATTAAGACTTATCATAAAACACAATAAAAGTTACTCTCCTTCTTTTTAGAATGGAGAAACTTTTATCTTTCTACCTACTAGATTCTTCTTATTCGTTCTGCTATTGATTGAAACTTTTTCAATCAACTCAGAATTACACTTAATCTTATAAGTATAATCATATTTACTAAACTTTAGTAAATCATGATGAATACTCCATCTCTCTTTGTGGTGGACTTGATCAACGCACAACCTAGTGTACTCGATCTCCTAGTCCTTCAATTGACACTTTATCAAAGAATTAGTCTAAATTTCCCAAATGTGAAAGTTTTTCATTCATCATACAATACACGTTGCATGATTCCAAGTTTCTATCCACTTGAAACTTGGGCGATGAGGAACTCTCCCTAATTGGTAAATTCTCGACACTTCCACAAATAACCTAATTAAGAATCAAATCCATTTTGCTAATAATAGAAACCTTCAAACATCACTTTTTCATACACGTCATTACAAGGATAAGATAAAAACAAAATTCATTTTATTGCGGAAAAAAATTATCCTTACAATGCAATTCAACTGAAAAACTATGCTATTACATATTTCTTAGAAATCTACCCTAACTCTAAAGTAGTAGCTCAAAAATCCGATCTTTGAATCCATGCGATCAAAATCTATTTCTTTGTGATCAGATTCAGCACGCTTCTTCCTTAAGCTTCCTTTCTTTTCTTCGATCCTGCAAAACATCAAAATGTGATCTTATCACATCATGTATTAAGAATCAAAAAATAGGAACTCATCGAGTTAGTTAATGGATTTTACCTGAAGTAGAGCCATACGTCTTGACTCTCCCATCTCTTAGATCTCTTAGGTAAACAAGGCAGCTTCTTTCCAATGCCCCTTCTCTTGGTAATTAAAGCAAATGAACTCCTTTGGAATGACACAAGGGACTATCTTAGAGTTTACCTTATCTGGATCTCCAATGTCATCATTTTCAATATCCATTGAAGTTTGGGAGTTTGATTCACCAAACAAATTTGCTTCACCAGCACGCCAAATCATTGTTGATTCAGCAACTATAAGCAAATAGGTGAGATCAATGAGGGTCACGTCGTGGTCCATCATATAGTACTCTCTAACGAACTCACCATATGATTCAAGAAGTGACTGAAGAACCCAGTCAACAACCAACATTTCTGAGATATTGATATCCAACATCCTTAACCTCTCAATGTGTGACTTCATCTCTAAGATGTGTGCACACATAGGTTTCCCATATTCATGTTTACTTGCTAAAAGGGCTTGAGTGAGCTTGAACTTTTCAAGCCTTCGAACTTGTGGGTTAGGGAGAAAAATTGGAGGAGGTGGAGGAAGTGAAGCATGATCTCTTGTTCCTTGATCATATCGAACATCATCTTCATTTGGAAAGCTTGTTCCATGGGATTTGGGAAGACCATGATTGTCAGAACTAGACATCTACAAAACGGGAGAAAATTCAAGTTAAGTTGATTATAATTCTTGATCTAACACTCAAATGAAACATCAAGCTAGGATCCAACACAATACTCTACAACCTAGAAGAGGGATGCCGTAATCTAGTCGCAAATATTTGAAGATAGATAAATGATTATTTACCAATTTCCACCATGAAAAACGATAAGGAAGTTTAAGTTTTAAATGAATTGAAACTCCTAGATCTTTTGAGATTCATTGAACTTTTCAATAGCATGTTTAATCTCGATTATGCCCTAAAATTTGTGACTGGGATGCCGAGGATCACAAATAATGTGTGAATAACCATATGAATCACGTGGCGCACCCAATGCTACTATCACATAATCAATGTGTCGGTTAGCCACACACGCTCCATCAATCTATGATAAGCATCGAGCCACCCTTCGCTACCAATGTCATCCCCAAATTAGTGTGTCGGTTAACTACACACGCTCCACTAACGTTTGACAAGGGTACGAAGTGTAATTCCATGGATTAGCATACAATTTCACATTTTTCCTAAAGTAACTATGATTTGGGAATTTTTAAAAGCATTTAGTTACTTTGTACTTCATTATACTTATAATGGAAGGTTTATGTCCTATCCTACTCGTTCGGCTAACGACCCTCCACTAGAGTGCGGTGGGTAAGAGTGGATACCCATTCAATCGTCATTTTACAGGCAATTTCCTTAAACACCCCTTATAGAGCAGCTTCGTGAATAAGGCCTACTAGCGGTAAGACTGATTGTTTACTCATATATATATATATATATATATATATATATATATATATATATATAATATTAGACTTTTTAATGTTACATATATATAGTATAGGGTGTATTTTACACTTTTAAAATACTAGGTGGTCTGATTTAATAAATTATACTTTTAATTTAATTAAATGTATACCAAAACTTTATGTTTTATTAAATCTCTTTTAATTATACACTTTAATTAATAAATAAATACATAAGGGTGTAATTTGAACTTTTCAAAGTACTAGGGTTTTAGAATTTAAAATTTCAAATTAAAACTTTTAATTAATTTTAAAATCCAAAACTTGAGGGCAAGTTTTGAAATTTTTCAAAACATTAGGGTTTAACTTATTTAAATTTCAAAACAAAACTTTTAAGTTCAAATTTAAACTATAAAACCTAAAGGGAGTAATTTAAAACTTTTTCACAAGATAATTCAAATCTAAATTACAAATAATCAATCTTTATCTAATCAAACAAAAGATTATCTAAATTTTGACAATTATCTTCTATTTTGGTAAGGATAATCACCCAATATTGATAAAATTCGGATTTTTATTGACAAAAAACGTTTTAGGTAATTATCCATAGCCAAAACATGTCAAAATCCCGCAAAAACAGCATTCTGCATCTCAGACTCATCGAGTCAGCACTGGACTTGTCGAGTTCACAGTGGACTCGGCGAGTTCAGCCATGGACTCGATGAGTCCAGCCACGAGAAACTCAAAATTTTCGATTTTAAGCTTGAATAATCTAATATAGCATCAAATACATCAAACAAACAGCCCTAGGCTCTGATACCACTGATGGGTTTCGAGCAATACATCATTCCTATGGTGTACATGCAAACCCTAATAGCTTTTGGATCTAGTTTGTCTAATGAACATGCAATTGAATATCCAAAGCCATAAACCCTAGATCTAGCATACAAATAATCATATTAACATAAAATAGGGTTTAGATCTTACCTTTGATTGTTATATAGCAATAACAATCAATCCCTGGCTTCAGAAAGCTTAGTGCCTCAAGTGTTGCACCTCTAATGGAGTCACAAACAACACTAAGCAACTTGGATGAAGAGGGAAGAGAGGGGAGGCACCAAAAACGGTTGGAAACCCTAAGGGAACACTTAGCCACGTTTTGGGGTATAGGGGCCCTTTATATACATGTAGGCCATTAGGGTTTGCAACTAGGAAACCCTAATCTGACTGCTTAGGCCCTAAGCAGCCCATGAACTCCTTTAACATATCCCTTGGACGAATTCGTTATTGGCTTACCATAGAATTCGTCCAACCTATATATTATTAGGTAATCCATAGCCCAATTGCAATTATCTTATAATTAAACCTCCAGTCCCCTAAGTTTAATTAATCTCTTTTAACCACAAAATTAATTCTTAATTAATTCTTGACTAATATTAATTAAACATTATGATTTCTCCTTTAATATATTATTCTTATAATATATTAATAAATCATAATTAAACCTTTTTCTCCTTAATTCATCCTACATATTACTATGGTGAAGGCAACCCAAAAGGACCATGCTCATAATCAGGTCAAGTACATACAAAAATAGTTATGGACTTAGACACTAATCCAACAGGTTTTTCTATTCATCACATGTTGGATAAGAGGTTCAAGATGGGTGGGTAATTTGTATTAGGCTAGAGGTGCTACTCCTTTACTTCTTCTTTCTCACTTATTAGTATTCAATTTCAATTCAGAAGATTGTTGGAGTTGAGTGTGATGATGAAGATGGAACTTCAATTGAGAAACACCTAAATGTAAGTACCTTTTTATTATCTTTGATACCAACTTGTAACAACCCAAAATACAACCCAAAATGTTTTGTTTAAACATTACTAAAACTATTAGATCAATACCATAAAATAAAACCCATACGTCAATATCTCAAACCATAACAATTATCACGAGAAAACTATATCAAGACTGTATCAATCATATCTATGAAAAGCTAAATCAACTCCTAGGACAAAAACTAAAGCTGTGGTGTGTGCGATGCCATCATCCCGAGCTCTTCCCTTTACTTGTGGAAGTACCTGAAACCGAACTGAAACTGCAAGCACAAAGCTTAGTGAGCTTCCCCAAACTACCACATACCATACAATAACATATAAAACACATACTGGGCCTTGCCCACTGCATCGGAGCGAAGTCCGGAAACTACATCGGACCAAAGTCTGGAACTAACCAGGGCCTTGCCCTCTGCATCGGACCGAAGTCCAGAAACTGCATCGGACCGAAGTCCGGAAGTGACTGGGACCATGTCCCCTGCATCGGATCGAAGTCTGGAACTAACTACATCGGACCGAAATCCATAACTGACTGGGCCCTTGTCCCCTGCATCGGACCGAAGTACGGAAACTGACGGAGCATAACATAGCATAGCATAAACATTGTTGGATTAGTGTTTAAGTCCATAACTATTTTGGTATGTACTTGACCCGATGGTGCATGGTCCTTTTGGGTTGCCTTCACCAAAGCAACTTGATTAGAGAAATAAATAAAGAGAGAAAGGTTATTATGATTTATTAATATGTTATAAGAATAATATATTAAAGGAGAAATCATATTTGCTTAATTAATATTGGTCAATAATTAATTAGGAATTAATTTTGTGATCAAGTGTAATTAATTAAACTAGAGGGGCTGAATTGTAATTATGTGATAGTTACAAAATATGGTAATGGTTATCCTAAATATGGGTTGAACGAATTCAAGGAGATAAGCATCCTTGAAATCGTCCAAAGGATAAAGGATAAGGGTTTTCAAGGCTTATCTTATGGTTGCTTTGTAGATAAGCAACTAGATAAGGATAATGACTGAAACCCTATCTCTACACCTATATAAAGACCCTAAGGCCTTAGAATTCGTGTACTGGTTCCCAAGGAGTCCTAAGAACAAATTCTAACCTCTCTCCTCTCTCTTTATACCTTCTCCATTTGCTCTTGGTGTTTGTAAGCCATTAGAGGAGTGACACTTGTGACTCTAAGCATCCAAAGTCAATTCAAGGTGGAATTAGGATTATTATTGCTATATAACAATCAAGGTATGTTCTTAAACCCATTCATATGTTAATATGATTATTTGAATGCTAGAATTAGGGTTTATAGTCTTGGATTCAAAGCATGTACAATAGAGAAACCTAGATCCAAGCATTAGGGTTTGTATGAGCACATAGGATGTCTTATGACCAAAACCCATCAGTGGTATCAAAGCCATTGGTTTGGTTTCAATTGTATGAACTTGATATATTAGGGTTTATTGCCAATAAACCCTAAGAGGCTAGGGTTTTTCGAGATTAGGGTTTGCAAACCCTAATTTGCAAGAGTTTGAATAAGATCTTCAAATCCTTTCCTTAAACCCTTAAATTTCGAAATCTAGGGTTTGTTATAATCCCTTGATTTTCGAAATTTGCCTCCTCCCCAAGATAAGATCCTAATTTTTAGGGATTTGGATTATCCCATATCTTGTAATTATCCTTTAATTGTTATATATGGTAATTCAAGATCTTGCATTATCCATCCATATTTTCGAAATCTATATAGATATTTAAGGGATTAGGATAACTTAAATGTATAAATGGTAATTATCCTCATTATTTACATAATCCCTTATGATTTAATAATTAAATTAATAGTCTAATTCAATATAATTATTAAATCAAGAGTTTTAATATTTAAAATTTTAATTTAAATGTCATAAATTCGAAATTTTAAGATAGATTAAAACTAAATTGTTTTGAAATGGTTCAAAACTTGCCCTCAAGTTTTGGAATTTAAAAGTTGATTAAAAAGGTTTAATTAGGAGTGTTAAATTCTAAAACCCTAGTATTGTTTTGAAAAGTTCAAATCACACCCTTATGGTTTTATTAATTAATTAAGGTGTATAATTCAAAGAGATTTAATAAATCCATAAAAGTTTTGGTTTGCAATTTAATTGAATTAAAGGTATAATTATTAAATTTGACCACATAGTTTTTTAAAAGTATGAAATGCACCCTATATTATATATATAACATTAAAAGTCTAACATTATATATATGTATGAGTAAAAGTTAGTCTTACCGTTAGTAGGCCTCATTCACGAAGCTGATCTATAAGGGGTGTTTAAGGAAATTGCCTATAAAATGGCGATTGAATGGGTATCCACTCTTACCCACCGCACTCTTGACTAATGGAGGGTCGTTAGCCGAACGGGTAGGATAGGACGAAACCTTCCATTATAAGTATAATGAAATACAAAGTAACTAAATGTTTTTCTAATTCCCAATCTTAGTTACTTAGGCAAAAGTGAATTGATGCAATTCCATGAAATTACACTTTGTGCCCTTGCGAAGACGTTAGTGGAGCGTGTGTGGTTTAGCGGCACACTAAATGCTTCTAAGCAAAGGTTGCAAAGGGTGAATCAATGTTTTTCATAGTTTGGTGGAGCGTGTGTGGTTTACCGGCACATCGAATGGGTGATTGTAACATGTGAGGGCACCATGTAAGTTTGCATGGTTATTCACACCCGCTTTGTGATCCTCGGCATCCCAGTCACAAACAAGAGGGGCATATCGAGATTTAAACATGACATTGAAAGTTCAATGAATATCAAAGGATCTAGGAGTTTTCATAGATTTAAAACTTAAATTTCTTTTTCGTTTTTCATGGTGGAAATTAGTGAATCGTCATTCACTTACCTTCAAATATTCTGCAGCTAGATTACGACATCCCTTTTCTAGGTTGTAGCGTATTGTGTTGGGTCCTAGCCTTAGTATCTCATTTGGGTGATTTACTAAGGACTCGATCGATCAACTAACTTGAATTTGTTTTCTCCCGTTTTGTAGATGTCAAAGTTCGACAATCATGGTCTTCCCAAATCCCGTGGAACAAGCATTCCACATGAAGATAATATTCCACGATTCGATCGAGGAACAAGAAATCATGCTTCACTTCCTCCTCCTCCTCCAATTGTTCTCCCTAACCCACAATATCAAAGAATTGAAAGGTTCAATATCACTAAGGCCCTATTGGAAATGAAACATGAAGATGGTAAATCCGTGTGTGCCCACATTCTAGGAATGAAATCGCACATCGATAGGTTGATTATGTTGGGTGTGTCATTCCCGAATGAGTTGGCTGTAAATTGGGTTTTGCAGTCACTTCTTGAATCATATAATGAGTTCAAAAGAAAGTATTATATGATGGATCATGACGACAACCTCATTGACCTAACCTACATGCTCATTGCTGCTGAATCAGAAATGATTTGGCGAAGCAATGGAGCATATTTGTTGGGAGAGTCAACCGAACATGCTTCCGAGTACGTTCTAGGAAAACCGACCTGCGTTTGCTGCCAAGAGAAAGGGCGTTGGATAGAAGTCTGCCCCAAGAGCCTGAAAATTCCAAAGATGGGAGAGTCAAATAGTATGACTGCGCTTCAGGTAAAATCCACTATCTAACTTCGTTAAGTTCCTATTCATTGATTCAAATACATGATGTGATAAGATTGCATTTGAATGTTTTGCAGGATCGGTGAAAAGAAAGGAAGCTTGACAAGAGAGCAAGATGAATCTAATCACAAGAGATGGATCTCGATCGCATGGACTTGAAGATTGGATTTTGAGCTTAGATAGTTATGATAGAGTTGCTAGAAATTTTCCTTTTACGTAGTTTTCAATAGATTTTGCATTGTAAGGAAAAATGTTTTTCCGCTGCTTTTATAAATAAGATAAATTTTGTTTGACTTATTTATTTATTTGTTTACTTCCTTGCAATGAAATCATTATGAAAATTAATGTTTGCATATTTCTACAACGAATGGATATGATTCTTAGTTATGTTATTTATGGAAATGTCGAGAATTTACCAAATAGGGAGAGTTTCTCATCATCCAAAGTTTCAATTGGACTGAAATTTGGAATCACGCAACTTGGTTGCATGGTGAATGAGAAATTTCATATTTGGAAATTAGAAAAATTCGTTGACAAAGTGTCAAGTGAAGGACTAGGAGATCAAGTACACAAAGTTGTGTGTTGATCAAGTTCACCATAAGAGTAACAAAGATATTTGTCATGATTTACTAATGGCTTAGTAAATATGATTACACTTACAAGATTAAGTGTAATTCTAAATTGATTAAAGGGTTTAGATCAATAGTAGAACAAACAAGAAGAATCAAGTAGGCAGAAAGATAAAAGTTTCTCCATTCTAAGAAGAAGGGAGAGTAGCTTTTATGCTTTATAATGGGTCTTAATGATTAAGAACCATGTCTCAATTGATCCTCTAAGTAAGTCTTAGTACAATTGTATGTTTAAGAAGAGGAGTCAAGGATTGAAGAAATGGTTAAATCAAGAAGTCTATCATACTTCGTTCCAATAACAAGTCTTAAAGTTAAGATTGTGGCAATGAGTGAAAAGTATTAAAGGTTTATAACATTCATAAAATGTGGAAAGTTGTGATGTCTTGAATAAGACAAAGACCAACTTGGACCAATTTATGAAGTGTTTTGATAAAAGCTACACTAACTCTTGAATATTTGGTTGTCAACAAATGTTTATTGACAAGAGAATCTTATATGTCAAGGAGTCAGTGGGAGTCTTAAATGTCTTGAAAAGTTTCAAGAACAAATCAAATAAACCTTATCGATCATCACTAGCACACGAGTTGAGTTTTACAACCTATCGTGTTGACGATATTTTGATTATGTGCTGTTCCAATTGAGTTAATTATGCATGTGAGTCCTATGAGTACTCATTTTGAATGCATAAAAGGCAAAGCACCTTGATCAATGAAATGTATATTGATAGGAAAAGGGTGAGATGCTTAACTACTTGGAAGACGTGGTGGGCAGCTGTGCTACCATAAGGCAAGAAATCAAGATTAAAAAAAGGCTCGATCCATATGAGTTTGAATTTGTCATAAACTTTAGTTTTAACAAATTCACATGGATAGGAACAAATACATCATTTAAATCTAAGTGTCATAAGATTTCCTCCTTCATGAAAATGATTGTGAGGAAATGCTTTCACTAAGAAAGATTTTAAGAAGATAGTGATTGTAAAATTGCATTCTCGAATTCGATCATGGTTACGGTATCCCTTTCCATAATTTGAATTGTGAGGTTTGGAAATTAGTCTTAATTGTTGAGACACACATATGAACTATCTAAAGGTAAAGTTGTATAAGTTCAAGAAGCCTTTATAAAAGATTATCAAAGCACTAAGTATTAGAAACATGGACTTAAGAAATTCAATAGGTATTGTCTCTCTGAAAGTTAAGATGTTTATGAATACATGTCGAAGCTAGTGGGAGCATAAGTGTTATGTTTTATAGTAATCATCATGATAGTGGGAGCATAAAAGTTATGATTTTATGATTATTATAGAAAGTATTGCAAGTTGGCAATATTAATTATAGAAAAACAAGAGTTATACCTTGCAAAGTCATAAGGGTTGTAAAGTTGTTGTGCTATAATTAAGGGAGAGAATATTATGCTTCATTTCAAATCTAAAGGATTAGGTTGAGAAATGTTGATAAATTTAGTCAAAGGTACATAGTGTGTTCTTAAAATTTCGATTATGATTACGGCATTCCTCTTCACAATTCGAATTTTGAGAACATAGTAAATAAAACATTATGCGTCGTGTCCCATACGCTTCGGGTATAGGATCGATTGCAAATGCTTTAATGTTTGACCATTCTAAAATTTTCCAAATGTCTAGCGCATTTAGAGGGAAAAAGGGACTAGAATTGGTTTTGACTAAAATAATTAAACAACTATCAAAGGACAATCCAAAGTTCGACGAGGATTGGTCGCTTGTGAGTAGTTGGAAGTATAGTATTGGAAAATATGGAAATGTTTCCATATTGGATGGACCATATCGACATCATTACAAATAGAAAAGATTCTATTAAGAATGAGTTGTCATGAGGAAAATATGGAAGCGTGTTCATATTAGGAAGTAAATATTGAAAATCTATGTCTAGATTAGAAACTTTTATGCAAAAGGATGTTCAAAGGAATGTACTTTGAGTTAGAGACATCATATCTAAGGAATTTTCTTGTAACAATCTACGTTAGAGGACTTTGTAATATCATTGGCAATAGTCTTTGAGATTTTGGTGCAGTGACATTACAAAAGGATCGTTGCATAAATTGTTAGAATCTAGTATATTCTATAAGTAACAAGAATTTGATATTCTTACACTTAAGAAAATGGATTTGGAGTTGTAAAATGAGAATGATTGGAAATGTGTTCAATTTGTCTATTTCACAAAAGTAAGAACCATAGGTAAACATTGTGTGCATGCTAGGAGCATGGGACAAGTGTAATAATTCAAGTAAGAAGTTGATTACCCGAAACGACAAATAATGAGTAATCGATATGGTGATAAATAAAACGTGTTTTATTTATGATCAAAGGGTTGAGGCCATATGGGATTAGTATTATTCTTGTGTTTCACTTTGCATGTTTTGACTTCCAGAATAATTGAGTTTATTAAGAATAATCGAATTATTCAAACGGGCCACAGTCGTTCATATGTTGGAAGTAGATATGAATGAAGACTGTCGTAAATTGGTGTGTGGATTGTCTAAAAGAGTATTAGACATAAGCAAATGTTTGTTGCAACATTCATGAGTGCTTATGAATATGAATTTGAGCATTGGATTAAACCCACACTCACTTGGATCACTCCATGAATTGTATCACGAGTGATTGGTGAGACGATAACATCTTATATTCTTGAAACCGAGATGTGTGAGTTGTATCTTGCTAATCAGTTGCACATTGATAATATGAAAACGCACTAGTAACTTGGTGTTATAAAACATATTGTTGTGTGTGATTTGGTTAGTGAGTGCAAGCAAGCATTGTATCAAAGTTTATCCGTTCCTTTTATCCAAAGAAGGATAAAAGCAATATCTTTGGGCCCCTCGATGGTTTAGTGATGACAAACGTAAATGCTCGGCTGGGCTAGGGCTAATTTGATTTGTTCAATTAGTCTGTCTTCATAAATCGGAAATCGAGAAGTAGTACAAAGAGAATGATTTGAAATCATATCTCATACGATATCTAGAATGGAGGAATATATGATCCCTTATCTAAGGACACGCGTATCTGATAGGATCAGAGTTGACAATGGCTTTGGAAAGCTACGATTGCAGATCAGGATTTGAAGTCATACGCAGAATAGTTATTAGACTTATCCAAGTGGGAGACTATTGGATTAGTGTCTAAGTCCATAACTATTTTGGTATGTACTTGACCCGATGGTGCATGGTCCTTTTGGGTTGCCTTCACCAAAGCAACTTGATTAGAGAAATAAATAAAGAGAGAGAGGTTATTATGATTTATTAATATGTTATAAGAATAATATATTAAAGGAGAAATCATATTTGATTAATTAATATTGGTCAATAATTAATTAGGAATTAATTTTGTGATCAAGTGTAATTAATTAAACTAGAGGGGCTGAATTGTAATTATGTGATAGTTACAAAATATGGTAATGGTTATCCTAAATATGGGTTGAACGAATTCAAGGAGATAAGGATCCTTGAAATCGTACAAAGGATAAAGGATAAGGGTTTTCAAGGCTTATCTTATGGTTGCTTTATAGATAAGCAACTAGATAAGGATAATGACTGAAACCCTATCTCTACACCTATATAAAGACCCTAAGGCCTTAGAATTCGTGTACTGGTTCCCAAGGAGTCCTAAGAACGAATTCTAACCTCTCTCCTCTCTCTCTTTATACCTTCTCCATTTACTCTTGGTGTTTGTAAGCCATTAGAGGAGTGACACTTGTGACTCTAAGCATTCCAAAGTCAATTCAAGGTGGAATTAGGATTGTTATTGCTATATAACAATCAAGGTATGTTCTTAAACCCATTCATATGTTAATATGATTATTTGAATGCTAGAATTAGGGTTTATAGTCTTGGATTCAAAGCATGTACAATAGAGAAACCTAGATCCAAGCATTAGGGTTTGTATGAGCACATAGGATGTCTTATGACCAAAACCCATCAAACATATCAACTAGCATAAGCACATATACTGCATATTGTATCGTACTGAAGTCCAGAATACATAACACAAAACATGCTTGAATAACAAAGACATCAAGCCATCTAACTACTGCATCGGGCCGAGGTCCGGAACTACTGCTAACTAAACGGGCCGACATTGTGGTCGTAGACCCATTCCTACTGGAAGGAAGACTCACCTCGTAGTCTAGCTGCTGAATGAACTGCTCTGGAATCTGTCTGCTGCTGCTCCAGTTTCACCCCGGCTACAATTTCCATAACTACACTCAATCAACTACTGATAACTATACTGAGGGAAAAATGACTATTTTAACCCTGATCAAAGTAAACCTCTTGGTCAAAGTCAACATACAGTTGACTTGACTCGTCGAGTTGGGCCACCAACTCGTCGAGTCCCTACTCTCATTTCTCAAATCTGCTCGCTACTACTCGTTGAGTTTGGCATAGACTCGACGAGTTTCTCTTTGATACAAACACTTAGTTAATCTGCATCCAACTTGCCGAGTTGTATGAACAAATCGTCGAGTTCTCCTTCAACATATGAACACTCCGACTATGACTCACCGCGTTGTATGAACAACTCGCCGAGTCTGTTCTTGAGATATGAAGATTGCCTTGGACTCACCGAGTCAGGGCATTGACTCGCCGAGTCCCTCCATAAATGAGTCTGATCTCCGACTCACTGAGTCCACCTAAAACATACTGGTTCCACTTGGCGTAATACATAGAAGGGGGAAAACTTAGGACTCGCGACCCGACTCGCTGAGTCTGAAGAACGACTCACCGAGTCGGTTGCATGCAACTTCTATACAATTGATTCTGCTCAAAACCAATGCATACAACTTATAGATCTCGGTTCTTAAGGCTTGTTTACCACGTAAAGTTTCCAACTTTACATGTACATATGCATGAAAAGGGATTTAAAGGCTCAAAAGACACTTAAAAGAGTAGATCTAGGGCTTTCATGCAAAATGGCTCCATAAAGGTGTTAGATCTACGTTTTTGGAACTGAAACATGGCTAGATCCGAAGGATACTCAACCCAATGTGATCTCTCTACTATAAACAAGCTAAGAAATGGATAAAATGGCATAAATGTGATTAATAATGGAGAATCAATCATAGCAACAGAAGGAATCCGATTATTACCTCAATAAACTCTGAAGTGGGTGCAAGATCTTGGATCTCCTTCTACTCCTTTTGGATCTAGCCTCCTTCTTCTCTTCAAATCTTCAAGATTTACACAAGAAATGCTCAAAATGCTCAAGGAATGGTTAGGGTTTGCTAAATGATGCTCTGAGGGTGAAGGAGGCGAGTTTGGGGCTCATAACATGGTTTAAATAGGGTGCAAAACCCGTGGATCTAGGGTTTCTTCCAGATCGGCGGACTCGCCGAGTTGCCAACTTAAACGTGCTCAATATCTCGTCTCTACTCGGCGAGTCAGGCCTACAACTCGCCGAGTCCCAGCTAAAAATGCCAAAAAATACTTAGGTTAAAATATATACCAGGAACCAGGTGTTACATATATTTAAAATGTATTTATTTGTATTTAGTAGGTATAAATATATATTTATTTCATATAAAAATATATTATATACATATAAATATAAAATATATATTTATATGGTTTATATTGTATAAAAGATGTATTTGTACATATTACTAACTATAAATATGTATTTATTTCATAATTATTTGCATAAGATAGTTTTTATACAAAAGAAACACATATTTATATCTATTAAATACAAATAAAAACATATTTATACATTGGAAAACTTATTTATATGTATTAAATACAAATAAAAACATATCTATACATTTCAAAACATATTTATACATTTAAAAATATTTTTATTTATATTTAATAGATATAAATATGCATTTCTTCTATTTAAAAACTATTGTATGCATATAATTATGAAATAAATACATATTTATATTTGGTAATATGTACTAATACATATTATTATATCTTTTATATTATATAAACCATATACATATGCATTTTTATATTTATATGCATATAATATATTTTTATATGAAATAAATAAATAAATAAATATATATATATATATATATATATATATATATATATATATATATATATATATATATATATATATATATATATATATATATATATATATATATATATATATTCCTTTTGTTCTTTGTTTTTTTATCTCACCCTCTCTCTACTGTTATTTGTTTAGTGGAGAATCGAAGGGTTCCAAATTTAGCAATCATCTGTAACAGTGTCGACCAATGGCGGTATAGGCGGAGCGGCGAGAGTGTTTTATTTTTGCCAGCCACCTGACCTAATCGAAGAACAAGGAAGCAGCAACTTTTTCCATTGATCTGCAACCTTCGCCAGGTGAAAGGTACGAATCGATCCAAACCTCACATGAAACCTTAGGGTTTTTCTTTTTTGTCCAAATACGCTCTTGATGTTTACACTTTGTACCCCAACAATACAATTCAGTTATACTTACTCAGTTGATTATGAGATGTGAAAATAACTTTCGTAATGTACACCAACTGTTCGATAAAATGTCTGTCGACACCAAAAACATTGAAGCAGCACTATTTGACAGGTTTTTCATTTATATCGGGACTGATGGTTTTTGGTTGCCTTATTGCATCAATAGTAAGCTCATCTACTCAAATGATTATTCTTACAAATTATTTCATGTTTTCATCTGTAATTGTAACATGAAACATTATTTGCATATCAGCTGGAGCTAAAAGTAAGTTTATGTCGCACCTTATAAAATCTTCATGCTTTCTATGGAGACCTTCATGATTTAAGTCGATGCATTTAAGAATCCACTAGAGTCAGGTATCGTTTCTATTGAATTTTTCAATTAAATGGGAATATTTGGTTTTGGTTCAGGTATGATCAAACTTTGAGTTGCTATACTGATGCAATTTTCAAGGCCAAGAGATTCACCAATTCACCAAATGCTCATATTGCTGGCCAAATTCTCGCCTTTCCTGAACATTCAACCACATCAAACAATTTTTACGGCTAATTGCTTCTCATGAGGCAAGAATTCGCCAGTTTTGTAGTTGTCCTAAAATGATTGAAACCACAAAGGGTGTTTTGAAAAGTATGATCATTTGTAGTTGCTTTTTAATCCCTATGGAATAGCTTATCAACGTCATCATTCACCCACCTAGGTTATTTCCGTTCTCCTTATATATAATTTTTTCATATCTGTGTTCTGTTCGATGGGGTTTGTGAACTATATTTTTTGGGTATTTTTTTTTTTAAATTTTGCTTTTAAAGCACGACTTCAATGTTTTTGTTCAATATGTCGTTTTGTTCCCTGAATGAAGCTAACATGAAAAGACTTTTTTTTTTTTTTTCTACTTCAAAAATTTTGGAAACCAGTAAAATTATTGTTTTTAGTATCTTCTGAAAATGGGATATGTTCTTAGGTTTAAATGGAAATTGTATGTTTTCTTTGTGTGCGGAAATTATAGAATGTAGCCGGATATATGGAAGTGAAATGTTATTTCATTCGTCCATTTTAATAAAATTGTTCATTTGCCTTGATTTCACGAAAACATTGCAAGCTTTTTGGTGAATTTTAGGTAAATCTTATGTTAAAATTGCAAAAGTCTTTTGTGAAATTGTGGAAAATTTTGACTTTTTTATTGTACGAGCATTAAATGATTTCACTAGATTAACCTGGCAGACATTGTTCTTCTTAACGCTCAATATTTTGATTAGTTTTGCTGACCTGGAAGCTAGTAGCCCCACCCTTTATACCAGATTGGAAATCACAAACACTTTCTTATGTTTATTTGTTCATGAAAACCATAGCTAGGATAATTAATCATATGAGTTTATATTGATTATAATATACCCATATATGTCATCGAAGTAATGCTTTGAATCAGATAAAGCTTATTGAAATTTTAAAGATGCAAAGGCTTAGTTATTAATATTAAACGTTGATTTGTAGTAAAAGGTTAAACTAAACAAAGAATATGAGAGAATGGATAAAGAAGTAAAATAATGCTTGCCGATGAATATATAATTAATATAGCAAAAGTGTGTATCATAACACTCGAGACAATGTAAAAGCATAAAAATATTGTTAACGGGAAGACATCAACTAACCTGATCTTGCAAGCCAAGTGGGGTAAAATGGTGTATAATTAGACAAAATTCACATAGATAAAAATTGTAAGAAATCAAGTTTAGTTTTCAGAAAGCCTAATGTCATCCCATTTAGAGTTTTAGATTAATTCTTTTCTAAAAAATAAAGTTTTTTTTTCTGTCACGTGTCTTTTTCTCTTTCATTTCGTCACGTGTCTTTTTCTCTTTCATTTCGCCACATGTCATCTAATTTAAAGTTTTAGATTATTTTCTATAATAAATAAAGGTTTGTTGGAACTTTGGACCGGTTCTCATTGGATAATCTACTAAAATTAAAATTCATGAAACGATGTATTGTTCTTTTATCATTTTTTTTATTAGCTCATCCGAACTCGACATAAGACTCTAAGTGATACTAAATCTTTTATTATTTTAATCTTTCATGCAATATCAACAACACATCATTTCACAACTTTTTCCTTCAAGGAAATACCAATATTAACATTTCATCAAATTTTATTAAATTTTAATAGTGATGTTTGAATATGAGAGATTTGGAGAGTTTATGCTATTAGTATAATAAGTTGTTGTAAAACCTGCAAAGCTAATGTTTTCTATATTAGTTTTGACATCTAAGTTTTTAAATATTAATAAAAAACGTTTGTCTAGAAATTCTTTGATATTAATATTATTTCACATCAAAATAATGTTTTGTGATAAATTTCGTATTAATGTATTCTTTTTAAAGGATATTCTATTTTAAATAAACTTAAAGAATTTTTTTTTAATTGGTCGTAAAATTGAGGATGTCAGAATTTAATTGAATGATAGATGTCGGAAATATTATGGGCAATGATATGAAAAAGTGTACAAGATATCTATCAAAATTGTTGTGTAGAATAGGTGAAATTAATGATCAATAGAATCAATGATCGTGTTTAAAAGTGGTGTGCTTGAATAAGTGTTGGATGACTTAGCGATTCGGAATAATGGACACTTTTTGATCTCGTAAACAACCTAATGATTTTTTTTTTTTTCATATTAGTGTTATGTATTCATTTAATTGGATAAATAAAAATGTCAAAGTTAAGCTTAATTGAATTGTTTTTGTGCAAAACATTGGAGCCATTATTTCGTTGTAATTGCCTTTTTTTTTTTTTTTTTTTTTTATATAGCATTTTGGTAAACTCAAAAAATTAAGCTATATAAAATACTTAGGTTGTGAATGGTTTTGCACAACTCTAGCTAAAAAAATCCGTTAACCCTAAAAGGTTACAAAATAAAAGTATAAATCTTAAAAGAGAAATTAAATATCTTCCTCATATCATCCTGCCCAATTAACATTTAATGTTCATTTAATGAAATTTAAACATATTTTAGGATAGTGATATGACACATATTATTATTTAAACGGGTATGAGGGTTTTTTGGAATAAAAGGTAGGAGGATATTTAATTACTCATCTTAAAAATGTTGTATATTTATAGTAGGTATAATTTCTTTGTTTTTTAAACATTAATCATAGATTATAAATAAGGTCAAAATATCTCTTGTAAATGTAATTATGGTTTAAATGGGTACAAGATGCACTTTATTTAAATATGCAAAACTACAATGATGGCAGTTAAAAATTTTATTTAAACAAACCAAGGGTTGGCCTAACGAATGCACTGTCACTTAACAGGAGTGTGAGACTTGGTATGAACTATGAAATCGTGAAACGGATTAATCGAGTTGGAAACGTCTAAAAACCAAACCAAAACAAGTATCGTAATTATATATTTGAAAATCGGAAAAAAAAAGTCAAAAATGACTCTGTGGCCCAATGGATAAGGCGCTGGTCTACGGAACCAGAGATTCTGGGTTCGATCCCCAGCAGAGTCGGTTTTTTAATTTTTGTCGATCCAATTAAAAAATCTCAAAAATAAAGCACCGCTTAAGACTTACGTAGATTAAAATAAGCATCTTCATATTTTAAATAAATTGTTTGAAAACAAAGAAATAAAGTGAAAAAACAGTAACATAATAACTCAAATTTCTTTTGCAATGACGTGCAGTGCAATTCTACCGTTATATATTTCATAATCTTTGCTATACAAAAAGGCGTAGCGCCGTAGCTTGTTGCCCGTTTGCCATCTCACTTGTTGTACGATGATAATTAAATTTATTTAATGGAATTTTGTTTAAAAAAAAGGTTTTACATAAGGGCTTTATATGTATTGAACTTTGCACAAGTAGATTAAAATAAACATCTTTATCATCCCTCACTATTATAATATAAGATTATGGAGATGCCTACACGATCAGGATGAATATATCTCATCAAAAAATCTTCATAGTTTTAGCATAAGAAAACGTAAGATAAAATCTTAATGAAAATAAATTATAAAATTCATTAGCAATAACACATTTGATCTAATGTTAACAATCAAACTCGAGACTATATATTAATACTTTGCACCTTTTCATATTAAAAAAAATAAATAAATAAGAAAAAAAATTTGGGATATCAGATTTCGGATATCCGAAATATCCGAAAACTTACAAAATCACTATCTGTATCCGAATCCGAAAAATCGGATATCCAAATTTTCGGATATTTTTGGATACGGATGTCGGATAATTCGGATCGGATTCTCGGATACGGATATTTTTGAACACCCCTACACACAAGACACTTCATTCCACATTTACGTCTTTGGACTACGTTCTGCTATATGAACAAAATAAATCACGTGTAATTAAAATCGACGGTCGAACGATTGAAATTCTTGTTTACTCGGTAAAATAAGATTTAACCATCCTTTTAATTGTGATTCTCTAACACCACATATGGTGTATCGACTCTTTCATGCTAAGCAATGGTGGCCACAAGTAATACGTACCCTTTTTGTATGATAATACATTTTTATGGATTATTCCAATAACGCACTACATCGCAAGTCTTCCAATACTTTCAAAACATATCACCTTTACAAAACACATTCTGAACAAAAATCTAATTTTCTCCATTCGAAAACGGTAGGGGCTAAAACAATTCTTGGTTAGCCAAATAAAATAGATCGAGTTTTTGCTTTACATGTCCACATACACATAAACCTATTGCATTTTTCTACGTAACAACCATTATAGGTGAGTAAAAACCGAAACGCAAACCGAAAAATCGAAACCAAACTAAAAACCGATGGTGCGGTTTTACATAAGGGCTTTATATGTATTGAACTTTGCACAAGTAGACTAAAATAAACACATTTATCATCCCTCACTATTATAATATAATATTATGGAGATGCCTACACGATCAGGATGAATATATCTCATCAAAAAAATCTTCATAGTTTTAGCATAAGAAAACGTAAGATAAAATCTTAATGAAAATAAATTATAAAATTCATTAGCAATAACACATTTGATCTAATGTTAACAATCAAACTCGAGAGTATATATTAATACTTTGCACCTTTTCATATTAAAAAAATAAATAAATAAGAAAAAAAATTGGGATATCAGAAATCGGATATCCGAAATATCCGAAAACTTACAAAATCACTATCTGTATCCGAATTTGAAAAATCGGATATCCAAATTTTCGGATATTTTCGGATACGGATGTCGGATAATTCGGATTGGATTCTCGGATACGGATATTTTTGAACACCCCTACTGTGACTACCCAATTTTCACGTCCAAAAATTTTGTTTTTAAAACATTACTTTAGAAAACGTTTATAATTAAAAACATTGTTTGATCAAACCACATCACATTGCAAACCATGACTAAAAGCCAAATCATACAACCAATCAAAATATCAGAGTACAAATCTCAGAGAAATCTAATAGATGCGGAAACCAGTGTGTGTGCATGATGTGCCGCTACCGTGCCAGCTCATTCCCCTTTGATGAAGAGGTACCTGAAACCAAAACTGTAAACTGTAAGCACAAAGCTTAGTGAGTCCCCCCATCGTACCACATACCATACAATACATAACATACATACTGCCAGGCTATTCTGGGGTGCCTGACTACCCGGTACGGCCATTCTAGGGTGTCGACTACCCGTGCGGCCATTCTGGGGTGCCGTCCTACCCGTGTCAAGCCATTCTGGGGTGCTGACCTACCCATGTCGAGCTATTCTGGGGTGCTGACTACCCTTCGGTCCTAACAACCAAACCTCGGGGACTATTTCACCCCTACTACTACCATCACATATATCATAACACAAACATAATATCAGACATATCTGGGATGTCTGACTACCCTTCGGTCCTAACAACCGAACTCTACTACTATCACATACAACATATCATGCTAGCATATAACATATCAAGTAGTAGCAACCTAGATGATATCACAAAGACAATCATCTATCATACATTTCCTACTGGTGGGCCGGCATTATGGCCTTAGACCCACCGCTACTGGAAGGCAACTCACCTCGGAGTAGCTACTGATCTGATCGGGAACTGACTGTCTACTACTGCTGCTGCTGCTCCGGAAATCCTCCGGCTGTAATTCCCATGACTTACTCAATCAAATACTGCTAACTGTCCTTTGGTTAAAAAGACCATTTTACCCCTGATCATGCCCTAATTTAAAGTCAGAGTCAACTTTCAATTGACCAGACTCGCCGAGTTGGCTCGCCAACTCGCTGAGCCCTGTCCAATCTACTTACCTGGATTCTGTTTCTACTCGTCGAGTTAGGCATTGACTCGACGAGTTCTCCATCCAAACTGATGTTCAAGTCCTTCATCCTTCTCGCCGAGTTGTATGAACAACTCGGTGAGTTCATCTTCATCCGATGAACACTTATGCTGCGACTCGCCGAGTTGTATGAATAACTCGCGGAGTCTGGGCATCGACTCGCCGAGTTCCATTATGGGTGAGTTTTGGCTTCCAACTCACTGAGTCCACCCTGGACTCCCTACACAACTCGACACAGCTAAAAGGGGACAATCTCGGAGACTCGCGACTAGACTCGCTGAGTCAGATGAGCGACTCGCCGAGTCTGCTTCATGCAAGAGCCATATACGCGATTTTGCTCGAATCTAGTCCATGTCATTCATAGATCTGGGTTCCTAGAGCATGAATAACACGTAAAGTTTCCAACTTTACGTGTAAATATTCATCCATGAGAGTTTTAGGGTTCAAAATGCACCAAAAGAGTAGATCTAAGGTCTTCATGCAACATGGGTCCATAAAGGTAGTAGATCTGAGCTCCTGGAGCTCAACCATGCCTAGATCTAGAGGCCAATCAACTTATTACGAAATATAATGAACATACAAGCTTGGGGAAGGGCTTAAGGAAGACTTTAATGGAGTTATAAGCATAGAGACATGGGGGGAAAATGAGTTTTACCTCAAAGAAATCACTGAGAGAACACTAAGATGGTTGGCTTCCTTCCCTTCCTCTTGATCTACTCCACTTCCTTCTCAAAATCTTCAAGAACACACACTAAAATGCCTCAAACTCACAAGAACAAGAGCTAGAACGTATGGAGAGCTTCTGGGGGTGAATGGGGCCGAGTTGGGGCGCAAATAGTTGTTTAAATAGGGTGCAAACCCTTGGAAATTAGGGTTTCATCAGACAGCGCAGACTCGCCGAGTCCATAATATGGACTCGTCGAGTCGCCATCTTAACCGCGCCCTAAAGTCTCGTCTCTACTCAGCAAGTCTGGCCTCCAACTCGCCGAGTCCACGGCCAAAAACACAAAGTACTTAGGCAAAACTCACGTACCAGGAACCAGGTGCTACAAATCTCCCCCACTTATTTTAGACTTCGTCCTCGAAGTCTGCCGCTCGCTCCTGAAACAGCTCGGGGTAATGCTCCATCATCTCTTCTACCGGCTCCTACGTCCACTCCGAACCCTTACGGTGCTGCCATTGCACCTTCACTAGTTCCACCCTCTTGTTCCTCAAATCCTTCGACTTCCTATCGAGGATTGCGACTGGGCGCTCAATGTAATTCAGGCTGTCATCAACCTAAATATGCTCCAATGGCACTACTGCTGAATCATCCACTAAGTACTTCCGCAGCTGAGAGACATGGAAAGTGTTGTGGATCTGGCTGAGCTCGACCGGCAGATCCAATCTATACGCCACCTTGCCCACCCGGGCTACAACCCTGAACGGTCCGATAAATCTCGGGCCCAACTTGCCCTGCTTCCTGAATCGAATGACGCCTTTCCAAGGCGACACCTTCAGGAGAACCATATCCCCGACTTGGAACTCCAAGTCAGATCGATGCTTGTCGGCGTAACTTTTCTACCGACTCTTAGCAGTCTGAAGCCTGCTCCGAACCTGCTGGATCCTCTCGGTCATCTCGAGCACCACCTCGGTGCTCCCCATGACCCTCTGGCCAACTTCACCCCAGCATATCGGTGTCCTGCACCTCCGTCCGTACAACATCTCGAATGAGGGATGATCAATACTCGCGTGGTAGCTGTTGTTGTATGAGAACTCAGCGAAGGGAAGATAGGTATCCCAACTACCACCGAAATCTAACACACACGCCCGCAACATATCCTCCAAAGTTTAGATGGTCTGCTCGCTCTGACCATCCATCTGCGGGTGAAAGGCGGTGCTAAAATGCAAACGAGTGCCCAACTCGTCATGAAACTTCTTCCAAAATCTGGAAGTGAATCGCACATCTCGGTCTGATATCACTGACACTGGCACCCCGTTCCGCGCTACTATCTCCCTGATGTAGATATCGGCCAACTTTTCGGCCGAGATGCTCTCCTGGATCGGAATAAAATGGGCGCTCTTGGTCAATCGATCCACGATGACCCAAATCAAATCTACTCCACGCGCAATCCTGGGAAGCTTTGTGATAAAATCCATCGTGATGTCTTCCCATTTCCACAACGGGATGTCCAACGGCTGCATTTTCCCATGTGGTCTTTAATGTTCGGCCTTGACCTTCCTGCAGGTCAAGCACCGCTCAACGTACCATGCCACATCCCGCTTCATGCAGGGCCACCAATAATCTAGACGAAGATCCCTATACATCTTCGTCGCCCCAGGATGAATAGAGAATCAGGACTTGTGCGCCTCCTCCATCAAGATATGGCGCATGCCTCCATGATACGGCACCCACACCCTACGGTGTAGTGTCAATAGTCCTCAACTATCATAATCGAAGGAGGAAACCTGACCCACCACACGCTCGCTCTTCCGATGTTCCTCCTTGATAGCCTCCTGTTGAGCCTCCCGAATTCACTCCAACATGGGAGTCACTACGGTCATCCTCAAGCAAACGTCCCTGATCGGTGCCGCCTTGCGGCTAAGCGCATCAGCCACTACATTGGCCTTCCCCAGGTGGTAAAGGATCTCGCAATCATAATCCTTCACCACGTCCAACCACCGACGCTGCCTCATGTTCAGATTTGGCTAATCCATGAGGTACCTCAAACTCTTGTGGTCCGTGTAGATGGTACATCGAACCCCGTAGAGGTAATGCCGCCAAATCTTGAGGGCAAAAACCACCGCCCCCAATTCCAGATCATGCGTTGGGTAGTTCGCCTCGTGAGGCTTGAGCTACCTCGAAGCGTAGGCAATGACATGCCTCATCCTGCATTAGTACCGCGCCCAACCCTGAAATGGACGCGTCACAATAAACCACAAAATCCTCTACGCCCTCTAGCAGGGCTAAGATCGGCGCCTCGCACAATCGCTGTCTTAGTGTCCCAAACGCAGCCTGCTGCTCGGGTCCCCATCGAAAGACTATGGCTTTCTTCATCAGCCGTGTCAGGGGTACGGCTATCTTGGAGAAATCCTGAATGAACCTCCGATAATAGCCTGCCAATCCTAGGAAACTCCGAATCTCAGATGGAGACTTCGGAACCTCCCATCTCATCACGGCCTCGACCTTGGCCGGATCGACCAGAATCCCGTTCTGGTTGACAAGGTGTCCGAGAAAATTGCACATCGCGCAACCAAAACTCAAACTTGGAGAACTTGGCATACAAGCTCTCCCTACTCAGGGTCTCCAAAACCTCTCTTAGATGCTCCTCATGCTCCTCCTGCGTCTTGGAATAAACCAAGATGTCATCAATAAATACTATCACAGACCGATCCAGCATCGGTCTGCATACGCAATTCATGAGGTCCATGAACGTGGTAGGAGCATTGGTGAGCCCAAACGGCATTACCACGAACTCATAGTGGCCATAGCGCGTCCGAAACGCGGTCTTCTGCGTATCCTCCTCCCTGACCCTCATCTGATGATAACCCGAACGCAAATCAATCTTGGAGAACCAAGATGCTCCCTGAAGCTGGTCAAAGAGATCATCAATCCTCGGGAGTGGGTAACGGTTCTTCACCGTTACCTTGTTCAACTCCCGGTAATCTATACATATCCGGTGCGACCCGTCCTTCTTCTTCACAAACAGAATCGGGGCTCCCTAGGGTGAACTGCTCGATCTAATGAATCCCTTGTCTAGCAGCTCCTGCAGCTGCGTAGACAACTCCTGCATCTCAGGAGGAGCCAGCCGATATGGTGCCTTGGCTATCGGAGCCGCACCAGGAACGAGGTCAATCCTGAACTCCACCTGTTGCTCCGGAGGTATCCTAGGAAGCTCCTCTGGGAAGACATATGCGAAATCTTGCACCACCGGAACCTCGCTCACTGTCGCCTTACCCGCCTCCCAGGTATCCATCACGTACGCAACATAACCTGCGCATCCCTGCTGAAGGTATCGTCTAGCCCTCGCTGCTGAACAGACTGAGGGTCCACACTGTGGCCTCTCGCCATGAATCACTAACTCTCCCCCACCTGGGGTCCGGACTCGCAATAGCTACTGTGCGCAATCTATCACTTCCCCATTAGGGCTCAACCAATCCATGCCTATAATCACCTTGTTCCCACGCAACGGAATGGGAACCAAGTCTACCAAGTAGCGCTCCTTCGCAATCCCGAAACACCATCAATGCTCACACCGATCGATCATCAGCAATTTCTACCTCCAAAGGGCAATCCAACATACCCGAAGACTCAGGAAACTTCTTGCTAAGCGCAAGGGACACAAACGATCGGGATGCACCCGAGTTGAACAACACCTGAACTGGGATACCGTTCACATGGAACGATCCTAACACATATACATATACCGAGCACATATCAATATCATAACATCATATAAATAAACGAGAGGGAAAGAATCATACCCGTTGATGTGTGTAAAACTCACTTAGTTTTAATCCTACTTTAATTATCAAATAACACACAGAAGGCAGTGAACCTATCAATTGTGGTATAGCTAAATAAGCAGGGTATCGAACACAGGAAACGGCAAATTAAATTAAAAACTAATTCTATCTAAATTACTTTAGCAAATAAGGGTTTTTCTCTAGTTTTACAAGACTAGAAACTTACTAAACAAAACTAATGCAAGGCTAGAAAAGAGCAAATTGACTAGATTCAATAATGGGAAAGAAACTTCTGTTTAGTTCAACTCGGTTAACTTTATGGTTGCTTTTAAGGTAATAGTGCAATGGATTAATTCTTTCGTTGGTTACCGATTCAAGTGATTAAGTTGTGTTCACTACCCTAATCCTTAGCAAATAAACTAATTCAAACAGTGGCCAATTGCTTAACTTAATTATATTTACTAGATTAATTATTCGGGTTAAGTTAGACTTGCAATAGCTAATTAAATTGTTATTCTTAATTAACCTCTTGTTCGATAGTCATCTTACAAGCTTGCACATGAATTTACTCAATTTCCTTATTAATCCTAGTTTCATATTCATTAATCCTAGACATATGATATAGTGGTCACTTATCATATGAGGTTGATAATTAATAGATGTTCATGCTAATTAACTATCTTCCTATTAACAGAAAATAAATTATCATTCATACACAAGGTTCTTTAGCAAGCTAAAATAACAATTAATCACCAACTTAGAATTAATCCTACCAATCAATCAAACCATATTGTCAACTTTGTATCCCCAAACAGAAGTATAAAGAAATTAGTTCATAACTAAGGTGAATAACAGCAAACAAATAAGTTCAAGTTGCTTAATCATATTGACAAAACAAAAGAATTAAGTAGAATGATGAAATTACGCCTCGATTACTCCCGGAATTGGATTCTAGCTTCTTTGGTCGACTTCTAGGGTTCTTCTGGCTTCTTATTCGCAGCTAAACACTTCTGAAACTTCCCAGAATTCTCCCCTTTTCGCATTATAGAGTTATCTTTATATATGCATACCGACTCGTCGAGTCATATGGTGACTCGTCGAGTCCCTCTCACATTAGTCGTAACCTGATAACTGTCTTGACTTCCGAATGCTTATCTTTCTGAATCCGCGACCGGACTCGTCGAGTCAAGAGACAACTCGATGAGTAGAATCCTTTTTTGGTTGTTTTCTTTCTTCGTTCCACTCTTGAGCTCTTAACCGCTTCTCTTGCTCCCTTTCGCTTCCGAGCTTCATCTTTGGACTGAAAAACATAATTTAACACTTTTAAGTACCTTTTGTCCATAATATGCAACAATTTAGCTAATATATGAATAATAAACTACACTTAATATACACTAAATATGCACATATCAAAATACCCCACACTTGTCTTTTGCTTGCCCTCAAGCAAAACTGAATTTTAACACATTAGAATCACATATAATAACTCCAATCCAACCCAGCCATTATGCCAAGACCGCAACGCATGCATTTGTGTCTAAAATTCCTAAAAACCCCCCATACTTCAAATACTCACAATCCTCATAAACATTCGCCCACTCACCCCGAACTATGCTCATTTTATGCAACCCTCCGAATCCATCCTCAGAAAACCTCTTTAACCTCAAGGTATTTTTAATTGAGCAACCCAAGCATACATAATCTAGATAATTACAATTTATGATACCACATTGGAGCTCTTTGGGATTCTTCACTTGCTTGATAATTTGATCTTGGATAACTTTGAATTCACCACCTTTGTTGTTTGATTTCTTTGGTATCTTCAACTTTTTGGATTTCTTCAGAATTTTCAATCTTCAAATCTTTACTTTAATTGCTCCAAAAATTCTTCAAACTTTTTCTTGTAATTCTCTCTCTTTTTTTTACATGTACCTCACTTTTTTTTTTTTCACTCAAATCCCTACATGCTTAAGCAGGGGCGCTCAATCTCAACCTTTATTGGCTAATGATAAAAATCTTCCTGGATACATTTCAGGTTTAGGCTGCTAAACATATTGCATCCCTCAGGCTGAGCAAGGTCGTGTTTTTGTCTCATGATTTCACTGAAATAAGGAAGCCACAAATGCACTAGAACGTATATAGGCTCAACTAAACATTTGGGTTTTCATGCAATTATTAACACAATTCCAACATGGAATCCTATTTTCTTACCAAAATTTCCTAAATTAGATCCTAAATAATCCTTTTGGTATGCAAAATTTTTGAAAATTGACTATTATGTAACCAACCCCCTACCCCACACTTATGTGATGCAATGCCCTCATTGCATATGATGCATAGAAACATAAAAATAAAGAGGGAATTGGAACAAACTCCCCTGGGATAGCAGTGGATAGGTTGATCACTCTCATTTAAGCTCCATCTTCAATAAACTTCATACATGGAAACAATCTCATCCATGTACCGTGTGGGTCGCTCTAAATATGCGAAAATCGGCGTAAGATCTTCAAGAATGGATATGGAAGTGGAAGGATGCAAGTGGTATAAGTAGTAGCACCAAATCAGCAGTCGTTCGGTACAAAAATATATCAACTCGTCGAGTCTGATGATGGACTCGCCGAGTAGCAGCGCGCATTCTCAAAATATCTGGAAATACAAAGCGACTCGTCGAGTCAGCTTAGTGCACTCGACGAGTTGGCACCTGAATGTAAAATCTAGGTATGTGGCAACTGTTTGAGTCCCTAACAACTTCATTAACGCTTCCTCACATGCAGACTCAATCGCTCACACTCATAAGACCGGACTTGACACTTTGACGTTAAAAACTCGCTTCCTTGACTCGCTCTCACACGTAAAAACATCCATGCTTTACCTCATCCTAAGCAATCAAAATGCAATCCTGAAAATAACTAAAGCAAACAACTATTAAACAAAATAATATCTTAAAGCATACACACCAAAAATAAAACAAAATAAAAATGCAAATTGTTTAAACACAAAAACACAAAAATTAATCCTCATCCTCCTCATCATCGACGTTGGCTCCACTTCCTCCCGCTCCGCTATGGTGTGCACTAATCCTCTCGTCCCACGATGGAATGTATGGATAATTCCCACCATCAATATGTGGAATATTGAAGTGGTCAAAAAGTCGTATGTGGGATTGATTGCTAAAATTTAGCCCCCGCGCCATTTGGTCTTGCATCCGCCTCATCTCTATATTGTACCAATCCATTGGTACATCTTCAGTCTCTACCGGAATCACTGGCGGCTCATCCTCCATATCCCTTTCCCTTCGCGATCGCACCCTCCTTCCCGGTGCTTCGGGACCTACAACCGGGTCATCATTTGGGATGGCATAATGGCCACCACCATAGTCTTCAATAATTCGGGCCCTGCGGAAAAGAATGGGATTAAATGGGGGTGTCGGTATCAAAGTCATGAGGTTCCAGGCACCACGGTTCATCAACCCGAATGAATTAGCCAATCGGGTGACAAACATGCCTCCATTGATGCGCGATGTTTTGCGATCTTTGACTGCACCCGCTGAGAGGTATGAAGCAATGCACCACGGGATGTTGCAAAAGATGCCTGGTGTGATAATGCTCCAAAGGTAGAAAACATCAAGGTTGGAAACCTTATCATCGTCCTTCCTCTGGTTGATGGTGGAAGAAATAAGGCGGTGAATGAGGCGGTGGGTCGGGGATCGGATGCTCCCTTCCTGCGCGGACTTCGGGATATAAACTTTATTCCCAATAGTGTGCCACCAACCCGTGCTAGTAACCCCATCGGGAAACACCATGTGAGTGGTTGCCAAAAAGGCCCGAAAGAGGTTCGTAGAAACCAACGGTTGATCATAAATCCCTAGCCGGCAAGCAAGATCCACCACCGAGCATTGATGATACTCGCCCCCAAGACAAAATGTGAAACTTGCCGGATGATACAAATCCACTCCACCGGTAAAAGATACCGTGGAAAAGAACTCCAAGCAAAGCTCCAAATACACCGGCTCTTGCATGCGGAAGACCCGGCTCCATCCATCACATATCATTGACTCGCCGTCATGTTGAAACTCCTTTAAAAGGTATGGAGCTAATTCCTCTTCATATCGCACCGTTTGCAACCATTCCCAATCTATTCTGTTCGGGACATAGACCTCCTTCTTTTTAATATCGGCAAGCTTCTTTTTCCACTTCCGCATTGTTGAAGCGGACTCGATTTGCGGGAAATTTAACCATGGAAATTCCTCTTGGCTACCCCTTGAAGATTGTCCTCTTCTAAACATGATTCCTGCAAAACATATAAACCATACCCAGAAAACACAGAATGTTAACAAACCGGACTGTTTCTGCAACTCGACTGGACTCGTCGAGTCCATGCCCGACTCGGCGAGTCGCGGGACCTGTACGAGTCAGTCGACGGGTCTCACCAAATTGAACCATGTAATCTCTAAATTCTTGCAAGGGTTTTGTTCAGGGACTTCCTACTAAGTAATAAGGCCACAATAAACGTTCAAAACAACAAGATTCATGACAAAATCGAAAACCTAGAATTTAGTCACTATTTCAAAAACGGGTTTTTTTCATGAAATTGCAAGTGTAGATGGCCTTATAATCACTCTCTATCTAGAAAACAAGAAGAAAATTGTTACCTTTTTAGTTTAATTCTTGAAGATTTGGAAGAAAGGTTGAAGAAGTCTTGAATGCTTGAGAGAGGATTGTACCCGGCGAGTGTAGTGTGAAAACTGAACTTTTAGGGTTAAATCCCTATTAGATGTAAAAGTAATTTCGAAAATGTTTATTTTTTTCTGTAAATAAGCTCGACTCGTCGAGTCAGGGTCAGACTCGGCGAGTCCCAGCGAGCAGTTAAATTTTTTTTTCTGAGATCAGTATGTACTCGTCGAGTCAGGGTCAGACTCGGCGAGTTGTTTGTAAAACATTTCTAATTTTTGAAATTTTGTTATTTATTCAAAATATTCTCACCCCACTCTTAAGCTAGGCGCTCCCTTAAGCAGACAAGTCCGATGATTTGGAAGATTAACATCGAAACACAAAACAAAAACAATAAATGAAAAAAAACTAAAGAGTAAAAGAAAGCAAACTCTAACGACGGGTTGCCTCCCGCCAAGCGCTTCTTTTTGAGGAGTCATTAGCTAGACTCCTTCCCATTTACGTTTTGTCGCCTTCAAGCATCGGGAATGTGCGCCGTACTTTTTGCGGTTTATACTTAGTCTTGTAGGCGTGAATCTTTTTCTTGTAAGCCCTTTTCAATTCGTCTCTTCTCTTTTTCGCTGTATCATCCTCAGCTGGTTGGGCCTCTCTTTTCCTCTTCTTCTTTTTCAACCCATGCTTTTTCACCAATTTTTGAACCTCCTTTTCTTTAAATTTGATAACTTCATACTTCATATTGGTCCGTGCTCTAGGTTTAGTGGTGAATTGGTGATCAGCTTCCGCTCCGCTTCCATTTATGGCTTCATCCTCTTTTGTGCTCGACTCTTTTCCAAATGGCATCGTATCAAGGCATGCCACGTTGGCGTGTTGGACCTCCATTCCTTTTACTTCTTCTGCCGATCGTTCTTCCAAAGAATCACTAACAGTAACTGAATCCAGGGTATGTGAAGAACGGTCAACAAACAAATCAGCTTGGGTCAAGTTTTTCTCCAAATCGACTGGACTCGTCGAGTCCATTATGTCGACTCGGCGAGTTGGGTCGGGTTCCATCAATTCTGGATCGTTGTCTGAGTCGGCTTCTTCCAGTAGCTTTTCTAGCTCCTCCAAGTCTTTGTCAGCATCTGCAACTTCTTCGGAGTGTAGCGTGAACTTACTTGGGTCTTCTTTTAATAAAATATCAAGCTCTCTTTGCAATACCTCATCATCTAATTGGATAAATGAGATTTCTTCTCTCTTTTCTTCTTCTTGCTTGATCTCTGGATTAGCTTTAAACATCACCGACTCATCACCCACTCTTAATGTCAAAGTAGATTCGGATATGTCAATTAGGGCACATGCGGTGTTTAAGAATGTTCTTCCCAAAATAATTGGTATTTCGGGGTCTTCTTTCATCTCCACCACCACGAAGTCTACTGGGAAAATAAACTTGTCTACTTTGATAAGGAGATTTTCACATATGCCTTGTGGATGAATAATTGTTTTATTTGCCAAATGGATTCTCATATTTACCGGCTTTGGTGCTGGTAAATTCAGCTTCTTAAAGAATGAATAGGGCATCAAATTAATGCTTGCCCCTGAATCAGCCAAAGCTCGTGTAGAAACATCATTGCCAAATTGGCACGGAATTACTATATTACCCGGATCACCCTTCTTCTCAGGCAGCTCACTCATTAATATCTCTGCGACTTCAGCAAGATCTTTCCTAGTAGCAAACAAACCTTTAAGCAAGTTAAAGTATTTGGGAGTTTGGAGCATTGTGTCCACGAATGGCATATTGACTTGTAAAGCTTTGACATGCTCCATGAAGGTTCTATAGGCTTGAACTTTTTCTGAAGG
Source organism: Lactuca saligna (assembly GCF_052625555.1). Classification (NCBI taxonomy): domain Eukaryota; kingdom Viridiplantae; phylum Streptophyta; class Magnoliopsida; order Asterales; family Asteraceae; genus Lactuca; species Lactuca saligna. Next base: position 250,003,028 of record NC_136424.1, read on the forward strand.
AATGGCTCTGGATGGGTATGGCAAAGGAGGATTGTATGTCTTCAGAAAACTGGCTTTTTTATCATTCCCGACTGGACTCGTCGAGTCCATTTTGGTGACTCGGCGAGTCGGATCGAGTTCTTCTCGTTCTGGTTCTTCTTCCTTTTCTGCCTTCCCTTTGGAAACCCTTAGTGTTTCTGCCAATTCTTCTTCACCGCTGGAAGTTATAACGCTCACGTTCTCGTTCCTTGGATTGGGTTGGGTGTCGCTCGGAAGTTGGCCCGGTCTTCTTTCGTTTACTTGATGTGCAAGTTGGCCCAGCTGTTTCTCTATGTTGAGAATAGAGGCTTGCTGATTCTTCAACATGTTTCTGGTTTCTTGCATTGCCACATCATGATCATTATGCCTTTTCTCGGACGCGCTTATGAATTTTGTAAGTATGTCTTCTAAGTTCGTCTTCTTGTCCGTCACCGGTTCTTCCTTTTGATAATAACCCCTCTCCCTCTGCTTATATTTTTCTTCCTTAGCCTTTCTGTACTCTTCGTATGGGAGCCATTCCTTCTTCGGTTTCCTCCAGTCTTCATCGTATCTATTGCCGCTGGAGTAGAATACTTGAGCTTTCTTATTTCCATTCTCATCTCGATCACATTCCTTGGTAAGATGGGGACCGCCACAATTTTCACATCCGACTCTAATAGCATGGATCGTTTGATCCATTTTCGTCATTCTTCGGTCTAGGCTATCGAGTTTAGCTATCACCGCCGCCATACCATCGTTTACCGAATTTACTGCGCCGCGACTCACTTCATTCCTCGGGTTGTGGTATTCTCTAGAGTGCCTAGAGAATTCTTCAATTAACTCCTTTATGTCTCGAGGTGTCTTTCGAGTGAGTGGGCCTTGTGAATCGAGTAATTGCCTCGTGGTGACATTAACTCCATCATAAAAGATAGAGACCTCTTGTTGGCTATTGAGATCGTGGTGGGGGCAATTTCGAAGTAGGCTCTTGTATCTTTCCCAAGCTTCATATAGGGATTCGCCGGGTTGTTGCTCGAAGTTGGCAATGGCTTTCTTTAGCTTGGCTATTTTGCAAGGTGGGCAGAAATGATATATGAACTCTTCTTTCATTTTGGCCCATGTAGTAACTGATCCGGGAGGGAGTGACTTCAACCAATCCTTTGCAGCTCCTTTGAATGTGACAGGAAGCATGCGTAGCAGCTGGACCTCGCAGGGCACATTAGGTACATTGAAGTAATCCGCCACGTCATTTACTTCATCTAAGTGCTTATAGGCGTCTTCATGATCTCTCCCGTGAAATGGTATCTCCTTGAGTTGAGCGAGAATATGGCCCTTTAGTTCGAACGTAGCGGTAGCGGGGATTGCGGGTTGCACAAGTCCCGGGCCGGTGTCATCACGCATCCTTTTCTTCCACTCCCCCATGGGGATCTCGTCAATATTAGCCATTGCGGTGGCTAAGTCTTCTTCAAACTCGGATGTGTGCTCGCTTTCTTCTTCGGTCTCGTATTCGGTGTCTTTCGGGATCGGATCTTCGGTTGACAACGACGCACTGGATGCTCCTGCTTTGCTGCTCCTCTTCTTGCCAAAAACGGATTTGAAGTTTTTGAGTGGTGAGTTCTTTGAAGAAGTGGTTTCTCCAACGGTTTTGCCCTTGTTTCTTCTTAATGCGGTTTCCGGATCTTCAAGAGGAGGAATTAGAGGCGTAGCAGATCCTCGGGTCATGAACTAACTGCAACTTAAAACAAAACAGAACGCGTAAAAAAGAACAAAAATTTAATCTGATTCAGCGTTAGACTCGTCGAGTCGGGGCGAATGCACTCGGCGAGTTCACGTTAAAATCAGTGTTTTTTTTTTTTTTTTTTTTTTTTTTAACTTAAACAAAAATTGAAACAGAAATTAACTTTGCGTAAGATGAATCTTACACAAAGGATCGATTGAATTAGAATTTAATGCTAATTTTAGAACCGTTCCCCGGCAACGGCGCCAAAAACTTGATGTGTGTAAAACTCACTTAGTTTTAATCCTACTTTAATTATCAAATAACACACAAAAGGCAGTGAACCTATCAATTGTGGTATAGCTAAATAAGCAGGGTATCGAACACAGGGAACGGCAAATTAAATTAAAAACTAATTCTATCTAAATTACTTTAGCAAATAAGGGTTTTTCTCTAGTTTTACAAGACTAGAAACTTACTAAACAAAACTAATGCAAGGCTAGAAAAGAGCAAATTGACTAGATTCAATAATGGGAAAGAAACTTCTGTTTAGTTCAACTCGGTTAACTTTATGGTTGCTTTTAAGGTAATAGTGCAATGGATTAATTCTTTCGTTGGTTACCGATTCAAGTGATTAAGTTGTGTTCACTACCCTAATCCTTAGCAAATAAACTAATTCAAACAGTGGCCAATTGCTTAACTTAATTATATTTACTAGATTAATTATTCGGGTTAAGTTAGACTTGCAATAGCTAATTAAATTGTTATTCTTAATTAACCTCTTGTTCGATAGTCATCTTACAAGCTTGCACATGAATTTACTCAATTTCCTTATTAATCCTAGTTTCATATTCATTAATCCTAGACATATGATATAGTGGTCACTTATCATATGAGGTTGATAATTAATAGATGTTCATGCTAATTAACTATCTTCCTATTAACAGAAAATAAATTATCATTCATACACAAGGTTCTTTAGCAAGCTAAAATAACAATTAATCACCAACTTAGAATTAATCCTACCAATCAATCAAACCATATTGTCAACTTTGTATCCCCAAACAGAAGTATAAAGAAATTAGTTCATAACTAAGGTGAATAACAGCAAACAAATAAGTTCAAGTTGCTTAATCATATTGACAAAACAAAAGAATTAAGTAGAATGATGAAATTACGCCTCGATTACTCCCGGAATTGGATTCTAGCTTCTTTGGTCGACTTCTAGGGTTCTTCTGGCTTCTTATTCGCAGCTAAACACTTCTGAAACTTCCCAGAATTCTCCCCTTTTCGCATTATAGAGTTATCTTTATATATGCATACCGACTCGTCGAGTCATATGGTGACTCGTCGAGTCCCTCTCACATTAGTCGTAACCTGATAACTGTCTTGACTTCCGAATGCTTATCTTTCTGAATCCGCGACCGGACTCGTCGAGTCAAGAGATAACTCGACGAGTAGAATCCTTTTTTGGTTGTTTTCTTTCTTCGTTCCACTCTTGAGCTCTTAACCGCTTCTCTTGCTCCCTTTCGCTTCCGAGCTTCATCTTTGGACTGAAAAACATAATTTAACACTTTTAAGTACCTTTTGTCCATAATATGCAACAATTTAGCTAATATATGAATAATAAACTACACTTAATATACACTAAATATGCACATATCAAAATACCCCACACTTTTCTTTTGCTTGCCCTCAAGCAAAACTGAATTTTAACACATTAGAATCACATATAATAACTCCAATCCAACCCAGCCATTATGCCAAGACCGCAACGCATGCATTTGTGTCTAAAATTCCTAAAAACCCCCCATACTTCAAATACTCACAATCCTCATAAACATTCGCCCACTCACCCCGAACTATGCTCATTTTATGCAACCCTCCGAATCCATCCTCAGAAAACCTCTTTAACCTCAAGGTATTTTTAATTGAGCAACCCAAGCATACATAATCTAGATAATTACAATTTATGATACCACATTGGAGCTCTTTGGGATTCTTCACTTGCTTGATAATTTGATCTTGGATAACTTTGAATTCACCACCTTTGTTGTTTGATTTCTTTGGTATCTTCAACTTTTTGGATTTCTTCAGAATTTTCAATCTTCAAATCTTTACTTTAATTGCTCCAAAAATTCTTCAAACTTTTTCTTGTAATTCTCTCTCTTTTTTTTACATGTACCTCACTTTTTTTTTTTCACTCAAATCCCTACATGCTTAAGCAGGGGCGCTCAATCTCAACCTTTATTGGCTAATGATAAAAATCTTCCTGGATACATTTCAGGTTTAGGCTGCTAAACATATTGCATCCCTCAGGCTGAGCAAGGTCGTGTTTTTGTCTCATGATTTCACTGAAATAAGGAAGCCACAAATGCACTAGAACGTATATAGGCTCAACTAAACATTTGGGTTTTCATGCAATTATTAACACAATTCCAACATGGAATCCTATTTTCTTACCAAAATTTCCTAAATTAGATCCTAAATAATCCTTTTGGTATGCAAAATTTTTGAAAATTGACTATTATGTAACCAACCCCCTACCCCACACTTATGTGATGCAATGCCCTCATTGCATATGATGCATAGAAACATAAAAATAAAGAGGGAATTGGAACAAACTCCCCTGGGATAGCAGTGGATAGGTTGATCACTCTCATTTAAGCTCCATCTTCAATAAACTTCATACATGGAAACAATCTCATCCATGTACCGTGTGGGTCGCTCTAAATATGCGAAAATCGGCGTAAGATCTTCAAGAATGGATATGGAAGTGGAAGGATGCAAGTGGTATAAGTAGTAGCACCAAATCAGCAGTCGTTCGGTACAAAAATATATCAACTCGTCGAGTCTGATGATGGACTCGCCGAGTAGCAGCGCGCATTCTCAAAATATCTGGAAATACAAAGCGACTCGTCGAGTCAGCTTAGTGCACTCGACGAGTTGGCACCTGAATGTAAAATCTAGGTATGTGGCAACTGTTTGAGTCCCTAACAACTTCATTAACGCTTCCTCACATGCAGACTCAATCGCTCACACTCATAAGACCGGACTTGACACTTTGACGTTAAAAACTCGCTTCCTTGACTCGCTCTCACACGTAAAAACATCCATGCTTTACCTCATCCTAAGCAATCAAAATGCAATCCTGAAAATAACTAAAGCAAACAACTATTAAACAAAATAATATCTTAAAGCATACACACCAAAAATAAAACAAAATAAAAATGCAAATTGTTTAAACACAAAAACACAAAAATTAATCCTCATCCTCCTCATCATCGACGTTGGCTCCACTTCCTCCCGCTCCGCTATGGTGTGCACTAATCCTCTCGTCCCACGATGGAATGTATGGATAATTCCCACCATCAATATGTGGAATATTGAAGTGGTCAAAAAGTCGTATGTGGGATTGATTGCTAAAATTTAGCCCCCGCGCCATTTGGTCTTGCATCCGCCTCATCTCTATATTGTACCAATCCATTGGTACATCTTCAGTCTCTACCGGAATCACTGGCGGCTCATCCTCCATATCCCTTTCCCTTCGCGATCGCACCCTCCTTCCCGGTGCTTCGGGACCTACAACCGGGTCATCATTTGGGATGGCATAATGGCCACCACCATAGTCTTCAATAATTCGGGCCCTGCGGAAAAGAATGGGATTAAATGGGGGTGTCGGTATCAAAGTCATGAGGTTCCAGGCACCACGGTTCATCAACCCGAATGAATTAGCCAATCGGGTGACAAACATGCCTCCATTGATGCGCGATGTTTTGCGATCTTTGACCGCACCCGCTGAGAGGTATGAAGCAATGCACCACGGGATGTTGCAAAAGATGCCTGGTGTGATAATGCTCCAAAGGTAGAAAACATCAAGGTTGGAAACCTTATCATCGTCCTTCCTCTGGTTGATGGTGGAAGAAATAAGGCGGTGAATGAGGCGGTGGGTCGGGGATCGGATGCTCCCTTCCTGCGCGGACTTCGGGATATAAACTTTATTCCCAATAGTGTGCCACCAACCCGTGCTAGTAACCCCATCGGGAAACACCATGTGAGTGGTTGCCAAAAAGGCCCGAAAGAGGTTCGTAGAAACCAACGGTTGATCATAAATCCCTAGCCGGCAAGCAAGATCCACCACCGAGCATTGATGATACTCGCCCCCAAGACAAAATGTGAAACTTGCCGGATGATACAAATCCACTCCACCGGTAAAAGATACCGTGGAAAAGAACTCCAAGCAAAGCTCCAAATACACCGGCTCTTGCATGCGGAAGACCCGGCTCCATCCATCACATATCATTGACTCGCCGTCATGTTGAAACTCCTTTAAAAGGTATGGAGCTAATTCCTCTTCATATCGCACCGTTTGCAACCATTCCCAATCTATTCTGTTCGGGACATAGACCTCCTTCTTTTTAATATCGGCAAGCTTCTTTTTCCACTTCCGCATTGTTGAAGCGGACTCGATTTGCGGGAAATTTAACCATGGAAATTCCTCTTGGCTACCCCTTGAAGATTGTCCTCTTCTAAACATGATTCCTGCAAAACATATAAACCATACCCAGAAAACACAGAATGTTAACAAACCGGACTGTTTCTGCAACTCGACTGGACTCGTCGAGTCCATGCCCGACTCGGCGAGTCGCGGGACCTGTACGAGTCAGTCGACGGGTCTCACCAAATTGAACCATGTAATCTCTAAATTCTTGCAAGGGTTTTGTTCAGGGACTTCCTACTAAGTAATAAGGCCACAATAAACGTTCAAAACAACAAGATTCATGACAAAATCGAAAACCTAGAATTTAGTCACTATTTCAAAAACGGGTTTTTTTCATGAAATTGCAAGTGTAGATGGCCTTATAATCACTCTCTATCTAGAAAACAAGAAGAAAATTGTTACCTTTTTAGTTTAATTCTTGAAGATTTGGAAGAAAGGTTGAAGAAGTCTTGAATGCTTGAGAGAGGATTGTACCCGGCGAGTGTAGTGTGAAAACTGAACTTTTAGGGTTAAATCCCTATTAGATGTAAAAGTAATTTCGAAAATGTTTATTTTTTTCTGTAAATAAGCTCGACTCGTCGAGTCAGGGTCAGACTCGGCGAGTCCCAGCGAGCAGTTAAATTTTTTTTTTCTGAGATCAGTATGTACTCGTCGAGTCAGGGTCAGACTCGGCGAGTTGTTTGTAAAACATTTCTAATTTTTGAAATTTTGTTATTTATTCAAAATATTCTCACCCCACTCTTAAGCTAGGCGCTCCCTTAAGCAGACAAGTCCGATGATTTGGAAGATTAACATCGAAACACAAAACAAAAACAATAAATGAAAAAAAACTAAAGAGTAAAAGAAAGCAAACTCTAACGACGGGTTGCCTCCCGCCAAGCGCTTCTTTTTGAGGAGTCATTAGCTAGACTCCTTCCCATTTACGTTTTGTCGCCTTCAAGCATCGGGAATGTGCGCCGTACTTTTTGCGGTTTATACTTAGTCTTGTAGGCGTGAATCTTTTTCTTGTAAGCCCTTTTCAATTCGTCTCTTCTCTTTTTCGCTGTATCATCCTCAGCTGGTTGGGCCTCTCTTTTCCTCTTCTTCTTTTTCAACCCATGCTTTTTCACCAATTTTTGAACCTCCTTTTCTTTAAATTTGATAACTTCATACTTCATATTGGTCCGTGCTCTAGGTTTAGTGGTGAATTGGTGATCAGCTTCCGCTCCGCTTCCATTTATGGCTTCATCCTCTTTTGTGCTCGACTCTTTTCCAAATGGCATCGTATCAAGGCATGCCACGTTGGCGTGTTGGACCTCCATTCCTTTTACTTCTTCTGCCGATCGTTCTTCCAAAGAATCACTAACAGTAACTGAATCCAGGGTATGTGAAGAACGGTCAACAAACAAATCAGCTTGGGTCAAGTTTTTCTCCAAATCGACTGGACTCGTCGAGTCCATTATGTCGACTCGGCGAGTTGGGTCGGGTTCCATCAATTCTGGATCGTTGTCTGAGTCGGCTTCTTCCAGTAGCTTTTCTAGCTCCTCCAAGTCTTTGTCAGCATCTGCAACTTCTTCGGAGTGTAGCGTGAACTTACTTGGGTCTTCTTTTAATAAAATATCAAGCTCTCTTTGCAATACCTCATCATCTAATTGGATAAATGAGATTTCTTCTCTCTTTTCTTCTTCTTGCTTGATCTCTGGATTAGCTTTAAACATCACCGACTCATCACCCACTCTTAATGTCAAAGTAGATTCGGATATGTCAATTAGGGCACATGCGGTGTTTAAGAATGTTCTTCCCAAAATAATTGGTATTTCGGGGTCTTCTTTCATCTCCACCACCACGAAGTCTACTGGGAAAATAAACTTGTCTACTTTGATAAGGAGATTTTCACATATGCCTTGTGGATGAATAATTGTTTTATTTGCCAAATGGATTCTCATATTTACCGGCTTTGGTGCTGGTAAATTCAGCTTCTTAAAGAATGAATAGGGCATCAAATTAATGCTTGCCCCTGAATCAGCCAAAGCTCGTGTAGAAACATCATTGCCAAATTGGCACGGAATTACTATATTACCCGGATCACCCTTCTTCTCAGGCAGCTCACTCATTAATATCTCTGCGACTTCAGCAAGATCTTTCCTAGTAGCAAACAAACCTTTAAGCAAGTTAAAGTATTTGGGAGTTTGGAGCATTGTGTCCACGAATGGCATATTGACTTGTAAAGCTTTGACATGCTCCATGAAGGTTCTATAGGCTTGAACTTTTTCTGAAGGAATGGCTCTGGATGGGTATGGCAAAGGAGGATTGTATGTCTTCAGAAAACTGGCTTTTTTATCATTCCCGACTGGACTCGTCGAGTCCATTTTGGTGACTCGGCGAGTCGGATCGAGTTCTTCTCGTTCTGGTTCTTCTTCCTTTTCTGCCTTCCCTTTGGAAACCCTTAGTGTTTCTGCCAATTCTTCTTCACCGCTGGAAGTTATAACGCTCACGTTCTCGTTCCTTGGATTGGGTTGGGTGTCGCTTGGAAGTTGGCCCGGTCTTCTTTCGTTTACTTGATGTGCAAGTTGGCCCAGCTGTTTCTCTATGTTGAGAATAGAGGCTTGCTGATTCTTCAACATGTTTTTGGTTTCTTGCATTGCCACATCATGATCATTATGCCTTTTCTCGGACGCGCTTATGAATTTTGTAAGTATGTCTTCTAAGTTCGTCTTCTTGTCCGTCACCGGTTCTTCCTTTTGATAATAACCCCTCTCCCTCTGCTTATATTTTTCTTCCTTAGCCTTTCTGTACTCTTCGTATGGGAGCCATTCCTTCTTCGGTTTCCTCCAGTCTTCATCGTATCTATTGCCGCTGGAGTAGAATACTTGAGCTTTCTTATTTCCATTCTCATCTCGATCACATTCCTTGGTAAGATGGGGACCGCCACAATTTTCACATCCGACTCTAATAGCATGGATCGTTTGATCCATTTTCGTCATTCTTCGGTCTAGGCTATCGAGTTTAGCTATCACCGCCGCCATACCATCGTTTACCGAATTTACTGCGCCGCGACTCACTTCATTCCTCGGGTTGTGGTATTCTCTAGAGTGCCTAGAGAATTCTTCAATTAACTCCTTTATGTCTCGAGGTGTCTTTCGAGTGAGTGGGCCTTGTGAATCGAGTAATTGCCTCGTGGTGACATTAACTCCATCATAAAAGATAGAGACCTCTTGTTGGCTATTGAGATCGTGGTGGGGGCAATTTCGAAGTAGGCTCTTGTATCTTTCCCAAGCTTCATATAGGGATTCGCCGGGTTGTTGCTCGAAGTTGGCAATGGCTTTCTTTAGCTTGGCTATTTTGCAAGGTGGGCAGAAATGATATATGAACTCTTCTTTCATTTTGGCCCATGTAGTAACTGATCCGGGAGGGAGTGACTTCAACCAATCCTTTGCAGCTCCTTTGAATGTGACAGGAAGCATGCGTAGCAGCTGGACCTCGCAGGGCACATTAGGTACATTGAAGTAATCCGCCACGTCATTTACTTCATCTAAGTGCTTATAGGCGTCTTCATGATCTCTCCCGTGAAATGGTATCTCCTTGAGTTGAGCGAGAATATGGCCCTTTAGTTCGAACGTAGCGGTAGCGGGGATTGCGGGTTGCACAAGTCCCGGGCCGGTGTCATCACGCATCCTTTTCTTCCACTCCCCCATGGGGATCTCGTCAATATTAGCCATTGCGGTGGCTAAGTCTTCTTCAAACTCGGATGTGTGCTCGCTTTCTTCTTCGGTCTCGTATTCGGTGTCTTTCGGGATCGGATCTTCGGTTGACAACGACGCACTGGATGCTCCTGCTTTGTTGCTCCTCTTCTTGCCAAAAACGGATTTGAAGTTTTTGAGTGGTGAGTTCTTTGAAGAAGTGGTTTCTCCAACGGTTTTGCCCTTGTTTCTTCTTAATGCGGTTTCCGGATCTTCAAGAGGAGGAATTAGAGGCGTAGCAGATCCTCGGGTCATGAACTAACTGCAACTTAAAACAAAACAGAACGCGTAAAAAAGAACAAAAATTTAATCTGATTCAGCGTTAGACTCGTCGAGTCGGGGCGAATGCACTCGGCGAGTTCACGTTAAAATCAGTGTTTTTTTTTTTTTTTTTTTTTTTTTTTTTTTTTTTTTTTTTTTTTTTTTTTTAACTTAAACAAAAATTGAAACAGAAATTAACTTTGCGTAAGATGAATCTTACACAAAGGATCGATTGAATTAGAATTTAATGCTAATTTTAGAACCGTTCCCCGGCAACGGCGCCAAAAACTTGATGTGTGTAAAACTCACTTAGTTTTAATCCTACTTTAATTATCAAATAACACACAAAAGGCAGTGAACCTATCAATTGTGGTATAGCTAAATAAGCAGGGTATCGAACACAGGGAACGGCAAATTAAATTAAAAACTAATTCTATCTAAATTACTTTAGCAAATAAGGGTTTTTCTCTAGTTTTACAAGACTAGAAACTTACTAAACAAAACTAATGCAAGGCTAGAAAAGAGCAAATTGACTAGATTCAATAATGGGAAAGAAACTTCTGTTTAGTTCAACTCGGTTAACTTTATGGTTGCTTTTAAGGTAATAGTGCAATGGATTAATTCTTTCGTTGGTTACCGATTCAAGTGATTAAGTTGTGTTCACTACCCTAATCCTTAGCAAATAAACTAATTCAAACAGTGGCCAATTGCTTAACTTAATTATATTTACTAGATTAATTATTCGGGTTAAGTTAGACTTGCAATAGCTAATTAAATTGTTATTCTTAATTAACCTCTTGTTCGATAGTCATCTTACAAGCTTGCACATGAATTTACTCAATTTCCTTATTAATCCTAGTTTCATATTCATTAATCCTAGACATATGATATAGTGGTCACTTATCATATGAGGTTGATAATTAATAGATGTTCATGCTAATTAACTATCTTCCTATTAACAGAAAATAAATTATCATTCATACACAAGGTTCTTTAGCAAGCTAAAATAACAATTAATCACCAACTTAGAATTAATCCTACCAATCAATCAAACCATATTGTCAACTTTGTATCCCCAAACAGAAGTATAAAGAAATTAGTTCATAACTAAGGTGAATAACAGCAAACAAATAAGTTCAAGTTGCTTAATCATATTGACAAAACAAAAGAATTAAGTAGAATGATGAAATTACGCCTCGATTACTCCCGGAATTGGATTCTAGCTTCTTTGGTCGACTTCTAGGGTTCTTCTGGCTTCTTATTCGCAGCTAAACACTTCTGAAACTTCCCAGAATTCTCCCCTTTTCGCATTATAGAGTTATCTTTATATATGCATACCGACTCGTCGAGTCATATGGTGACTCGTCGAGTCCCTCTCACATTAGTCGTAACCTGATAACTGTCTTGACTTCCGAATGCTTATCTTTCTGAATCCGCAACCGGACTCATCGAGTCAAGAGACAACTCGACGAGTAGAAGCCTTTTTTGGTTGTTTTCTTTCTTCGTTCCACTCTTGAGCTCTTAACCGCTTCTCTTGCTCCCTTTCGCTTCCGAGCTTCATCTTTGGACTGAAAAACATAATTTAACACTTTTAAGTACCTTTTGTCCATAATATGCAACAATTTAGCTAATATATGAATAATAAACTACACTTAATATACACTAAATATGCACATATCACCCGTCACCACATCTGGTGCTGCACGTGCCTCCTTGGTGGTCAGCTGAAATGCCCGGCTCCTCACCACTGGATCCATTGCCTTGCCCTACTGGCCATCTGTGATCCGCAGGGTCGCTGGAACTGGCACCTTCACCGGCGCTGTAGCTGTCAACTGGGGACATTTGGCCTTCTTGTGGCCTCTCTGGTTGCAGTGGAAACACAACAAATCCGATGTCTGAATAACTGCTGCCGAAGCAGTGCAATCCCTGCTATAGTGTCCAGTCTTGCCGCACTTGTAGCAGCCTGATGATATCATCCTACACGCCCCCTCGTGCGACCTGCCGCATTTCCTGTAGCGGCTCGGTCCTGACTGGCCTTTCGGCCTACCATCTGATCCCTTGGGCTTCTTCCCCGAAGCCCCTCCTGTCTGTCCCTCCTCTGACTTCCGTTTCCGGATATGCTCCAAATCTATCTCCCTCTCCCTCGCCCTGGCAATCATGGAGTCCAGGGTGGGGCAGGCTAAAAAACTAACGTGCTCCCAGATATCAGCCCGGAGCATGTCATGGTAGCGGGTCCTCCTCATGTCCTCATTGCCCGCATACTGGGGCACCAACAGTGCCCTCTCCCGGAACTTGGTGGTGATCTCCACCACGGTCTCCGTCGTCTGTCTCATGTCCAAAAACTCCCTGGCCAGCTATTGAAGCTCGACAGTTGGCACAAACTCTGCCCTGAACCTGGTCACAAAGTCCGACCAGGTCATAGCCTCGATAGCTGAGGCTCCCAAAGAGTCACCCACTGACTCCCACCAATCTCGAGCTCGGTCTCGTAAACACCCTGCTGCATACCTCACCTTCGACCCCTCGGGGCAGAAGCTAGTCAACTGTGCAGACTCGATGTCTGCAATCCATCGCCTGGCAACAATGGAGTCCTTCACCCCGTGGAAATCTGGCGCACCACTGCCCCTGAAGTCCTTGAAGGACAGCGCGCGAGATCCCGACTGGCCAGATGTCATGTCGCTCCTGAATGCCTTGAGGCGATCCTCCATCAACTCGATGATCCCTTCCTTGATCGACCCGAAGATAATGGGGGTCGAATCAAGGATGCCTCTAGTAATCTCTGACGTGATGAACTCACGTAGCCCCTCGTCTACCGACTCGGAACCCGATCCCGAACCTGAATTGCCCACTGCTGGCCTCGATCGTAGTACCACCATTCTGCAATATAGAAATAATAATTGTTAGTGATACTACTACTTCTTGAGGGATCACATCTACCCCAGGTTCCCTGGTCTCATCTTGGCCTCCCTTGGTTTGGGTACGGATCCTCTGCTTCCAGTAGTACGGGCCCATATTACCTTCCACATCTATCCGTACCTTCTTCAAGGAATGCCTCGACTCCACCAGATCCCCTTTACTATGGTTGAACACTACTATACTCATCCTAGGCTTGCCCTAGGGAAATCTATGACTCTACTCTATCCAGTCCTCAGCTACTGCAGGCCTCTTGGTGATGCCAAATAACTATTACCTGAATACAATCACATGTGATAAGACTCGGATAATCCTTCGAGTAAGGGACTCATCTCTACCACGGTTAGGACTCAAACAAGAGCTACACAATAGAGTTAAATCCAACACTCTGAGATTATTCAACCCTGATCACATATGACTTTAACGTATTCACCTAACAGTTAACTCCCATCACTTCAAAGCCCACATAGCACAAAGCAAACAACATTTGGACATAAGGAAAACAATCTCAAGCAACTCTATCCTCGTAGAGAGAACTGAACTAGCATACAATGCTAAACCCGTACTATCAGGAATAACCTAAACAGGCTACCCTACTGCTATCCACTCAGTTCTAGCATGCAACTCTTTCATATACTGAAGCACATAAAGCAGGCACATAAGGCATCACTCCTAGATCCTTAGTCCTATTCTAGCATGCTGTACTACAAAAACTGATAAACATAAATAAACTTGTATGGGTACATTGGGGAATACTTACTTGAACTTGGCCGGTCGCGCACATCACACACTTTGTTCTTTCTTAAAACCCCTTTACATAGCCTTTTAGAAAACATTTTATCTTTCAAAAATCTTTTAATCCCCTCGATTTGAGTTCAAACACCCCCGAAGGTGTGTCCGAATCCCTCAAACCAGGGCTCTGATACAAACTTGTAACGACCCAATTTTCACGTCCAAAATTTTGCTTTTAAAACATTACTTTAGAAAACGTTTATAATTAAAAACATTGTTTGATCAAACCACATCACAACGCAAACCATGACTAAAAGCCAAATCATACAACCAATCGAAATATCAGAGTACAAATCTCAGAGAAATCTAATAGATGCGGAAACCAGTGTGTGTGCATGATGTGCCGCTACCGTGCCAGCTCATTCCCCTTTGATGAAGAGGTACCTGAAACCAAAACTGTAAACTGTAAGCACAAAGCTTAGTGAGTCCCCCCATCGTACCACATACCATACAATACATAACATACATACTGCCAAGCTATTCTGGGGTGCCTGACTACCCGGTACGACCATTCTGGGGTGCCGACTACCCGTGCGGCCATTCTGGGGTGCCGTCCTACCCGTGTCAAGCCATTCTGGGGTGCTGACCTACCCATGTCGAGCTATTCTGGGGTGCTGACTACCCTTCGGTCCTAACAACCAAACCTCGGGGACTATTTCACCCCTACTACTACCATCACATATATCATAACACAAACATAATATCAGACATATCTGGGGTGTCTGACTACCCTTCGGTCCTAACAACCGAACTCTACTACTATCACATACAACATATCATGCTAGCATATAACATATACAGTAGTAGCAACCTAGATGATATCACAAAGACAATCATCTATCATACATTTCCTACTGGTGGGCCGGTATTGTGGCCTTAGACCCACCGCTACTGGAAGGCAACTCACCTTGGAGTAGCTACTGATCTGATCGGGAACTGACTGTCTACTACTGCTACTGCTGCTCCGGAAATCCTCCGACTGTAATTCCCACGACTTACTCAATCAAATACTGCTAACTGTCCTTTGGGTAAAAAGACCATTTTACCCCTGATCATGCCCTAATTTAAAGTCAGAGTCAACTTTCAATTGACCAGACTCGCCGAGTTGGCTCGCCAACTCGCTGAGTCCCTGTCCAATCGACTTACCTGGATTCTGTTTCTACTCGTCGAGTTAGGCGTTGACTCGACGAGTTCTCCATCCAAACTGATGTTCAAGTCCTTCATCCTACTCACCGAGTTGTATGAACAACTCGGTGAGTTCATCTTCATCCGATGAACACTTATGCTGCGACTCGCCGAGTTGTATGAACAACTCGCCGAGTCTGATCTTGATCTAAGGAGATTACCTTGAACTCGCCGAGTCTGGGCATCAACTCGCCGAGTTCCATTATGGGTGAGTTTTGGCTTCTAACTCACTGAATCCACCCTGGACTCCCTACACAACTCGACACAGCTAAAAGGGGACAATCTCGGAGACTCGCGACTAGACTCGCCGAGTCAGATGAGCGACTTGTCGTGTCTGCTTCATGCAAGAGCCATATACGCGATTTTGCTCGAATCTAGTCCATGCTATTCATAGATCTGGGTTCCTAGAGCATGAATAACACGTAATGTTTCCAACTTTACGTGTAAATATTCATCCATGAGAGTTTTAGGGTTCAAAATGCACCAAAAGAGTAGATCTAAGGTCTTCATGCAACGTGGGTCCATAAAGGTAGCAGATCTGAGCTCTTGGAGCTCAACCATGCCTAGATCTAGAGGCCAATCAACTTATTACGAAATATAATGCACATACAAGCTTGGGGAAGGGCTCAAGGAAGACTTTAATGGAGTTATAAGCATAGAGACAGGGGGAACGAGTTTTACCTCAAAGAAATCACTGAGAGAACACTAAGATGGTTGGCTTCCTTCCCTTCCTCTTGATCTACTCCACTTCCTTCTCAAAATCTTCAAGAACACACACTAAAATGCCTCAAACTCACAAGAACAAGAGCTAGAACATATGGAGAGCTTCTGGGGGTGAATGGGGCCGAGTTGGGGCGCAAATGGTTGTTTAAATAGGGTGCAAACCCTTGGAAATTAGGGTTTCATCAGACAGCGCAGACTCGCCGAGTCCATAATATGGACTCGTCGAGTCGCCATCTTAACCGCGCCCCAAAGTCTCGTCTCTACTCGGCGAGTCGGGCCTCCAACTCGCCGCATGGCGAAAAACACAAAGTACTTAGGCAAAACTCACGTATCAGGAACTAGGTGCTACACCTACACACAAGACACTTCATTCCACATTTACGTCTTTGGATTACGTTCTGCTATATGAACAAAATAAATCACGTGTAATTAAAATCGACGGTCGAACGATTGAAATTCTTGTTTACTCGGTAAAATAAGATTTAACCATCCCTTTAATTGTGATTCTCTCAATAACACGACATATGGTGTATGGACTCTTTCATGATAAGCAATGGTGGCCACAAGTAATACGTACCCTTTTTGTATGATAATACATTTTTATGGATTATTCCAATAACGCACTACATCACAAGTCTTCCAATACTTTCAAAACATATCACCTTTACAAAACACATTCTGAACAAAAATCTAATTTTCTCCATTCGAAAACGGTAGGGACTAAAACAATTCTTGGTTTGCCAAATAAAATAGAACAAGTTTTTGCTTTACGTGTCCACATACACATAAACCTATTGCATTTCTCTAGGTAACAACCATTATAGGTGAGTAAAAACCAAAATGCAAACCGAAAAATCGAAACCAAACTAAAAACCGATGGTGCGGTTTTTAATTTGGCAAAAACTGAAGATATTCGGTGCAGTGCGGTTTCCGGTCTTGCAAAAACCATAAAAAACCGAACTGAACCTATCGTGTGTGTGTGTATATATATATATTATCAGAATATGATTGTAAGAACAAAAAACTCAATGACAATCAAAATTTCTATAAATATAAATATCTATCTTGTTAAAAGATGATTATATATTTTTAAGCATACATTTAATGATATATATAATAAGAAATAATGATATTTTTTAACATTGAAGTATGAAAAATGCTAGTGATGATAATATCATTTTTATCAATACATTAATTGATACTATTGTATGTAACTGTGAAACAAATATTATATTTAATTCATATTATATTCAAGCATTCAATAATGTTGGATTAGTGGTTATATCATTCAATTTCAAACTAAGAGTTGTTGGTATCGGTTCATCTCCAAGAAATGATTAGCACTCTTCATGTGAGTTAAAGTAACTCGCCAAATTACCTGAGTTTTAATAAAATGGCAAAAAAAAAAAAAAAAAAACAAACCACAAAAACCACAAGAACCGAAATGCAAAAAAACCGAACGGTGCAGTTTCTAAACTTCAAAAAACCGAAGTTATGGTTTTTGATTCGGTTTTGGCCAAAAACCACACAGAACCGCACCACTCCTAACAACCATATCGCATGGTCTTTAAGACGGTAAACCAATCAGGTGCAAAAGCTTTATAACACCCTTTCTTGATCCAGTCAATAAGCGACGCACGTTTATTGTGATGATTCCACACATTATCTATCTATATCTGGTAATCCGGTACAACAACAATGTATAAAGATCTCAAAAACTGTCTAAGAATGCATCCTACTCCTCCTGTGATTTTGATTCCAAGTTTCCGACAAGGATGTATTATTATTATTATTATTATTATTATTATTATTATTATTGTTTTAGGAAAGTGTCCTTCTAGTTATCCGAGTTTCCGACAAGGATGTATTATTATTATTACTAGTTGATAACCCGTGGGTACCACGGATTAGAAAGGTAAAAATAATTTTAATTAAATTATAAGGTAATTATTGAGCAATGATATGTTTAAAATAAAGGAGTGAATTAGTGGAAATTTAATTAATGATGAAAAACCTTAGAATGACAAGTGACAAATAATTAATGTGAAACTTTAATTGATTGACACGTAGCAAATGTACTATTCTTTTATTAGGTAGGGAGATTATTATTATTTTAGGAAAGTGTCCTTCTAGTTATCATATGTAACGTTCATAGATACCCATAAAATCTAATGGGAGAAGCAAAGGAGTTTATCCTCTATTAGTTTATCAAAATATTACAATAATGGTAGCTAAAAAAGAATTTATTACCTTGGCCTAACGAATGAACTGTAAGTTAATCTGTTAAGGATTGTGAAAGATTTGTTATGAAATAGTAAAAATAAATAATTGAATTGGAAACATTTTAAATCGAACTGAAACTACTTGGAATCTCATCTTTAATATAGCGGAAAACCGGGTATCAACCATACATCTATTCATATAGTATAAATATAAAATACAATAATCATACCATATATTTATTTTTATATGTGAAATGGTTGTTAATGCATAAAAAAAACATGTGTTACATTTATATTAGTAAATTAGAACAAACAAACAAAAGCGACTCTGTGGCCCAATGGATAAGGCGCTGGTCTACGGAACCAGAGATTCTGGGTTCGATCCCCAGCAGAGTCGAACAAATTTAATTTTTTAAGATTTGAAAAATAAAGTTTTTTCTTTTTAATTCGTTCACTATACTTTATTAAAACATTTAAATTAAAATGTTTTAATTACAGAAAGTATTGGGACCCTAAAATGGCTTCACAAGATTTCTTGAGGGGAAGCTTTGGAGCAGAAAAGGAGCCATCTTGAAGACGATTAGCTATCCATTTGTTAGCTGCTTCTGTATAATGTATTCCATCCCAATTAATATACTCTAATGGGTTCTCACAAGCTCTACTAAAATTACCATCTTGCCCTAAACATTGGCCAAGAGGATCCTTAAATCCTGCAAAAAGAAAAGGGTAAAATGATAAAAAGGTAGTGGACCAGTCTTGTCCTACTAAAAGTAAGAATAATTTGCCTACCATAAGTTGTTGCGTGACTTATGAGATAATATTTGATCGAATAAATGTCAACATACACTAACAATGTATCTTGAAGTTGTTTTTGCAGTTGTGAAACTTTATCTTTGAGGTTTTTGTTGAATTCTTGTGCTACATTATTGTATGACTTTACACATCCGATTTGGTCCGTGTTTTCGGGAGTTGGTGGATAGTTTTTCACAAAAAACGGTAGGCATCCAATTGGACCCGTATTGTGAATCCAAAATGTTCTTGCTCCTTGTTGATAAAGTTTCTATAATAACAACAACACATAGACTTACTATAATCATGATTTTTTGATTGTAGAGTGTCAAAACAATTATAAAATTTACCCGTTTAGCCTATTATCAACAAAATATAACCAAATTGATCCTCTATCCATACCTCTACCACTGAAACAAACTCATTGATTATGGTAGGGATATATGTCTTCACTTGCTCTTCCTTCATTGATTTAATCCCAGCATGAAGATCATTTTGTCCTATGTCAAATGTGTAAAGGGCCCGATTATAATCCTCGGGCCGTGGAAAACCATCTTTACTGTCAGACCCTAAAATGAATCAACATTATAACAGTCATACCAGTGAAAGTGACAGGTAAATATTTTACCTTCACGATACAAATCGGTAGATCTATCTTTGAATTGTTGAAACTGTGAAAGTTGTACATCAAGAGTGAGGGGGTTAAAAGTCCGGTTTAGCATAAGAGCATCCGATGGCTGAATGGTGGACCCACTAGCAGCAAAATTAGCCCCATGTTGAAAATTTGTTCCGATGGAGTCCAAATATGCACTTAAGTATGGTAAACCTAATCTTTCAGCTGCATATATCGGTTCACAAATTCAAACCCACATATAAAAATTTATCTTTATATGAACCCCACATGGAGATTAAGCAAAAATATACAAATAAACTCAGATTCTTAATTACTATCCGACGTATAAGTAGATATCTAAGTGATGATTTGATTCAGAAGTCAACTCAAGATCAATCAATACAATCTAAATCGACTCAAAATCTTGATAAAAAACGAACTTAAAAGTGGGATTCTTAGAACCGAATTCATATTATCTCTTCCAATATTAAAAAACGACCACAAAGATATAAAATTCAGCCATTTTTATTGTAAAAACATTTACCTATGAAATCAATGATTAGACGCCCATCAGATAACCTGCCGGAGGGTTTATGGAAATAGGTCATCCCATAAGGAAGACGAAAGGGACCAAATACAGCAGACACGGATCCTGTATCAGAATTCGAATCACCAAAGTTGAAGATTGCTGGAAATTGACAAGAACTTGATTGATCTTCATAAAGATTTGAGATTCTGCCTCCTCTAACCAACATCGAAATAGAGAATATACAAACTAAGAGAGATCGTCTTGCAATAATCAAACTCACTCCTTGTCTGCGGTGCATTGTTGAAGTTGGTTTAAGTATAATTGGTGAAATAACTGAAATTCTTACTTGGGACTTTTAACAAACACCTGGATGACACCTCGACAGACACGTAAATTGTTTAGAATCAAAAGAGGGCTTCAACTTCAACTTGTGTAGGAAAGATATGGGTTCTCAATTCCTGCTGATTTATTATATAGACAAGTTATAACAACGGAAAAGGGACAAAAGGGTATATGGATAAAATAATATCAAAGAACAGACGTATGATAAATGATAAATTAGATTAACGTATCATAAATGATAAATTAGATTAACTTATAAAACACAATTACACGAATGGTCCCTATGGTTTAGGGTAATTTGCACGTTTGGTCCCTAATTTATTGTTTTAACTCGGAAGGTCTCTATTGTTTGTTTTTGTTACGCGTTTGGTCCTGTCTTACCTAAAAAAACTATTTTTTCCCTTGAATTTTTAATTTTTCCTAACTAAAAGACACATTTTGTAAGTTACAATTTAGCCTATACGATTTTGGGTTTTATCTTATATTGGGTTTTATAATTGTGTCTTTTAGCTAGGAAACTCTAATTAGCTACTTTATATATTATGTTTTTGCCTTTATCTTATATTGGGTTTTATGATTGTGTCTTTTAACTAGGAAACCCTAATTAGCTAGTTTATATATTATGTATTTCCCTTTCATTGTATTTGTACTTCTCTTTGATAATAATACAAAACCCTATCCATTATATGTTTTCTCACTTGTTAGTTTACATGGTATCAGAGTTCAGTTGATTATCTGTACTTTTCGTTTTGGGGGGTGAGTTACTGTTCATCGAGCATTGTTCACGTATTGGTCATCGAGTACTGTTCATTACACTATTCACGTGCACATTGACACTGTTTGCAAATTTGGGTATGGTTTTCTTGCTCGTTTCTGTATTTGATTTGATTTGATTTGTTCATTTTGTCGGTTTTTGAGGGTTTTGTTTCGTCTGTTAACTTTGTTGATTTCGAGATCTTGATTGTTTCTGCTGCTACTCGTATTTACTGTTTGACTGATATTGAAATATAGCCCCAAGAGATGATTTTCTTCAGTCCATTAGTATTTAACTTGATGGAAAAAACTATACCTATTGGAGTTATGTTATGAAAAATTCTTGCGAGGCAAGACTATATGGGGGATTGTTACAGGTGACAAGAAGAAACTAATAGAAGAGAAGGCTGATAATTATGCAACCTTACTGGATTCATGGGAGACTGATAACTCCAAGATCATTACTTGGATTAATAATTCTATTATCCAGTCTATTGGTACTCTGATGCAGAGGGGGCGTGTGATTGCTTATGCCTCGAGGTAGTTGAAACCTCATGAGGTGAATTACCCCACTCATGATTTGGAATTGGGGGTGGCGGTATTTGCCCTCAAGATTTGGAGGCATTATTTATATCGAGTCTGATGCACGATTTTCACCAATCACAAGAGTTTGAAATATTTGATGGACCAGCTGAATTTGAATATGAGGTAGAGGAGATGGTTAGATGTGGTAAAAGATTATGACTGTGAGATTTTGTACCATCCCGGAAAGGCAAATGTGGTGGCTGATGCTTTGAGCTGTAAGACGACAAGTGCTCTGATTCGATACGTCTGCTTGAGGATGACGGTGATTTCAATTTTATAGGATATGATCAATGAGGCACATGTGGAGGGTTTGAAAAGGGAGAACTGGAAGATTGAGCGGATTCAAGGGCAAATTCTATTGTTTGTTTGAGACAACCGGGGGTTATTGACTCAGTGTGGCTGAGTTTGAGTTTTGGCATTTAGGGGAGTGAAGCATAGGATCTTATAGGAGTTGCATAAGTCCAAGTTTTCTATTCATCCGGGGGGCACAAATATGTACCGAGACCTAAGATTGAGATATTGGTGGCTCTACATGAAGCGGGAGGTTGCGTGGTTTGTTGAGCTGTGTTTGACCTGCAGAAAGGTCAAAGCCGAACATCAGAGGCCTCATGGCAAAGTTCAGCTGCTACCTATTCCCATGTGGAAATGATAAGAGATAGCCATGGGTTTTATCACGAAGTTACATAGGATGGCGCGGGGTGTGGATTCCATTTAGGTTATTGTGGACAGGTTGACGAAGAGTGCGCATTTTATTCCGATTTCCGAGAGTATCGCTGCTGAGAAATTAGCAGATATATATGTGCGGGAGGTGGTGGTCAGGCACGGAGTGCCGATACTTATGGTCTTGGACCGTGATGTTCGTTTCACCTCCAGATTCTGGAGGAAGTTTCATGATGAGTTGGGTACTCAATTTCATTTCAACACTGCTTACCACCCCCAGACAGATGGTCAAAGCGAGCAGACAATTCAGAATCTCGAGTATATGCTTCGAGCATGTGTATTGGATTTCAGAGGGAGTTAGGATACTTGCCTTATACTAGCAGAATTCTCATGCTAGTATTGACTGACCCTCGTTTGTGATGTTGTATGGTCGGAGGTGTAGGACTCTAGTTAGTTGGGGGTGAAGTTGGGCATCGAGTCATGGGAAGTACCGAAGTGGTGCTTAAGACCACTAAGTTAATTCAGCAGGTGTGTGATAGACTGAGGGTTGCGCGGAGCCCCCAAAAGAGCTATGTTGACCGGCTTCGATCAGATCTCGAGTTCCAAGTGGGTGATTTTGTGTTGCTAAAGGTGTCACCTTGGATGGGTGCCATTCGGTTTCGGAAGAGGGACACGCTAAGGCCCCGATTCATCGGCCCTTTCATGATTTATGCCCAAATTGGAAGGGTTGGTTATCAGTTGGATCTTCCGGACGAGCTCGGACAGATCCTGAACACCTTGCATGTGTCTCAGCTCCAGAAGTTTGTTGCAGATGAGGCTGTTGTTATTTCTCTGGATGATATTCAGGTGGATAGGACTCTGAATTATGTGAAGAAGCCCATTGCAGTTTTGGATAGAAAAACTAAAGCTCTTCGTAACAAGGTGGTCAAGCTAGTAAAGGTGCAGTGGTAGCACCAGAAGGGCTCCAAATGGACTTGGGAGCCAGAGGACGAGATGTGGGACCATTACCCGGATCTATTTGTGACTGTGGACTTCGAGCACAAAGTCTAGTTCAAGTCGGGGAGAGTTATAACACTCCAATCCAGGCATTCCATTGTCTATATCCTTGTATTTTTTTGGAAAAAGGACCTTTCCATAAGCTGAGCGTACATTTGGTACGCTTAGCGTATATGAGAGATGCGCATCGGGTGGATGAGGCTCGTACGTTGGGCGTACAAGCAGGTACGTGGAGCCTACATGTTAGATATCTAAAACCCTAATCCTTGGACTTGCACCCTATGGAAGCAACCTTATATCATTTGGACCAAATCCTAATCAGCCTCTATAGCCTCATTTCGTCCCTTAACCCCAGATTTTCGTGAGAGTGTGATCCTTGAAGGAGAAGGTGGTGAGCAAGTCTTGGTTGTCATTGAGCTTCTAGATCCTGCATCTAGTTCATCTTAAGGAACTTCGAGAGGTATAAAGTCATAAACTTGTCATCTCTTTTGTTAGTTTGAGCTAGGGTTTTGTTATGAAGTCCCTTTTTGGTTATTGGACCCTCTCTTGTGAGTTGAGCAACTCCACAGACTAGGATGGTTAGATCTAAGCTCTTTGAGCATGTTAGATGCATAAAGGTGCCATTTTGAAGGTTATTTTGATTCCATGCATGAGCTTGAAGTCTTAAATGAGGTCTTAATGGGAAGTATAGAGTATTGGGGATCCTTATGGCATGCAAGGGTATAAAGTTGCCAACTTTATGCCCTAGGACATCTTAATGGACTCAGATATGAAATTTAATGTTGAAATCTCAAGCATTAAGCACTTAATGGTCGTTGGTGCATAATCAGCTCGTACGCCGAGCGTAATATCATGTACGCTACGTGTACACCCAAGGGGCTCAGTACGCTAAGCATATTGGAGTGGTACGTTGGGCGTACACACCTCAGATGGGGTTGGGATTTGTATGGGCTCTCAAGCTTATTGGGCCTTATTCTGTTTTGGGCATGGTCCCATTTACAGTCTAGTGGACTGTTATTTTTTTGGGCCATGGTTGTATTGGTTGGGCTTGTTGGGCCATGAGGCCCATTAATAACTTTTATCTTGGATCCTAGGCCCATTAGTAAAGGAAAGACTTTTGGGCCACCATGGAAGGGCTTGGGCTAAAGTGTTTGGACTCTTTGATTAGGTGGAATTATAATCCTAATTTAGGGTTATTTTTATTATTGTTTAGTGTGAGGTTTCAGATTGTTAGGCAAGCAGCTATTGTGTTCAACAGATTAAGGTGAGTCTTCTCACTACACCCATGGGTCGAAGGCACTAAGGCCGGCCCATTATTTGCTATGAGATGTTAATAATTGATTATGCTATGGTTTGCATTGACTTGTGTGTTGACTTATGTGAAGACCATGGAGGGAGCCCATGACACTTGGCAAGACCTTAGGGGAGCCCCGGGAATTGGGATACAAGACCATGGGGATAGCCCACGACATTCCAAATGAAGACCATGGAGGGAGTCCATGGAAAACATATGTTTATGTGTGCATGGAAATACATGGCTATGTGTTTATGTGTTTATGGGATACTCACTAAGCGTGTGCTTACAGTTTTGTTGGGTGTTTCAGATACTTCTGGTTCTAAGGGCAAGGGCCCGTCTTGATGATGCAACGTGCACTCCCTAGTATTTATGCACTTAGTATTTAAATAATCTGATCTTTTAAACAATGTGGTTATGCAATGGGATTTTTGGAAAATAAATGCGGTCGATATTATTAATTATTTAATGAAAATTTTCTATGAATTTTGGGATGTTACAATAGATAGTACTGCTTTGGAGATTCCTCCGCAGTACATGTCAGTAGAGTACATCACATGAATGAGTAGGTCATCACCTACAGGTTGTGAACCTACCAATGTTCCACTGGACCGTTAGAATAGTTTGCGGTCATCATTATACTCTTTTATATGACTACATCGCATTCATCGCAAGTGAAAGTCATGACATCTCCTAATCATCTCTCATCTCCCATCTCTTATTGCTAGTTACTACCCGATATATATATATATATATATATATATATATATATATATATATATATATATATATATATATTGTAAGGTCACACCTTATGATCTGATGTGTCAAATACATAACATGTTTTCCACCAACGCCAACACCAAACGCTAATGTAGTATCAAAGACATCGTGACCTCTTGTCTATTAGACTGATAGTTTGTTATTAGGTAGATATACTTTGTAAATATAGAATATATATATCTGATCCATAATCTTAGTGATTAGGATCATAACTTTACATAGATTAGAATATATCCCTAGAATAACAGACTCTCCGTTTCTATAATCGCATATAGTATACTATTAGGGTAAACCATAATAGAGCTTTGTGCCTTGCTTTCTGCGAATGTTCTCTTTGTGAGAACCCTTTCTTTGTAACACCTGAATTTGTTAAGTTTCACTTTCGAACCCTCATCTTGAAAACTTCGCATTATGGTCCCTTGGTTAGTACACGGGGCGTACTAGTTGGTACGCTTGGTGTACTAGCCCGATTCCTTGATCTCGGATTCTATCCACGTACAATGGGCGTACATGGAGTACACAGGGCGTACGTTGGCTTGGGACAAACCCTAATTTTTAGGGTTTGTGCCCTATTTAAGCTTCTTAAAACCATCTCCTGACCATTTTAGACCAGCCTCTATACCTTGAAAACCTTAACTTCGTCCTTAGCCTTGTTTTGGTGCATTTTAGCTCTTATGAAGCATCTTGGTGAGTTTTTATGTATCTTGAAGTGGTTAAAGAAGATTGAAGACTCATTCTTTGGAGAAGAGCTTAAAGATCCAGATTTAGCTTCATCATTTCGTGACTTTTGAGGTATAAAGTCCATAATTTGTCAACTCTTTGTATAGATCTTCTTTTAGGCTAGTTTATGGCTATTTTGGTCCGTTTTGGTTGGTCCTTGTGAGCTAAGGTCGTTTAAAAAGCTTAATCTTTTAGATATGGACATTTTAGGGGTCCATTATGCATAAAAATGTAAACTTTATGGTGTTTATGGACTCATGCATGTGTTAAGACCCTTTGTTAAGCTCTTTTGAGCTCTAGAGTCCCATTAAGCCATGCATGCACGTAAAGTTGCCAACTTTACGTGATAAAGCATCTTTTGAGACAAAGTCTGAGAATATCGAGTAGAGGATGAACAGATTAAGTGCTTAAAGATATGGGATGGCCAAATGGGGAGTACATTTGGTGTATAAGTCGGTACGTTGTGCGTACTAGCCCCAAACCATGTACATTAAGCGTACGAGCTGAGTACGCCCCACATAATCAGCTGACAGGCTTCGAATTTTGGGATTCTTGGTTTTGGTCCATGTTTGGACCTTAGGAGATTAGGTTCTTGTTGGGCCATCCTATTTTTATTTTTGGGCTGATGCTTTTATTTTAGGTTGATTTGGATGAAGGTCCACGAAGGGATTTGGGCACAATTTGGAAGATTGGACCATATTTGGGCTTTGGATGACCATTTTGGTATTGGGCATTTTAGTGTAGTTGGTTTGGGCCTTGGTCTTGGACCAAGCTAGGTAAAAGGTAAAACTTATGGTTATGGATTGGAATCCAATTATTATCTGGATGTTATTGGTATTGATAGTGCAGGGATTTGTCGAACTAGCAGCCAGAGATTAATCTGTATGATTCAACAGTTTGAGGTGAGTTTCCTCACCAGGGTTAGCAGGTCTAAGGCACCAATGTCAACCCATGGTTTGTTATGTTAGGATGCTATATGTATGTGTGACTCTTGCATGTGCATGTGCTTGTATGCTTACTGGGTGGGGTTGATGGGGTAGTGATACTATTGCTGACATAATAACCTCTATACGAAATGCCGATATGTATAGAAAAAGTTATCTTGTATGCTATTACCTTGTTATACTTATATGTTTTCTATGTTGGACAGGCCCCGTTATGTGAGTTAGAGAAAGGCTTGTTATACTCAGTGGGCGAGGCCCGTTATACTCAATGGGCGATACCCGTTTTGCGAGTTAGGGCGAGGCCCATTATACTCAGTGGGTGAGGTCGGCTATGCGAGTTAGGGTGGGGCCCGTTACATTCATCGGGCGGGCCCATTGTATGTTTGATATGTGCGGTATGTGGTATTCGGGGGAAACCTACTAAGCTTCATCCTTACGGTTTTCAATTTATGTTTCCGATACTTTTGGTGCAAAGGGGAAGAGCTTGGGGTGATTGCAGTGCACACACAATATTGTTCCGCATTTTCATGATAACTTTGATATTTTATGATGTATTGATACATATGTTTCACTTGGGATTTATGATGATGTTTTGGGATATTGTCTTTATTAACTTAAAAAAATGAAAATTTTGGGTCCTATTTTTGGGACGTTGCATTCTTAGTGAAAACATATTTGTGATAATCCTTTGTTCTTCGATTGTTCTTACTTGTTTGTATTTGATTTACGAATCTATAAAGAGTTTGGGACTAACATAATTAAATCAAGTAAAATCATGTCATATAGATTCATCCAAAACATACCACATATAATAGGCACATATAGCATTTAATTATCTAAATACTTCATATCTATGTGTAAAATGAAAGTAACTATGCACTCACCTGACTTAGGTGGGTGATTGGAGAATTCAACACCGCTCCGCCTAACACCTTGACTTTTCCTTTGACGTGACCTAGGTTCAAATGTCATTGAGTGTTACTCTTATATTCTTGGTGACTAAAGATAGTATAGATTCCTTACTAATACCAAAGTAAAGTGTTTGGAAATATCGGAGGTAAGTTATGTTAGGTATACAAAGTAAAGTGTTTGGAAATATCACTTTAAACACCTCACTAAATCTATCCTAGAAATCATTCCCGTAAGTATATCAATCAGTATAATGAGTTGTAGTTACTGATAAATCTTATTTATAGGTTCATAATAACAACTATGAATATAAATATAAGTTACACTTGAAATAAAATAAGTGTAGCTTAACTTACATAAATTTTAGTGAAAACTTGGAAATTACATAGGTAGAATCCCGAACCGAATACTTCTTTTCATCAGGATCCTAGCTACTCCAGAGGCTTTCTAAAAATTTCAGAAGTCCGCAAAAAGTCAAAATCAAAGTGTGAAAGAAGACCAAAGAGATCTGGGCTTGGGTTGTGAGAAAATGAGCAAAAAATCGGCATATAAAAAGGGTATGGGGAGGCGTATCGCACCCTTGCAATAACGTCTCTCCTCTGGTTTCCTACCACGTGTTAATTTTTGATGGGTTTCATATGTTACAAAATCTTATTTTGGTGGAAAAACATAAACCTTAAGTTCACATGCACCCTAAAGGATCTATGTTCTCACTATGATTTGCAAACAACTATTGAATATCAAGAACCATATAAGTATATTGCTATTTTTGAAAATAACTAAAAGGTTATTAGAAAATACTTACTTTATGTTTATTGTAGCAAATAAATAATGATTCCTTCTTGATCTAGATTTAGAAAGCAAGCACCAGAAGTATCGTGCCTCTAATGGCTCACATCCAAACCCTAGCAAGATGGAGGCTAAAGAGGAGAGGGGAGAGGGGGAAGGATTTTCGTTTCTACCTCTAGCAGTAGGGATGAACGAAATTTTGAACCATTTGGAGGGTTTATATATGTGACTAAGGAAGCTATGGATAAGGCGGTTTTCTAAGATAAGCCTTATCCCTCTTGCTTTCCCCTTAAGGCATCTAAGTTTCCTTAGAGCCCAAGAAAAGCTCTAGAAACCCTATAACAATCTAGAATTTTATCCCCCTGGTTCTAGAATTGGTCAATGTTCAATTTTTGAATTTTTCTATTTCTAAATAATATACTATTCTCATAATATATTAATAAATCATTTATTTTTTATTTCTAATTAATTTATTAACTATAAATAAATTAATAAATCAATCTCTCTCTTCAAAAACTATTCCAGTCAATTACTAGGTTTGAGGGCAACCCAAAAGGACTTTGCTAATAATTCAAGATTATACTAATTTAGTTATTCGCTTAAACACCTAAGCCAAAAGTCTCCCACTTGGATAAGTTTATAACTAAATTATTGTTATAAATTCTAAATTAAACAGCAAATGGTGCTTTCCAAAGCAACTGCCGAACTCTGATATGATAAGATGTTTGTCCTTTAGATAAGTGATCAAACATTTCTTCATTCTACAATATATCGTATGGATATGAGACATTGATTGAAATCAATCTCATTGTTCAATTTTTTTTCTTGATTTCCTGATTTATGACGACTGAATTTAGACTACTAATTGAACACATCAATTCAGTTCAGGCTCGCCAAACACTTCAGATGTTGACATCAAATTATTGAGGGGCTTAAAGATATCACTTTTCCAGTTAGGGAAAAAGGAGCGAATAAATTTTGAATGAAACCTGGTCTGCTGCCATGTTGAACATGCTGCCGAAGAAGATGTGTGATCCGAGGAGTTTAACACTTCCATGCCAATTGGGAAATATGCTCTAGCCGATTCTGGAGCAAGTTTTAACCAAATGCCTTATTCATTTTTCAAGAAGTCGGATCTCTTGGAACCACGACCAATTCGCATGGCTATTCACTTGGCAAACAAACTGATGACCTTTCCAAGAGTGATTAGTGAAGATTTATTAGTTAAAATTCACAAGTTTGTTTTTCCTGCAAATTTTATTGTTCTAGATATGGAGGAAGACGAACAGGTGCCAGTTATTCTTGGAAGTGTAACATCCATAAAAATCATGCCAAATTTAAAACTTTTTTAAAACATTTAAAACCATTAAGTTATTACAATTTGTTTTCAAAATAGTTTAAGCATCAAAGTATCCCCAGAATCAAATCATGAAAATATAAGGAGGTGCACGATCACGCCTTCGCCTTCCCGCGATCATCAAAGGTACCTGAAACATAATCAACAACTGTAAGCCTGAAGCCTAGTGAGTTTCCCCAAAATACCAACGACATACAGATATAACCATATCATATAAACATATAAGCAAATAACATGCATATAGAGTCTACAGTAAGACTGAATTGCCCCTACCGGGCCTGCAGTCTCACTGGCCCACTCCCAGAACCTTCAGCATGTCTGGTCCGCCCACCCAGGCCTTCAGATTGTCTGGACCGTTCTCCGGGCCTTCGGCCTGACTGATATGCCCCTAGGGTCTGCATTCTATCCGGTCCGCCCTGGGTCTGTTGGCCTTCAGCACAAAGCAGGACCGCCTCAACCCAACCAATCACAATATGTCAACAAATAAACAATCACGATCAAGTAGGCACATAATACATGCAACAAAAATCATACAGCTCATTACTACCTACTAATCCTCAAACCACATACAGTCCCGCTACCAGCAAACTGCTGGATATAGTGTCTAAGTCCATAACTATATTTGGTATGTACTTGACCCGACCCGATATGGTCTATTTGGGTTGCACTTCACCCGAACAATTTATGGATAATCTTTTGAGAATAGTATAAGTTATGATTTATTAATATATTATAAGTTCTAATATATTAATATACAATCATATTATTTAATTAGTATTGATCTATAATTAATCTATGATTAATTTAGAGATCAAAAGTATTACTAATTAAATATGGGCTCTTATATTTATATATTGTGGGCTAATGCTTATTTGGAATGGGCTAGGCTTGCTTGGAAAGTCCATGGATACTCCATGGAGCTTTAACCCATGGATCTCATGGAAATGAAAAGACATGGGTATTAGGGTTTACATGGATCTAACCCTAATCCACCATACTATATAAAGGAGGCTTTGGTTCTTGAAATCAGACTAGTTGTGGTGAGTAAAGTAAGAGGGCGGATTTCAAGATAGTTGTGACTATTCTCTCTAGGTTCCAAAGTTTGTGGTGATTTGTGATTTCCATTTGAGGCATCCACACTATTGAAGCTAGGCTCTAAAACTCCAAGCAATCAACTACAACTACAAGGTAAGTAATTCTACTAGCTTTATTTGATTCAAGTTCCCCATTCCTTGCTAGATAGGATAAGAACCTTGGAAAAATAATTATTTGCATGTATCTTTGTAACGCCCCGATCCTCAGGTATTTCTTCATTATGATTTTCTGGATAAAGCTATACTCGACGAGTTGGTCGACCTACTCGTCGAGTAGCAGCGGGGTGAAAACGCGTGTTTAGTGACCTACTCGGTGAGTCCACTATTGGAACTCGGCGAGTAGGAGCTGGCAGATGAAACCCTAAATCCCAAGGTTTGCACCCCTATTTAAAGGAGCCTCAGCCTCCCTTGGGCTTCCTTACAGTCTTTGAGAGCCCTTATAAACCCTAATTCGTGTGTGTGTGCCTTGGTGTGGGTTTGAAGCTTGGAAGAGAGGATTTTGGAGGAAGAGAGCTAAGAGTGCAAAGGAAATTAAAGCAAGAAAGGAAGGGGAAACGGGTTTTACCTCAGCTAGCATCTTTTGAAGGTATCAAAGTGCCATTCTAACTTCCTTTTCCTTCATCTTGTTGAGTTCTAGGGCTTTTTATGGATTTTCAAGTTGGGATGTTGAGCTATAGGCTAGATCTGAAGTTGTAACTTTAGATCTGGACCCTCCTTGGGTGCTAGAGTCATAAAGTTGTTGTATTGGTTGTAGTTGAAGTCCCTCTTGGACTAGAAGCTGCATTAAGAACTTAAAATAGACTTTTGGAGCCCATATAGCCATGCATGTACGTAAAGTTTGCAACTTTACGTGGTAAGTGTGCTCTAGAAGCTTGGATCTGTGATTTGGAGCCGTTGCATGGCTCAAAACAAATCTGTATGGAAAGAGGACTGGATGGACTCGGCGAGTCGCAAGAGTGAACTTGACGAGTCACATGAAGATGGTCATTAAACTCGGCGAGTTGGATGAACAACTCGGCGAGTCCGATGAAGATCACCATAAAACTCGACGAGTTGAAGAACAACTCGGCGAGTCGGATGGCTTTTCCCTTGGGTAGGCATGCGTGTGTACCCGTTGAGTTGCAAGGAGGAAACTCAACGGGTGGCCCTTAAGGATTGATCGGGATTCAAAGGAACTCGACGAGTCACTCCGATGACTCGGCGAGTTGGAATGTGCTCCATGAACTCAGCGAGTGGCCGAGTGCACTCGGCGAGTTGAGGTCAACATGGACTGTTGACCTTGACTGAGGACTCTAACCTTGATCAGGAATTACTAAGGGGTTATGGGGTGTCTCATAAGAGTAAGAACTTATGAGTATATTGTGCTATGGTTATAGATGGTGGAACCGGTGTCAAGTGATCTAATAGTTGGGGTTTGCATTTCAATCGACATCTGTGAGGTGAGTTATCCTCACTATATCGACAGGGTCTATGGCACCATGGTCGGCCCTTTATGATTCACATCCTGTTCTAGGATGGTTGCTTTGTTATTCCCATGTTAGATTCATCCTGGTTTAGGATGGGTGTTATGTGATTGCCATGTTAGAATTCATCCTGTTTAGGATGGTTGTTATGCTAGAGATCGGTTAGATCAGTTGTCATAGTATGCTACATACGACTCCAATCTGTTAGATTAAAATCAGGATAGATAGCATGATATGCTTTTATGACCCGTAAGGATTGGTATGATAGTGACCTATTAGGTCAATGCTCTAGTTACAAGTGAAACTCTATGATTGATGGTAATTTAGATATATATGTTGCTATGTGTATGTGCCAGTATATGATAGTATGCGTACATGGTTAGTTGCTGGTTGGATGGGTTGAGGTGGTCCTGCTTTTTGCTGAAGGCAAACACACCCTCTGAGCGGTCCGGGGAGATTGTAGGCCCATGCGGCGGACCAGTCATGCCAAAGGCTCGGGATAGATTAAGATAGATTGTAGGCCCAGTAGGGTGGACTAGTCCGGCCGATGGCCCAATATGTATGTTGTTTGAATGATCATTATGGCTATGGCTTCTGCCAGTGTGGTATTGGTATTTTGGGGGTAGCTCACTAAGCCCTCGGGCTTACAGTTTTCAGTTTACAAGTTTCAGGTACTTCAGGAGATTGAGGGAAGGCGAAGGCATGATCGTACCGCTCCTCATCCTCATGATCTATTTTGGGACACTTTGATGATAAAAGAAATGTAAACGTTTTGTAAAAACAATTACTATTTGACTCTTTTGTTAGTATTAAAAGTTTAAATTTGGTGTAAATTTTATGGGTGTTACAATCTTAGTCAAACATAGATCCAAGGTTTCTAGTGTTGCATGTACACCATAGGAGTGTTAGAATGCTCAAAACCCATCAGTGGTATCAGATCCTAGGCTTGTTTGTTTTGATACTTGATGCAAAATATTGAAAAAGTCGATTTTTTTGCTGTCTTCCTGCTGAACTCGCCAAGTCCATGGGGGGACTCGCCGAATTCATGTGTAACTTATCCTACGCGCCGAGTAGGTTCGTGCACTCGACGAGTAGGAGCCTCAGAATGCAGATTTTCGACTTTTGCTGCTGGAAATGGACTAGAAGCATTACCCTAAACTATTTTGGTGTTATAAAACTTGTTTTTAGATGGTGTAAGGTTTATGCTAATCCATTTACAATGGATATAATAAAAAATTACAAGTTTTATGAGTAATTTATGATTCTTGAAATGTTCATATTCATGTTCTTGAACTTATGAAGATTAGATGATCATATGAATTGTTTGTAACCTACTTGGTAGTTTAATTCTTGATCATAATGTGTTTTAATGGAGTCCATAACTTGTCCTCAAGTTATGGAAAACCAAGAGTCATACTTGAATTAAAACAATTAAAAGAACACAAGAGTTAGAAAAAAATGAAAAGTCTTCATTTTAATACTCAATTAAATTCATAAGTTATAAGAAATGAAAAGTTTTGAAAGTTTACAAAACTTGCCCTCAAGTTTTGGAATAAGTAAAGTCATGATTAAAACTTTAGTTCCACCCCTTAGAATTTTAAAAGTTAAAATTCAACCCTTATACTTTATAATATTATAAGTTAATAATAATATATATATGTATAAGATCAAGTCGCCTTACCGCTAGTACGCCTCATTCACGAAGCCGGTCTATAAGGGGGGTATAAGGTTGTTGCCTATAAAATGGAAACTTAATGGGTGTTCACTCTCACCCACCGCTTCCTTGATCGGTGGAGGGTCGTTAGCCGAACGGGTAGGACAAGGACTTATAAATTCTCATTAAAAGTGTAATGATAATACTAAAGTAACTAAACTTTGTTGAATTTCCAATCTTAGTTATTTTAGGAAAATGTGAATAAGGTGATAATCCATGAAATTACACTTTACACTTTGTTTAAGTCATTAGTGGAGCATGTGTGGTTAACCGGCACACTAACTTGAACTTAACAAGGTAGGTAAAGGGTGACTTAATGTTTATCATAGTATCGATGGAGCGTGTGTGGTTAACCGACACATCGATTGAGGGGTAATACATTGAGGGTACCAAGTAATTTGCATGGTTACTTCACACCTTGTTTTGTGATCCTCGGCATCCCAGTCACAAAACTTGAAGGGCACACTCGAGATTGAAACATGCCATTGAAGAAAGTTCAATGAATCTCAAATAATCTAGGAGTTTCTAAACCAATTAAAACCTAATTAAAATTTTCGTTTTTCATGGTGGAAATTGGTGAATTGTTGTTCACCTACCTTCAAATATCTTATAGCTTAGATTACGGCATCCCTCTTCTGAGTTATAAAATATTGTGTTGGGTCCTATCCTTAATACTACATTTGGGTGTTTTATTAAGGACTATCTCTAAATCTAATCTAATCTATTCCCTCTTCTTTTCAGATGTCTTCCAATAACAATGCTTCTGGCTCTAACCCTACTGGCTCCTTCTCTCTCATGAATCTTTATGGGAGAGTCATCTATGATGGATTAAACTTTACTGATTGGATCAGAAACATCAGGATGGTCACTCGATATGTGAACAAAGAATATGTTCTCGACAAGGAGTTAAAGGTACCCAAGCCAACTGCTACTTCTGAAGAGCTTGCTGAATATGAGGTACATGAAAGAGATGCTACAAAAGTGGCATGCATCATGATGGCCACCATGACAGCGGAGCTCCAAAAGTCTTAGGAGGAGTATTATCCTTTTGAGATGCACCAGGACTTGATGGACCACTACCATCAAAGTGCTCGTCAAGAGCGATATGAAATAATCTCCTCCATGATAACAACCCGAATGAAGGATGTTGAACCCATCACGGGTCACATGTAGGAAATGCACAGGTATGTGGACCGTTTACTGAAGCTGAATGTGAACTTCCCCGAGGAGTTAGCAATAGACATCATTTTGCACTCCTTACCATCGTGTTATGATCAATTCCGCATGACATATCACATGAACAAGGAAGAAGTCACCCTCAGCAAAGTTCAAGGACTCTTGAAGACCGCCGAAAGTGGTCTAAAGGGTAAGTCGATTGTAACTACTCTTACTCCTACTCCAACTGCGGCAAATGTCTTGGCAATCGGACATGGAAAAGGGAAGAAGAGAAAGAACCCTTCTAAGGGTACCAAGGGTAAGACCCTTGAAGGCTCCTCTTCAAGCAAAACCAAGAAAGGTTTTGTCACTCCTTCTGCTAACCCTAATGAGGCTGAATGCTTCTATTGCCATGAAAAGTCGCACTGGAAGCGAAACTGCCCAAAGTACCAGTAAGATTTGAAGGATGGGAAAGTAAAACCCAACCATGCAGGTATATACACTATATTGTCTAATAACTCACCTCATTCTAAGTCTTGAGTCCTTGACACAGGTTGTGGTATTCACATATGTTGTGATTTGCAGGGACTAAGAAGAAGTGAGAATGTGGAGCAGGGAAAGATAATCTTGATCATGGGAAACAGGAAAGCTTCACCTGTCACCAAGATAGGGGTTTATTACTTAGTGCTAAATAGTGGGTTTACATTAGATTTGAATAAGTGTTACTATTCGCCATAAATGCTAGGAAATGTTATTTCCTTTCATGCATTGTATAAACAAGATTTTACCTTTTATTTTGATAATAATAATGGTAGTATTGATGCTTTCTTTAATAATGTTCTTTATTTTAAAGCATTACCTTGTGATGGCGTGTATGAAACTGTATCTGTTGTAGATAATCTAGGAAATAATGTATTGTGTATTGACTCTTCCACTGGTTTAGATAAAGCATCTTTATGGCATTATCGTCTTGGACATGTAAACAAGAAACGCATAGGCCAACTCCAAAAGGATGGAGTCTTGGAGTCATGTGACCTAAAGTCAGATGATAGTTGTGAATCTTGTTTGCTTGGTAAAATGACAAAGTCACCTTTTACTAGGGCCTGTGCTAGGGGTGAAGGTTTGTTGGACCTCATACACACGGATGTGCGTGGACCCTTCAGAATCGCCACAAGAGATGCTAATCAATTCTATGTGACTTTCACTGATGATTTTAGTAGATATGGATATGTCTACTTAATCAAGCATAAGTCAGAAACCTTTGAGAAATTCAAAGAGTTTAAGCAAGAAGTGGAGAATCAGTTGGTCAGGAACATTAAGATGCTTCGATCCGATCGTGGTGGTGAGTATCTTAGTACTGAGTTCCTTGACTATCTTAAGGAATGTGGGATTATCTCACAATTGACACCTCCTAGGACACCACAGTTGAATGATGTAGCTGAGAGGCGCAATCGGACCTTGTTGGACATGGTTCGTTCCATGATGAGTCAAGCTTCGCTACCAATCTCATTTTGGGGGTATGCCTTAGAGACTGCCGCCCATATCCTTAATCTAGTCCCTACAAAGAAGGTTGCCAAAACACCTCACGAGATGTGGACTGGAAAAGTTCCCAATCTAGACTACATCAAGATTTGGGGTTGTGAGGCTTTCGTGAGACGGGAGACTCACGATAAGCTCAAACCCTGAAGCGAAAGGTGTATTTTTATCAGCTATCCACATAAATCCTTTGGCTACATCTTCTACAGACCTAGTGATAATGTGGTTTTTGTAGTAAGAAGAGGATTCTTTCCAGAGAGAGAATTCATGAGCCAAGGAGATAGTGGGAGGCAAATTAACCTTGAGGAAATTCAAGAGTCAAGTGGTGAAGGAACCTAAAACCCTAGCTCTCAACATGAGAAGGAAACTCCTGTTGAGCCAATTGAAGAATCTATACCTCTGAGGCGTTCCACCAGAGTTAGGAATGCACCTGAGCACTATTATGGTTATCATATTACTGCAGAAGGTGAGACATTTATTAATGATAATACATTGGTAAACCTAGATGAGCCTAATAGCTACATGGAATCCATGGCAGGCCCTGAGGCTGCTAAATGGAAAGAGGCTATGGATAGCAAGATACAGTCCATGTATGACAATCAAGTTTGGAACTTGGTTGACAATGTACCTGATCGTAAGATAGTTGGGTGCAAATGGATCTTCAAGAAGAAGACTGACATGGATGGTAATGTACACACTTATAAGGCACGACTGGTTGCAAAGGGTTATTCTCAAACTCTGGGAGTTGATTATGATGAGACCTTTTCACCAGTGGCCAAGATTAGGTCTATTAGGGTTCTGTTCGCCATTGCTGCATTTCATGACTATGAAATATGGCAAATGGATGTCAAAATCGCTTTCCTTAATGGAAAGTTGGCTGAAGATGTTTACATGGTTCAGCCAGAGGGTTTTGTCAGTACAGAGTACCCCAATAGAGTGTGTAAACTCGAGAAATCCATTTATGGATTGAAACAGGCACCTCGCAGATGGAATCTTTGCTTTGATGAGAAAGTCAAAGAATTTGGCTTTTCAAGGAGTGAAGATGAATCTTGTGTCTATATCAAGGCTAGTGGGAGAATAGTTAGCTTTTTGGTACTGTATGTGGATGACATACTACTCATAGGAAATGACATCCCAACCCTGCAGGAAGTAAAGTCCTGGCTTGGGAAGTGTTTCGCTATGAAGGACCTTGGTGAAGCTGCCTATATCCTAGGGATAAGGATTTTGAGAAACATGAGTAAAAGACTAATTGGACTTAGTCAAAGCACCTATGTGGACAAAGTGTTGAAAAGATTCAACATGCATAACTCCAAGAAAGGTGAGTTACCCATCCAGAGTAATGCCAGATTGAGTAATACACAAGGCCCTAGTACAGAGGCTGAGACAGTAGAAATGAGTCGAATACCTTATCCTTCAGCTGTAGGATTGATCATGTATGCTATGACGTGTACTCGACTTGATGTAGCCTTTGATTTGAGCATGGTTAGCAGGTATCAGGGGGAACCCTGGCAAGGCACACTGGACTGCGGTAAAGAATATTCTCAAGTACCTACGGAGGACTAAGGACTGGGTCCTTACCCTCGGTGGGAGTGATGACTTAAGAGTTGTAGGGTACAGTAATGCTAGCTTCCAGACTGACATGGATAATTTCTGCTCTCAGTCGGGCTGGGTCTTTACCCTAAACGGAGGGGCAATTACTTGGAAAAGTTCCAAGCAAGAGACAGTGGCTGATTCCACTTGTGAATCAGAGTATATAGTAGCAAGCGAGGTAGCAAAGGAGGCTATATGGCTGAAGATCTTCATCGGAGACCTTGGAGTTGTACCAGCTATAAAGGAGCCAATGGAGATTTTATGTGACAACAATAGTGCGGTTGCCTTAGCCAAGGAACCAAGAGATCATGGGAGATCCAGACACATTGACAGAAAATATCACTTCATCAAACATCGAATAGAAGAAGGAATCCTTGTGGCAAAGAGGGTGTTATCAGATGAGAACCCAACAGATCCCCTCACGAAGGGACTGACTCGCGCTAAGCATCTCTAACATGCTCAGAGCATAGGGCTGAAGGATGATATTAGTAGTTAGATAATCTTGCAATTTGTAAAATGTAATTGACATTTGATGATAAATAAAAACTGTTATTTATAAGTAAAGTGTTGCTATCACTTGTCAATCGTTTACTATTATTTATTTTTGCATGTTTTAAATTCCAGAATAATTATGTTATGGTTTATATCATATTATTCAAACTCTCCACAGTCGGTTATATGTTGGAAGTAGATATGAATCAAGACTGTCATGGGTTGGCTTGTAGAGGTCTAAGATGTTAGACAAAGTGGGGCTACAACACTCATGAGTGCTCATAAGTTCTAAGTATTGGATTCAACCCACACTCACTAGTATCACTTCATGGAATTTATCTCGAGTGATTGTGAGACGGTAATATCATATAAGTCTTCAAACCTAGAGATATCATTTATTTCTTATGAGTTGGTTATGCATTGATTGTACGAAAACGCATTGGTAACTTGATGTTATAAAACGTACCTTTATGTGTAATTCAACAAGTAGTAGAGCAAACATATGGGTCGAAGTTCTGTTCCTTCTAGGATTAGAAGCAATATCTAGGCCCCTCGATGATTTTGTTTTGACCTATGTATCGGGCCCGGTCAGAACTAAATTGATGTGTTCAATTAAGTTCTATGACAAACAAATCGGAAATCGGGAAACAAATGTTGGACAATAAGCAAGACCATGTTCCATGTATTTGTCCGGCTAATATCTAGAACAGAGGATTATATGATCACTTATCTAAAATGGCACATTCTAGTTCAACATAGTTTAAAGAGCTACGATTGCTGATCGGTTCCTGAAGTCATATTTGCAACTATAGTTATTAGACTTATCCAAGTGGGAGACTGTTGGATATAGTGTCTAAGTCTATAACTATATTTGGTATGTATTTGACCCGACCCGGCATGGTCCATTTGGGTTGCACTTCACCCGAACAATTTATGGATAATCTTTTGAGAATAGTATATGTTATGATTTATTAATATATTATAAGTTCTAATATATTAATATAGAATCATGTTATTTAATTAGTATTGATCTATAATTAATCTAGGATTAATTTAGAGATCAAAAGTATTACTAATTAAATATGTGCTCTTATATTTATATAGTGTGGGCTAATGCTTATTTGGAATGGGTTAGGCTTGATTGGAAAGTCCATGGATACTCAATGGAGCTTTAACCCATGGATCTCAAGGAAATGAAAAGACATGGGTATTAGGGTTTACATGGATGTAACCCTAATCCACCACACTATATAAAGTAGGCTTTGGTTCTTGAAATCAGACTAGTTGTGGTGAGTAAAGTAACCGATTTTAAGATAGTTGTGACTATTCTCTCAAGGTTCCAAAGTTTATGGTGATTTGTGATTTCCATTTGAGGCATCCACACTATTGGTGCTAGGCTCTAAAACTCCAAGCAATCAACTACAACTACAAGGTAAGTAATTCTACTAGCTTTATTTGATTCAAGTTCCCCATGCCATGCTAGATAGGAAAATAAACTTGGAAAAATAATTATTTTCATGTATCTTAGTCAAACATAGATCCAAGGTTTCTAGGGTTGCATGTACACCATAGGAGTGTTAGAATGCTCAAAATCCATCACAAACCCCCATAGAATGCGTAACCATAAGTAACCAGAGGTGAGATAGCTACCCAAACAGATAGTCCTACTCTAGAGCCACAACCAAACAAGGAACAGGCAAGAGAGCCTAGACCAAAAGTTCTCAGGCTATCCTACATGACCACCGACAATCCCTAAGGGGACTCCATGGATGATAACCAGTAAGCATAGATAACATACAGATCTAACCGATCTCTAGCATAACAACCATCCTATAACCAGGACACTGATCTAACCGATCTCTAACATAGCAACCATCCTATAACCAAGATACATATCATAAAGCATAACATGCAATAACCCGGATATAAATCAAAAAATGGTCGGCATTGGTGCCTTCGACCCTATTAGTATAGTGAGGACAACTCACTGGCACTGCTGAAGTCCCGGGGATGAAACTCCAGCTGCTGGCTGATAGATTCATGAACTGCCAATATCATACAATACCCAATTAATAATTGGATCCCAAGCCCAAGGTCCAACTCACACTCTAAAGGCCCAATAGTCAAGTAATGGGTCAAAGCCCAAAATATGGCCTAATTTTCCAAATTGGGCCCAACCCTTCACATGGGCCATACCTTAAGGCCCAACCACCTATTCTGGTCTAAGTACTTAGCATTCCAATGGTCCAATAACTCATAATCATAAAGGCCCATATATGGCCAATCTATGGCCCAATATTCCAAATTGGGCACAAGCATTTCCAATGGGTCTTATCCTAGAGCCCATCTAATTATTTTAGTCTATTTACATTTCCTTGGATAGACCATCAGTAACCCAATAACCAAAGCCCAAAAGAAAGGCCCAACTTAAGGCGCAAGTGAAATTAAGGTTTTCACATGAAATGACGATTAGGGTTAAGTGTTTCTCACTTAACCCATTACGGACTTAATCCATTAAGTCAAATATTGACTTAGGTTAATTAAATAAGATTATTAATTAATATTTTAGGTTTAATAAATAATCCCGTGCGTGTCCCGATTAATCCCCAATATTAGGGTTTCAGGACATTATGGTCTTCTAAACCCTAATTAGGGTTTCCTACCCGATACTAGCCCATTAGTCACATGGTGGGCTTTTAGGTTAATTAGGGATTCATTGGGACCATTAGGGTTTCATTAGGTCCACTAGGGTTTCATTAGTCGGGCACCACCCACTACCACCTTGGGTAGTGGTGGTCAATGACAGCTCACGGTGGCGGCCACCACCTCATGCTGGTGGTTAGGGTTCTAGTCCAATCGTGTCCTAGCATTCCAAAAGCAATCCAAAAATATGCAAAGCACACTGCCACCTAACACGGCGGCCGGTGGCGACAACCACCACCCTAAGATGGTGGTTTTTGAGTTTTTTTTATTATTCCTACCCTATTACAGTTTTACAATGCAGATTTCAAATAACACACACACACACACACTAAGCTAAACACACACAGCCACCCACATATGGTGGCTGATGGCTGTAGAAAAATGGAAATTGCGGCAGACCGGCGGTAGCCACCATGGTGGTATTTCTACTTGATTTTCCAGCTGACCAAAGCGCATACACATGCCTTACAAGGTCGCAACCACATCACACATAAATAAAACACGAATGCCACTACCTTTTCA
Organism: Lactuca saligna; assembly: GCF_052625555.1. Lineage (NCBI taxonomy): Eukaryota > Viridiplantae > Streptophyta > Magnoliopsida > Asterales > Asteraceae > Lactuca > Lactuca saligna. Next base: position 250,045,384 of record NC_136424.1, read on the forward strand.
GCAAAAAACAATGGCCGGAGGCAATCACGTCCCTAGCATGAGGAACAACAATGAAGGATGATCGATTGTATCTCAGAATAGAAGTGAAGATAGGGGGTGTATACCAGGAACGTACACACATAAATATAAACACCACATAGCCACCTGCTCACGGTGGCATACGATTGACTGGAGAGTCTTGGCAGCGGGATAGCCGCCGAAGCGGCGTCGACGGTATAACGCAATGAACGACAGAAGGAGGGAGGAGTGGAAGGAACTGCACCATTACCGAATAGGGAGAGGTAACAACGACCACCTTCTCTTTATCCTTGCTATCTCCGACTACCGCATTAACGGTTGTTAGCTCCGTCGGTCCTGACTTCAACAGTACAGGTGGCGGGGACTAGAGGTTAGGGATACAAGGTGGTGGCTATAATAGATGATTAGGGTTAGGGTTTGTGATGGGGGTATCAATGATATATGAGACGAAGGAAATGGGGGTGGGTGACGGGTTTGGATCACCCGTCTCCAATTCCAAACTAATGTGGACAATTGACACTTACAGCCCTCCAGCCACTTACATTTTGAATTAAGTCCCAATATTTACCAAACAACCCTTGGTTACAAAATTCTTTTACATTTCAAGTCCAACTGATATAATTTTGACTCCAAATTCCTGAAATTATAACATTTAACTCCCCTGCTAACACCGATCAATTATTACTGCTTTAGGGCTGTTATTATTCATTTTATTTATTTAATTAATTTATTTTATTATTATTATTATTATTATTATTATTATTATTATTATTATTATTATAAACAGAATGTTACAATTCTCCCCCGCTTGAATTAGATTTCGTCCTCGAAATCAACTCTCGCTTCTACTTCTTGATGCACTCCCCCATAGCAACCAAGATGAACGAAAAATCCGTAGGATCAATCGGTCTCTGATCTTCTCGACCCAACGTTGATGCTCTAATCCAGCCAAAAAGGGCATCACCCCAATAAAACTAACTGATCCCATGTTGAACTGAATCAAACTCTTGTTGGATTAGTGTCTAAGTCCATAACTATTTTAGTATGTACTTGACCCGATGGTGCATGGTCCTTTTGCGTTGCCTTCATCAAAGCAACTTGATAGGATGAATTATGGAAAGGAAGGATTAAATATGATTTATTAATATAATGAGAATAATATATTAAAGGAGAAATCGTATTATTTAATTAATATTAGTCAAGAATTAATTAGAATTAAGTTTGTGGCTAAAAGAGATTAAATAAACATAAGGGACTGGAATTGTAATTGTAAGATATTTGAAATTGGGCTATGGATTACCTTATATTATAAGGTTGGACGAATTCTATGGGGAAAAACCCATTTGAAATCGTCCAAGGCTTGTTAAGGAAGGAGTCCATGGGTTGCTTAGGGCTTAAGCATCCAAATTAGGGTTTCCTTGTTAGATAACCCTAATAGCCTCTCTATTTAAAGAACCCTTAAGGCTAAAAAACGTGGGGAACTAATTGGTTAGGGTTTCCACACGTTTTGGGCAGCCCCTTTCTCTTCTCCTCTTCATCCTCTTGCTCTTGGTGTTTGTGAGCCATTAGAGGAGTGACATTTGTGACTCTAAGCTTTCTAAAGTCATTACAAGAAGGAATTGTGATTGTTATTGCTACATAACAATCAAGGTATGATCTAAACCCTAATTCATATGTTATATTGATTATCATATACTAGATCTAGGGTTTATAGTCTTGGATGAACTGCATGTACAATAGAGAAACCTAGATCCAAGCATTAGGGTTTGTATGAGCACATAGGATGTTCTTATGACCAAAACCCATCAGTGGTATCAAAGCCTTGATTGGTTTCTATTGTATTGATGCCTTGAATGTTTGTTCAAGTTGAAAATCGAATTCTGGCCTTCTGTTCGAACTGACTCGGCGAGTCATTACTTGGACTCGGTGAGTCTGCCCTACTCGGCGAGTTCCAATGTGTGACTCGGCGAGTCGAAGCGTCAGACAGAAGGAATATCGGGATTTCGTGCTGTTTTGCTGAAGGATTAATACCAAAAACATATTTTTATGATAAAATCTGATTTTTATTATATTTGGGTGATTATCCTTCATAAAACAAAAGATAATTTCAAATCATTTGAATAATACTTTCCTTATATGATAAATATGGATTATTTAATTTATTTGGTAATTATCTTATGAGATTAGGTCAAATATAGATAATGATGAAATTAATTGATTAATTTATATTATTTGTTATTTGATCCTTGTGTTATGAAAAAGTTTCAATTATGCCCATGTAAGTTTTATAGTTTAAATTAGAACTTAAAAGTTTTGGTTTCGAAATTTAAATAGTTAAAACCCTAATGTTTTGAAATGTTTCAAAACTTGCCCTCAAGTTTTTGGAATTTAAAAGTTGATGAAAAGTTTAATTTAGAAATGTTAAATTCTAAAACCCTAGTATTGTTTTGAAAAAGTTCAAATCACACCCTTGTGGTTTTATTAATTAATTAAGGTGTATAATTAAAGGAGATTTAATAAATCCATAAAGTTTAATTGAATTAAAAGTATAATTGTTAAATTTGACCACATAGTATTTTAAAAGTGTAAAATACACCCTAAACTATATATAACATTAAAAGTCTAACATCATATATATGTATGAGTAAAAGTCAGTCTTACCGTTAGTAGGCATCATTCACGAAGCTGGTCTATAAGGGGTGTTTAAGGAAATTGCCTATAAAATGGCGATTAAATGGGTATCCACTCTTACCCACCGCACTCTTGACTAGTAGAGGGTCGTTAGTCGAACGGGTAGGATAGGACAAAACCTTCCATTATAAGTATAATGAAGTACAAAAGTAACTAAATGTTTTTACAAATTCCCAATCTTAGTTACTTTAGGCAAAAGTGAATTGATGCAATTCCATGAAATTACACTTTGTGCCCTTGCGAAGACGTTAGTGGAGCGTGTGTGGTTTACCGGCACACTAAATGGTTCTAAGAAAAGGTAGCAAAGGGTGACTCAATGTTTGTCATAGTTCGGTGGAGCGTGTGTGGTTTACCAGCACATCGAATAGCTAACCGTAACATGTGAGGGCACCATGTAAGTTTGCATGGTTATTCACACCCGCTTTGTGATCCTCGGCATCCCAGTCACAAACTAGAGGGGCATATCAAGATTTAAACATGCCATTGAAAAGTTGAATGAATCTCAAAAGATCTAGGAGTTTTCAAAAACATTTAAAACTTAATCGTTTTTTTCGTGGAAAATTAGTGAATCATCGTTCACTTACCTTCAAATATTCTGCAACTAGATTACGACATCCCTTTTCTAGGTTGTAGCGTATTGTGTTGGGTCCTAGCCTTAGTATCTCATTTGGGTGATTTATTAAGGACTAAATCGATCAACTAACTTGAATTTGTTTTCTCCCGTTTTGTAGATGTCAAAGTTCGACAACTATGGTCTTCCCAAATCCCGTGGAACAAGCTTTCCACATGAAGATGATATTCCACGATTCGATCGAGGAACAAGAGATCATGCTTCACTTCCTCCTCCTCCTCATGTTGTTCTCCCTAACCCACAAGATCGAATAATTGAAAGGTTCAATGTCACTAAAGCCCTATTGGAAATGAAACATGAAGATGGTAAATCCGTGTGTGCCCACGTTCTAGGAATGAAATCACACATAGATAGGTTGATAATGTTGGGTGCGTCATTCCCTGATTAGTTGGCTATAGGCTGGGTTCTACAGTCACTCCTTGAATCTTATAATGAGTTCAAAAGAAAGTATTATATGATGGATCATGATGCAAACCTCATTGACCTAACTTACATGCTCATTGCTGCTGAATCACAAATGGTTTGGCAAAGCAATGGAGCATATTTGTTGGGAGAGTCAACCAACCATGCTTCCGAGAACGTTCTAGGAGAACCGACCTACATTTGCTGCCAAGAGAAAGGGCGTTGGATACAAGTCTACCCTAAGAGCCTGAAGAGTCCAGAAGATGGGAGAGTCAAAGAGTATGACTGTGCTTTAGTTAAAATCCACTATATAACTCAATTAAGTTCCTATTCGTTGATTGTTAATGTGATAAAATTGCATTTGAATGTTTTGCAGGATCAATGAAAAGATAGGAAGCTTGATGAAAGAGCAAGATGAATCTAATCACGAAGAAATGGATCTCGATCGCATGGATTCGAAGATTAGATTTTGAGCTTAGAAAGTTATGATAGAGTAGTTAGAAATATTTGATTACATAGTTTTTCAGTTGATTTTTCATTGTAAGGACAAATGTTTTCGCTGCTTTTATGAATAAAATAAATTTTGGTTTGACTCATTTATTTATTTGTATCCTTGCAATGAAATCGTTATGAAAAAATTGGTGTTTGCATATTTCTACAACAAATGGATATGATTCTAAATAATGTTGTTTATGGAAATGTCGAGAATTTACCAAATAGGGAGAGTTTCTCATCGCCCAAGTTTCAGTTGGACAGAAATTTGGAATCATACAACAAGTATTGCATGATGAATGAGAAGTTTCAGTATTTGGAAATTAGACTAATTCGTTGGCAAAGTGTCAAGTGAAGGATTAGGAGATCAAGTACACAAGGTAATGTGTTGATCAAGTCCACCACAAGAGTAACAAGGATATTCGTCATGATTTACTAAAGGTTTAGTAAATATGATTATACTTATAAGATTAAGTGTAATTCTGAATTGATTGAAAGAGTTACATCAATAGCAGAATGAATAACAAGAATCAAGTAGGCAGAAAGATAAAAGTTTCTCTATTCTAAGAAGAAGGGAGAGTACCTTTTATTATCTTTTATGATAAGTCTTGATGATCAAGAACCATATCTCAGTTGATCTTCTAAGTAAGTCTTAGTACAATTGTATGTCTAAGAAGAGGAATCAAGAACTGAAGAAATGGTTAAATCAAGAAGTCAATCATACTTCGTTCCAAAACAAGTCTTAAAGTTAAGATTATGACATTGAGTGACAAGTATTAAGAAGGTTTATAACATTCACCAAATGTGGAAAGTTGTGATGTCTTGGATAAGACAAAGACCAACTAGGACCAATTTTGTGAAGTGTATTGTCTTGATAAAAGCTACACTAACTCTTGAATATTTGTTTATCGAGAAATGTTTATTGACAAGAGAGTCTTATATGTCAAGGAGTCAGTGTGAGTCTTAATGGTCTTGAAAGGTTTCAAGAACAAATCAAGAATAAACCTTATCGATCATCACTAGCACACGACTTGAGGTTTATAACCTATGGTGTTGATGTTATTTTGTTTCTGTGCCATTCCAATTGAGTTAATTATGCATGTGAGTTCTATGAGTTCTCATTTGAATACATAAAAGGCAAGGACCTTGGTCAATGAAAAGTACATTGATAGGAAAGGGTGAGCTGCTTAACTGCTTGGAAGACATGGTGGGCACTCGTGTTACCATAAGGCAAGAAATCAAGATTAAGAGTTCGGTCCATATGATTTTGGATTTGTCGCAAACTTTGGTTTTGACAAATTCACATGGATAAGAACACATACACCATTAAAAGTGTCATAAGAATCCCTCCTTCATGAAAATGAATGTGAGGAAAGTCTTTCACTGAAAAGAGATTTTGAGAAGATAGTGATTGTGAAAATTGGATTCTCGAATTCGATTATGGTTACAGTATCCCTTTCCATGATTCGAATTGTAAGATTTTGGCAATTAGTCTGAATTGTTTAGACACACATATGAACTATCTAAGGCAAAGGTGTATAAGTTTAAGAAGCCTTGATAAAAGATTATCAAAGCATTGGTTATTAGAAACAAGAACTTAAGAAATTCAATAAGTATTGTTTTTTGGAAGTTAAGCTGGTTTCTGAGTACATGTCAAAGCTAGTGGAAGCATAAGTGTTATGTTCATAATAATCATCATGATAGTGGGAGCATAAATGTTATGATTGTATGATTATTAAGGTAAGCATTGCAAGTTAGAAATATTAATTATAGAAAACAAGAGTCATACTTTGCAAAGTTGTAAATGTTGAATAATTTTTTTTGATATAATTAAAGGAGAGAATATTATGCTTCATTTAAAATCTAAAGGCTTCGGTTGTGGAATGTTAATAGAATTAGTCAAGGATACATAGTGCATTCTCAAAATTTCGATTATGATTATGGAATCCCTCTTCATATTTCGAATTGTGAGAACATTGGATATAAAATATTGTGGCAGAAGATTGATAAAGTATCAAACCTTTATGTAAGACATTATGCATCGTGTCCTATACGCTTTGGCTATATGAATGATTGCAAATGCTATAATATTTGACCATTCTAAAATTTTCCAAATGTCCAACACATTTAGAGGGAAAAGGACAAGAATCGGTTTTGACTAAGATAATCAAACAACTATCAAAGGACAATCCAAAGCTTGCTAAGGATTGGTCGCTTGTGAGTAGTTGGAAGTATGATATTGGATGGAGCATATCGACATTATTATGAATAGATAAGATTCTATTAAGAATGAGTTGTCATATGGTAAGTATGGAAAGGTTTCCATATTGGGAGTTGGATATTAAGAATCTATGTCTAGATTAGAAGCTTTTATGCAAGAAGGATGTTCAAAGGAATGTACTTTGAGTGAGAGACATCACATCTATGGAATTATCTTGTAAAAATTTCCGATAGAGACCTTTGTAATTCATTGGCAATAGTCATTGTGACATTAGTGCAGTGACATTACAAAAGGATCATTGCATAAAATGTTAGAATCTAGCATATTCTATAAGTGGCAAGAATTTGATATTCTTACACTTGTGATAAGGATTGGAGTTGTGAAATGAGTATGATTGGAAATGTGTTCATTTGATCTATTTCACAAAGCAAGAACCGTATGTAAACATTGTGTGCATGCTAAGAGCATGGGACAAGTGTAGTAATAATTCAAATAAGAAGTTGATTACCCGAAACAATAAATAATGAGTAATCGATATGGTGATAAATAAAAGGTGTTTTATTTATACTCAAGGGTTTGAGGCCATATGGGATTAGTATTAACCTTGTGTTTTCACCTTGCATGTTTTGACTTCCCAAATAATTTTTTATTGGTTGAGAACAGTCAAATTATTCAAACGTCCCACAGTCGTTCATATGTTGGAAGTAGATATGAAAGAAGACTGTCGTGAATTGGTGCGTGGATTGTCTAAAGAGCATTAGACAAACGAAATGTTTGCTGCAGCGCTCATGAGTGCTTATGAATATGATTTGAGCATTGGATTAAATCCACGCTCACTTGGATCACTTCATGTATTTTATCACGAGTGATTGGTGAGACGATAACATCTTATATTCTTGAAAACGAGATGTGTTAGTTGTATCTTACGAGTCGGTTGCACATTGATTCTATGTAAACGCGCCAATAACTTGGTGGAATAAAACATATTGTTGTGTGTGATTTGGTTAGTGAGTGCAAGCGAGCATTGAGTCAAAGTTTATCTGTTCCTTTTATCCAAAGTAGGATAAAAGCTATATCTGTGGGCCCCTCGATGATTTAGTGATGGCACCTATGCGCTTGGCCAAGCCGGGACTAAATTAGTGTGTTCAATTGTAGTCTGTTATCAGTCGTCATAAATTTGAATTTGGGATACATCACATAGACAAAGAGAATGGTTTAGATCCATGTCTCAGTCTATACGATATAAAAAATGGAGGAATATATGATCCCTTATCTAAAGGGTACGCGTATCCGATAAGATCAGAGTTGACAATGGCTTTAGAAAGCTACGATTGCAGATCAGGATCTGAAGTCGTACGTGGAATAGTTATTAGACTTATCTAAATGGGAGACTGTTGGATTAGTGTCTAAGTCCATAACTATTTTGGTATGTACTTGACCCGATGGTGCATGGTCCTTTTGGGTTGCTTTCATCAAAGCAACTTGATAGGATGAATTATGGAAAGAAAGGATTAAATATGATTTATTAATATAATGAGAATAATATATTAAAGGAGAAATCGTATTGTTTAATTAATATTAGTCAAGAATTAATTGGAATTAAGTTTGTGGCTAAAAGAGATTAATTAAACTTAAGGGACTAGAATTGTAATTATAAGATAATTGCAATTGGGCTATGGATTACCTTATATTATAAGGTTGGATGAATTCTATGGGGGAATAACCCATTAGAAATCGTCCAAGGCTTGTTAAGGAAGGAGTCCATGGGTTGCTTAGGGCTTAAGAATCCAAATTAGGGTTTCCTTGTTAGATAACCCTAATAGCCTCTCTATTTAAAGAACCCTTAAGGCTAAAAAACGTGGGGAACTAACTGGTTAGGGTTTCCACACGTTTTGGGTAGCCCCTTTCTCTGCTCCTCTTCATCCTCTTTCTCTTGGTGTTTGTGAGCCATTAAAGGAGTGACATTTGTGACTCTAAGCTTTCTAAAGTCATTACAAGAAGGAATTGTGATTATTATTGCTACATAACAATCAGGGTATGATCTAAACCCTAATTCATATGTTATAATGATTATCATATACTAGATCTAGGGTTTATAGTCTTGGATGAACTGCATGTACAATAGAGAAACCTAGATCCAAGCATTAGGGTTTGTATGAACACATAGGATGTTCTTAAAACCCATCAACTCTTACTCTGCTTCGACAGTCTATCTGAGCTACGCACTATCTGCATTGGGGCTCACCTCCGATTAGACGATAGCAGACAAGCAAACCCTCAACCTGGGATCCTAAAACCTTAGGGTATAAGCACAAGTATGATCTAAAGATGCTGTCATAACTAGGACAAATACGAATCGAAGGGAAAAATCCAACAGCTTACATTGATCTTTTCACGAAACCCGAAGGTTAGCAGATGCGTAAAAATCTGGGACTTAGAGAAATCTGAAAGAGAATCGAATCTTAGTACAAAGTCTTCCTATTGCGAGGTTCCAGTCTCCCCCACTTGAAATATGCTAGAATCCAAGAGCTTTATATTCCTTCGATACTGAGACTAACTCGGACTTTATTACTTCATCCAAACCACTAATATCCACATGCAAAGGTGAATCTGAAGCCACACGACATTCACAATTTCTGATTCACATACAATCACCGACAAACAAAATTAATCCACACTTAACAAGAGATTAATTGAAACTAAGCTAGATAAGATAATTTCGTTTAACTGATCATCCACAATTACAATTGATCCTTGAAATACAAATAGAAATGACAGATAAATACTAATACTACTATAATTTCTAAATAAGGAACTTCCAACTCAAATCTCAGTCCTTGGGACTCCGAAGGTTCCCTGACGACCATCGGGTAACTACCAACCTAAGGGGGTAGGATCCAACACCTCACTGAGAAGCGGGCAATGAGCCCTAATGTGGCCTTCCCAACCGCAATGAAAACAAACTCGCACACTCCGCCTGCAATCTCTTCCAAAATGACCCTCCCTGACACACCGACGACAAGTAACAAATCCACATCTCCCTCCAACTGGTCCTGAGCTTTGGCCAACAGACTTGAACCGCTTTTCTGCAGGCTGGGACTGATCCGGAGCCTGACACTGCTCCCTCACCTAGGTATCTATCTCAATCTCTTGCCTCCTCGTGGCCTCCTCTAGCTCCAGTAAGGCATCACACTGCTGAGTAGCAACAAACTGACTGATGTCAATCTTGAGCATGCGCAGATAATGAGTCATCTGAGCCTGATTGGATGCAAACTCCAAGCAAAACATCACCCTCTCAGTGAACATGCGGGTGATCTCCGTCACCGACTCAGTACCCTGTCTCGTCTACAAAAACTCTTGTGCCAGTCACTCGCGCTCGAACCGTGGAATGTAGCGAGCTTAGAACATCCCCCCTGAACTGATCCCAAGTAACCATAGCTCTCTAATCATCCGAATATGACCTAATCATCAACCCCCACCAGTGCTTTTCCACGGACCTCAGCAAGTTCATGGCACATCTGACCTTCTGGTCAGCAGGACATGAGCACGTGAAGAAACATCCCTCCACGTCAGACAGACACCTCATGGCTATGATCAGATCATGAGTAACATCAAAAATGGGGGCTTCGTGCAGTCGAATTATTGCACTAAAAAGCCCGACTGGCTTCTCTTCCTGCCGCTGTTACAATCGATGCAACTGCTGCGGAATCCATCTCTGCAAGGGCTGCGTAACACTCGTCAAAATACTCGACCATGGCAGTCTTAATAGACCCAAACATCTCTAGTAGCTGTCCCCGGAACAAATCGGCAACCTCATCGTGCAGGATCTCTCGAATTCTGGTGTCTAGCTCATCTGTCCCCATCTGCACCACAACCTCGGGTGCTGTCGGTCTCTCCTGTTCTTCATCTCCTGATCCCGATCCTGATATGGATCCAGTCACAAAGCGTCTCTTAACCACCATTCTGAAAACATACCAAGAAGATATCAGATGATCCACATAATCACAGGGAACCTAATTCCAACCAAACCCTAGGGGTTGTGACTTCCTTGTTATGCCTATGGGTCCTGTGCTTTCAGTAGTACTAGCCCATACTACCTTCCAGACCTACTGAAACATCCTAAAAACAGTCCAAAAATTTCGTTTTTAAATCATTTAATAAGCCATAAATCCACCACCATGATGTAGAAAAATCATAAATCATGTATCTCAAAATATCACATCAATAATGTATCAAAATCATATAAAAATATCAGAGTCTGAAACATCCCAGGCTGACTGTGGTGTGAGCCATGCGATCATCCCAAGTCCTTCCCCTTGCTAGTGGAAGTACCTGAGACCAAAATTGAAAACTGTAAGCACGAAGCTTAATGAGTGTAACGCCCGTAGATCCGGACTAGTCAATTTAGAGATAATAGGGGTCGAAAACGACTTTTTGACAAAGATTATTTAGAATAAATAATTTTAACCAAGTTGTAGAATATGTCTCAAGGGTTCTGTACATATAAAGAATGCCAAAATCCGAGTTATAACAAAGAAGTTATGGCTCGTCGAAGTTTTTCGGCAAAACTGACATGACACCGGGAGATGTAAATAGTGAATTTATGTTGGAGGAATTTTTAGCCTTAGTAATATAAACCAAATTTGTAGTATACGTTAAACGGAGAACATCCATAAAAAGAACGCTCAAATCTGACTTCGTATGAGGAAGTTATGATTTTTCTAAGATTTGGCATAGCAGTGCACGACCCGAAACTCGAATTTTAGTTCGAGCGGTTTTTGGCGGATGCAACCTTAATGAGAGTTGAAGATCTCATTAATAGGAACTCAACACTAAAAAGATAGATGAAAACGGAGTCCATATGAAGCAGTTATTAATTCTCCGTGGTCATTTAACAGTCTAATCTCCTCCTATTGTTAAATTTAAGATCGACTGAGAACTAGCCGACAGAGTCGAAATGAAAGTTGTAGATCTTGTTTTTACCTACGCGTGGAAAAAAAGAATGTCAAAAACTTAGTTCGTATGTGAAAGTTATGAATTTTTGAAAATTGGCTGATTTCCACCCTGTGTGCGTCGCCACGTGTCAGCACCAGGCGAAGCCTTGGAGCCTACACAACACCATGACGTGGTGAGGGCCACCACGACGTGGTGATGCTCCAGGAGCACTATAAATAGAGGTGTCGGGGCAACCCTCAACCTCACACCTTCAACCCTTCTTTCCTTCTCTAGAAACTCTCTCTAAACCTCCCACCCCCCCCCCCCCCCCCCCAAAAAAAAAAAAAAAAAAAAAAGCCTAGGGAACCCCTTGGCATGAGGCGGAAGCCCCGGAGCGCTTGAAGGCTCCAAAAGGAAGAGCCTTCGGCTTAGAAACTCTACTCCGGCGGAGCCAGGTTTCCAAGGAAACCCGCTGTAACTAAGCTATACCTACCCTATCTTTTGTATAGCTTATGTTTTAATATAACAATGTTATTAGGACCTTATAAGGATTATTTGGGCTATTATTATGGGTTATATAAGTATTGTTTAACGCTTATATAATAGTAATAATAGCTAGACTATTAAATTAGTCTCGTCAAGCGTTAGACTAAACTGTAGTGGTAATGATACTAGGTTTCGTCAAGGGATAATTGTTTTAAGAGTAACGAAGTGCTGTCTGAGTACCGACTCACCACATTATCAAGTGAGTGCATGGTCCCTTTCATCTTACACATAAATATGAAGTATTTTATATAAATTACGTGCTATGTGTGCATATTATCTGAATACTTGCTCTCTATGCTGGATGAACGATTTTATACATGTTTTAAATGATTTAAACTGTATATGTATTTTATATCTATGATAATATTGGGGTAAAATATGGGTAGATGTAATAGATGGAATATGAGTTGGATGATGAGTTGAGAGGTGTTATAGACCACAAGGTGAGGGTGAGAGGTGGACGATGTGAGAAGCCATTTCCCAAACGATGGCTCGTCATTCAGCAGAGTACGGATGACAACCACAGACTATTATAGACAGTCCAGTGGAACACTAGCAGGCTCGCAACCTGTAGGTGTTGTGAACGATGTGTTCACCCGGTGTACTCTAAACCTAGGTGATCATGTAGACTTGATGCCTAAACCCTGGTGATCATGCAGACTTGATGCCTAAACCCTGGTGATCATGCAGACTTGATACCTAAACCTTGGTGATCATGCAGACTTGATGCCTAAACCCTGGCGACTATGTAGACTTTGTGCCCGTTGTGTAAACCGTGGCAATGATGGACTTCGTGCCGATTCCTCAGGACGATCCTTAGGAATGGGTAAACAAGAAATAGTTGATTTTTAGGGTAGATCCTTAAGAATAAAGAAGATAATGGGGTTGGGTAATTGGGTTGATTGCTTGATTCTTTAAACATAATAATTATATTATTCTGGGTTGAAAACCCTATGTACTCACCAGGTTTACCAACCCGACCCACTCAGTTTATTTATATCACAGGTGTCGATATGAAGTTACATTACACTGAGAGATTTAAAAGAGATGTAGATCACTAGTGATAAGAATGTAAGTTATGTTTATGCTTATGTTACTGTATTGACGATGACATCCCAAATGTTTTAAAATGAATAAAAATACATTTCTTCAGAAATGCTTTGATAACGTATTTATCATGTTTTACTGGGAACAAATTCCGCAACATTTTTATTAAAAGAAGTACTCTGATTTTTATAAAGCATAAACAAAATCGGTCTTTTCTGGCTGTGAGAATTGGGGATGTCACAGTGAGCTCCCCCAAACTACCACATACCATACACATAACATATAACATATCTTCAGCCCCACCCTTGTTACATCGAGACTGGCTCGGTATCAGCTTGCCCGGCATCGGGCCCCACCCGGCATCGATCCCTATTCGGCATCGGGCCCCGCCCTGCATTGAGCCCATCCTGGAATCGAGCAGATCTCGGCATACATATGAACATATCAATTAACATATAATCATAACACATATACTAACATGTAAACATTCCTCGGGCCCCGCCCGGCATCGGACCGAGGTCCGGAGACATGTTGTCATCTCATATTACCTAGACATTACTCATGCTTACCCCGACATCGGACCGAGATTCGGGAGCATACTTACATTCCTCGGGAACCGCCCCGGCATTGGACCAGAGTCTGGAAGCATACTATAATAACATACTAACTAGACATTCCTCGGGCTTGCCCTGATATCAGACTGAAGTCTGGAAATCCTAACACATAACAACACATGTAAGAATCAAAAAGACATCAAGCATACAAGCATAAAAGCATTCCTCGAGACCGCCCAAACATCGGATCGAGATCCAGAAAGAATATAACACTATATTGGGGCCCACCGACATCGGACCGTAGTCAGGAACTACTACTATCTAAATGGGCCGACCTTGGTGGCTTAGACCCGTTCCTACAGGAGAAAACTCACCTCGCAAAGCTGTCTGTGAAATCTCATGATGAGGAATATCTGGCAGCTGCTTCGTTGTCTCTCCGACTATCAAAATCACAATAATAATTAGTTAATATATGTAACTCCTTCTCAGGGTAAAATGATCATTTTACCCTTGGTAAAAGTCAACGCTCTGGTCAAAGTTAAAGTCAAGGTCAACTGCCAATCAACCCAACTCGCCGAGTCATCTGCTGACTCGTTGAGTTCTTTGCCATCAGACTCGATGGTACACTGAGTCAACTCACCGAGTCCCTTCACAGACTTGACGGGTTCCATCCATACAGGATCGGGACAACACGAATCAACTCGTCGAGTCCCTTCACAGGCTCACCGAGTTTTTCAGCTTCTTGGTCTAAATCTTGTCTGTCTGGTTGAGTTTCTTCCCAACTTAATCAACTTCACTCAGGAAACAGAAAAGGTTTGGGAACTACAACCCGACTCGCCGAGTCCTATGAACAACTCGTCGAGTCCCTTGCATGTCAAAACCATGCAGTCGATTCTAATCGATTGCAATGCTTCCAACTCACAGATCTGGACCCTTTAGGCTAGCATAACACGTAAAGTTGCTAACTTTACATGCATGCATGATGATATAAGGATAAACACTCATTTCAAGCTAAAAAGGAGGTCTAAGTCGTGGTATGGGGCTATGGTTGAATAAAGCGGGAAACTTTGAGCTTCTAAAGGTCAATAGTGCCCAGATCTGAAGTTCTTTCATCTTCAAGAGTTTAAATGTTGGAATTGCCTTGGAAATGGACCAAAAATGACAACATTTAAGCTAGGAAGGAGATCTAAGTGAATAACAGCATAGGTATAAGCTTTATACCTCTATGAAGACATAAATGAATCCTTAGCTCTAGATGTCCAACCTTCCTTCTGTAACTCCAAGCTTTTGCTTCCTTCTTCAAGCTCTAGATCACAAAAATTGCAAGAACTAGCTCAATATCACACAAGATTGAGTAGGGTTTCGAGAGTGGGTTCTGGAGGTGATGGGGGTTAGGGTGGAGACCTATAATGATGCTTAAATAGGGTGTAAACCCTAAATATTAGAGTTTTCCCTGACTGACTTACTCATCGAGTCAAGATGTCAGCTCGTCGAGTAGATCGCTTAAACCCCGCATCCCAACTGGCCTCTACTCGACGAGTTAGGGCTACTACTCGTTGAGTAGATTTTACAAAAATGAATACTTAAGTAGATTATTTGCGTATCAGAAACGGGGCGTTACAATTATCCCCCGCTTGTCTTAGATTTCGTCCTCGAAGTCTGCTGTATCTGAAAACAACTTTGGGAAGTGCTCCCTCATCTCCTCCTCGGGCTCCTACGTCCACTCCGAACCCTTCTGGTGCTGCCCCTGCACCTTCACTAACTAAACTTTCTTTTTCCTCAACTCCTTCATCTTGCGATCTAGGGTCGCAAATGGTCTCTCAATGTAATTCAGGCTGTTATCAAGCTGAATGTCCTGCAAGGGCACAACCGCCGTCTCATCTACTAAACACTTCCATAGCTGGGAAACGTGGAAGGTGTTGTGGATCTAACTAAGCTCGACGGGAAGATCTAGTCTATACGCTACCTTGCCCACCCGAGCTATCACTAAGAAGGGACCGATATACCTGGGGCCTAGCTTGCACCGTTTACGGAACCATATGACACCCTTCCAGGGTGACACCTTCAGGAGGACCATGTCACCCTTCTGAAACTCCAAGTCTAAACACCGCTTGTCGGTGTAATTCTTCTGCCGACTCTGAGCAGTCTAGAGCGTGCTTCGAATCTACTAGATCCGCTTAGTGGTCTTGAGTACTACCTCAATACTCCCCATGACCCTCTGACCCATCTCACCCAACAGATTGGGGTCATACACTTCCTCCCGTAGAGCATCTTGAAGGGAGGCTATTCTATATTGGCGTGGTAACTGTTGTTATACAAAAATTCCACTAACGGAAGATACGTATCTCAAGTGCCACCGAAATCCAAAACACATGCATGAAGCATTTCCTCGAGATTCCGAATCATCCTCTCACCATGTCTGTCTGTCTGAGGGTGGAAAGTGGTGCTGAAATGGAGACGAGTACCCATCTCGTCGTGGAACCGCTTCCAAAAGCTGGAAATAAAACGGACATCCCAGTCTGACACTACCAAGACATGCACTCCATGTCGTGCCACTACCTCTCGCACATAGATCTCGACCAGCTTCTCGGCCGATATGCTCTCCTGGATCGGGAAGCGATCCACGATGACCCAAATTGTATCAACCCCACGTGCGGTCCTGGGAAGCTTTGTGATAAAATCCATAGTAATGTCCTCCCATTTCCACACGGGGATATCTAACGGCTGCATCTTGCCATGCCGCCTCTGGTGCACTGCCTTGACCTTCCTGCAGGTCAGGTATCTATCCATGTACCAAGCTATGTCCCGCTTCATGTACGACCACCAGTAATCGGGTTGAAGATCTCTATACATCTTCTTCACCCCTGGATGGATGGAGAACCTAGACTTTTGGGCCTCATCCATCAATATCATATGTGCTCCGCCCCAGTATGGTACCTAGACACTTCCGTGTAGGGTCAACAACCCCCAACTTTTGTAATAAAAGGAGGCCACTTGGCCTATAATCCGCTCGCACTTCCGGCGCTCCTCCTTCAGGCCCTCGACCTACGCCTCTCAGATATGCTCCAGCAATGGAGTAATCACTGTCATCCTCAGAAAGATGTCTCGGATTGGGGTCGCTACTGCCTTGCAGCTCAGGGCATTGACCACTACGTTGGCCTTGCCCGTGTGGAAAAGGATCTCACAGTCATAATCCTTAACCACATCTAACCACCAATGCTGCCTCATGTTGAGATTCAGCTGATCCATGAGGTACCTCAAACTCTTGTGGTCCGTGTAAATGGTACAACGGACCCCATAGAGGTAATGCCACCAAATCTTGAGGGCGAACACCACAGCCCCCAACTCTAAATCATGTGTCGGATAGTTAGCCTCATGAGGCTTCAGCTGCCTCGAAACATAGGCTAACACATGACCCCGATGCATCAACATTACTCCCATGCCTGTAATCGAAGCATCGTAGTAGACTACAAAGTCATCTACACCCTCTGGCAAATTGAGAATCGACGCATCACACAACCGCTGCCTGAGCATCTCAAAGGCTGATTGCTGCTCAGGTCCCCAACGAAAGACCACCTACTTCTTGGTCAGTCGGGTCAACGGAACTGCAATCTTGGAGAAGTCCCGGATAAATCTCTTGTAATACCCTGCCAGACCCAGGAAGCTCCGAATCTCAGTTGGAGACCTCGGAGTCTCCCACTGCATCACGGCCTCTATCTTGGTCGGATCTACCAAAATACCCTTCTGGTTGACAAGGTGTCCAAGGAAATGAACCTCGCACAACCAAAAGTAACACTTGGAGAACTTTGCAAAAGTCTCTCCCTCCTCAATACCTCCAGCACCTTCCTCAGGTGATCCTCATGTTGCTCCTGAGTCTTGGAGTAAACCAAGATGTCGTCATTGAAAACTATTACAGACCGATCCAACATTAGTATGTACACTCGGTTCATGAGGTCCATGAACGCGACTGGAGCGTTAGTGAACCCAAACGACATCACCACAAACTCATAGTAACCATAGCGGGTCCTTAAAGCAGTCTTCTACACATCATCATCTCTGAGCCACATCTAGTGATATCCTGACCGTAGATCAATCTTGGAGAAACAAGATGCTCCCTAAAGTTGTTCAAACAAGTCATCTATCCTTGGAAGTGGGTAACAGTTGTTCACCGTTACCTTGTTCAGCTCCCAGTAGTCTATGTACATGTGATGTGACCCGTCCTTCTTTTTTACAAACAGGATCAGGGCTCCCCCTGGTGAACTGCTCGGCCTGATGAAACCCTTGTCCAGTAGCTCTTGAAGCTGCATAGACAACTCCTGCATATCTGGAGGAGCCAACTGATATGGTTCCTTGGCTATCAAAGCCACACCAGGGATCAGGTCAATCCTAAACTCGACCTGTCCCTCCAGAGGTATCCCAAGTAAATCCTCCAGGAATACGTTCGGGTACTCTTGCACTACTGGTACATCATCAACTGTTGCCTTACCCTTGCCCCGGGTATCCATGACATAGGCGACGTACCCTGCGCAACCCTGCTGGAGGTGGTGCCTCGCTCTCGCTGTTGAACATAAAATCGGTCTACGCTATGGCCTCTTTCCCTGGATCACTAACTCTCCTTCACTAGGATTGCGAACATTCACTAACTACTGCTTGTAGTCTATCATTTCCCCATTGGGGCTCAACCAATCCATACCCACTATAACCTTATTCCCACGCAGGGGAATAGGAACCAGGTCTACTGAAAACCGATGATCACACAATTGTAGCGTACATCCCCTGTGAACCCTCGTGACCCTGACAGTCATGGCGTATTCTATCTCCACATCTAACAGACAACCCAACTCCCTCATAGCTCCTACAAATTGCTTGCTGTGCGCGAGCGACACAAAAGATCGGGTGGCACCTAAATCAAACAGTACCAAGGCTGATATGTCGTTCACTAAGAATAATCATATAATAAAACACAATAAACATGAGCGAAAATCAAGATAAATACACAGATAAGGAGAGAACACATACCGGTCACAACATCGGAAGCCACATGTTCCTCCTCAGCAGTCAGCTGAAAAGTTCCGCTCCTCACTGTGGGCGCCTCAGCCCGGCCCTGACAGCTATCTGTAAACCTCAGTGTGGCAGGAGCAGGTGCCACCACCTGTTCTGCTGCAGCTAAACTCGGGCACTGGGACTGCTTGTGTCCCCTCTGATTGCACTGAAAGCAAATTAGATCTGATTCTGTCGTAGTGGTAGCAGTTGTACAATCCCTGCTCATATGACCAGTCCATCCGCACTTGAAGCAACCCGAACCCCCTGCCTTGCACGCCCCCTCGTGCATCTTGCTGCATTTGCCACACCGGCTGCGGCCCTACTGGCTCCTTGATCTATGATCTAACACCTTGGGCTTCTTGCCCGCACTCCCTGTCTGCACCCCCTCGGGTTTCCTCTTCCTCTCCATCTCCAAATCTAGATCCCTCCCGATCTCTCGCAATCAGGTCTTCCAACGTCTTGCAGCTGGAATGACTCACAAACTGACGTATGTCGCTCCTCAACATCTCATGATATTGGGCCTTCTTCATCTCCTCGTCCACCACGTACTGTGGAACACGAAGGGACCTCTCCCTAAAATTGGCGGTGATCTTAGTCACCGTCTCAGTGGTTTGCTGTAAATCCTAGAACTCTCTTGCTAACTGCCGCACCTCAATCACTGGTGCAAACTCGGCCCTGAACCTGGATGAAAAGTCACCCCAACTCATCGCATCTAATTTTTTTCATCATCAATGGCATGTCCGACCACCTCCCACCAGTCGTGTGCTCTGTTCTTCAGTAGACAGGAAGCAAGTCAGACCTTGTCCCCCTTGGGATATTAGCTCGTACGGAAAGTGTTGGCAACATCATCCAACCATCTACTGCTAGCAATGGGGTCCTTAGACCCATGGTAATCTAAAGCTCCATAAGCTATGAACTCTCTGAAAGTAACCGTACAGGCCCCTAGCATGGCTGCCATCTTAGTGTGGAAAGCACTCAATCTCTCATCAAGAATCTCCAGGATACCCTCCTTGACCGTACCAAAGATTACAGGAGTCTGGTCTAGTGTGTCGTGCGTGATCTCTGAGGAGATGAACTCCCTGGTCTGCTCATCTACCTGCTCAGCTCCAGAGCCTGAGCCTGATCCCTCTCCAGCACCTGAACTGCCAACTATTGGTCTAGGGCATAGAACCACCATACTGAAACACATCATAAAACACATTAGTACGCCAATCATATCTCGAGGGATCACACATACTTCAAGTTCCCTAGATTCATCTCAGCCCTCCTTGATTCTAGTATGGATCCTCTGCTTTCAGTAGTACGACCCATACTACCTTCCACGTCTATTCCTACTTTCCCCAAGTACTGCCTCGACTTCACCAAGTCCCTTCTACTGCTACTACTTCACGCGCTAATCTCATCCTAGGCTTGCCCTAGGGTAATCACCAAACCACTCTCTGCCATCAGCTGCATTAGAAGTCCCTGCTTTCTTCCCCTAACTAGCTCACGGATACTATTACATATTACTCAGACTAGATAATTCTTCGAATGAGAGATCCTACCCTACAACGGTTAGACTCAAACAAGAGCTACGAAATAGAGCTAGACCTAACCTTCTTAAATTATTTAGTCCTTGCAATATGTAACTTAACATATTTATTTACTAGTTAGTGAAAGACAACTAGAACTCCTAAAAGCACAAAGCAAGCAGCATTCGGACATTGAGTACACATAATCAAGCATATACTACTCATGCTATCATCTTGACTAATCTGTACTAACATGCAGTTCTCATAAAGCTGAAATGCATATTACAGGCACATAAGGCATCCTTCCTAGATCCTTAGTCCTAATCTAGCATGCAGTTCTCATAAAGCTAGTACACATATCATAACATAAACTTGTATGGGTAATTTGGGAGTACTTACTAGAGCTCGGCTGATTGCATGCACCACACCCTTTTTCTCTTTTTTGAAATTCTTTTTGCTATTTCTAAAATTATTTTCTTTTCTAAAAAACCCTTTCACATAATGATTTTTCTTTTGAAACTTTTTATACCAATTCCTTAGTTTGAGTTCAGACACATCCGAGAGTGTGCCCGAATCCCTCAAACCAAGGCTCTGATACCTACTTGAAATGTCCCAAAAATATAGTCTAAAAATTTCGTTTTTAAATCATTTAATAAACCATAAATCAACCACCATCATGTAGAAAAATCATAAATCATGTCTCTCAAAATATCACATCAATAATGTATCAAAATCATATAAAAATATTAGAGTATGAAACATCCCAAGCTGACTGTGGTGTGTGCCAGGCGATCATCCCGAGCCCTTCCCCTTGCTAGTGGAAGTACCTGAAACAAAAACTGAAAATCGTAAGCATGAAGCTTAGTGAGCCCCCCTCCAACTACCACATACCATACACATAACATATAACATATCTTGGGCCCCGCCCATGCTACATCGAGACTGGCTCGAAATCAGCTTGCCCGGCATCGAGCCTCACCCAACATCGAGCAGATCTCGTCATACATATGAACATATCAACTAACATGTAATCATAACACATATACTAACATGTAAACATACCTCGGGCCCTACCCGACATCGGACCGAGGTCCGGAGACATGCTGTCATTTCATACTAACTAGACATTCCTCGGGCTTACCACAACATTGGATCGAGATCTGGGAACATACTAACATTCCTCGGGAACCGCCCCGGCATCAGACAAGAGTCCGGAAGCATACTATCATAACATACTAACTAGACATTCCTCGGGCTTGCCCCAACATCAAACTGAAGACCAAAACTCCTAACACATAACACCACATGAAAGAATCATAAAGACATCATGCATACAAGCATTCCTCGGGACCGCCCCGACATCGGATCAAGATTCGGAAAACATATAACACTACATCGGGCCCCACCCGACATCGGATCGTAGTCCGGAACTACTACTAGTGAAACAGGCCGGCCTTGGTGCCTTAGACCCATTCCTACAGGAGAAAAGTCACCTCACAAAGCTATTTGTGAAATCTCGTGATGAGGAATATCTGGCAGCTGCTCTGTTGTCTCTCTGACTATCAAAATCACAATAATACTTAATTAATATCTGTAACTCCTTCTCAGGGTAAAATGACCATTTTACCCTTGGTCAAAGTCAACGCTCTGGTCAAAGTCAAAGTCAAGGTCAACTCCCAGTCAACCCAACTCGCTGAGTCATCTGCTGACTCGTCGAGTTCTTTGCCATCAGACTCGATGGTACACTGAGTCAACTCACCGAGTCCCTTCACAGACTTGACGGGTTCCATCCATATAGGATTGGGACAACACGAATCAACTCATCGAGTCCCTTCACAGGCTCGCCGAGTTCTTCAGCTTCTTGGTCTAAATCTTCTCTGTCTGGTTGAGTTTCACTCGGGAAACAGAAAAGGTTTGGGAACTACAACTCGACTTCCCGAGTCCTATGAACAACTCGTCGATTCCTTTGCATGCCAAAACTATGCAGTCGATTCTAATCAATTCCAATGCTTCCAACTCACAGATCTGGACCCTTTAGGCTAGCATAACACGTAAAGTTGCTAACTTTACGTGGATGCATGATGATATAAGGCTAAAACACTCATTTCAAGCTAAAATGGAGGTCTAAGTCATGGCATGGGGCTATGGTTGAATAAAGGTGGCAACTTTGAGCTTCTAAAGGTCAATAGTGCCTATATCTTAAGTCCTTTCATCTCCAAGAGTTCAAATTTCAAAATGGCCTTAGAAATGGCCCAAAAATGACAACATTCAAGCTAGGAAGGAGACCTTAGTGAATAATACCAAAGGTATAAGCTTTATACCTCTATGAAGACAGAAATGAGTCCTTGGCTCTGGATCTCCAACCTTCCTTCTACAACTCCAAGCTTTTGCTTCATTCTTCAAGCTCTAGATCACAAAAATAGCAAGAACTAGCTCAATATCACACAAGACTGAGTAGGGTTTCGAGAGTGGGCTGTGTAGGTGTTGGGGGCTGGGGTGGAGACCTATAATGATGCTTAAATTGTAACAACCCAGAATTTCAGGTATTGCTTAAAAGCTATTTTGGGGCATTTTTTGAAGGGACTCGGCGAGTTGGAGCCAGACTCGCCGAGTAGGACCACAGACTGGGTCGCGGGTTCGCGACTGGACTCGACGAGTCCATTATGGACTCGACAAGTCTACGCTGTTCAGCAGAAACCCTAGCCGTTTGGTTTTGGATCGTATATAACGCCCCATATGCCGTCATTGTCCGTCTTTTAGCCGATTGAGAAGAACCCTAATCGTTGTGGACGTCTAGAGCAGGAGAGAAAGCTATTGGAACTTTGAGGAACTTGCTAGGCAAGAAGAAGAAGAGTTTTGACCAAAGGAATATCAAGGAGGATCGAGTCCTGAGGTTTGGGGACATAGAGAGTGTGTTTTCAGGTAATACTCGGACCATTTCTGTTATTTTGATGTGTACACGAATGTAGGGTTTATGAAACCCATTTAGTGATTAGATGGGTTATTATGTTGTTACCCAAACATTTATACCCCAATAATAGGATGTTTAGAGGTGCAGAAAGTCCCATGATTGTGTATTTCGGGACCATACGTATTTCAGGAAGCAGTTGATCGACTGCATGGCATGGACTCGCCGAGTCCAATGAATAGACTCGGCGAGTAGCTTGAAGATTCACTGGGACTCGCCGAGTTGTTCTTCAGACTCGGCGAGTGGAGTTGGGGTGGCCCCGCGATTCTTCCACGTGGATCTCGTCGAGTCAAGGGGGATACTCGACGAGTAGAAAGGGAACATCAGGGAAAGTTGGAGAGGACGTCTCGACTCGTTGAGTCACCTTTGCACTCGACGAGTCCGGTCGAGTTGACCGTTGGCCAGAGTTGACCTGCATATAATTTCTTAGGGTCAGTTGTCTTGAATGATAAGAGTATTAATAAGGGTATATGGTATTATAGGGAGTCTGCAGATCGGCGGATCGAGTGCGAGTGATTTCAAGAGTTGATAGTTTTTCATTACCACGAGGTGAGTCTTCTCACTATACTGTACCCGGAAGGGTTTGACTGTGTGACCGGAAGGTCGGATATGATTTGTGTTATACGTGCTATAAATGGTAAGGTATTTGCTATGTGTGTTATACGGGCCGGAAGGCAATATGTTATGTGACTGAATGGTCGGATATGATATATGATATATGTGCTATATGTGTTAAGATTAATGTATAAATTGCTGTGTATGTTTATGGGCCGGAAGGCAATATGTTATGGGTCGGAAGGCAATATGTTATGGGCCGGAAGGCATTATGTTATGGGCCAGAAGGCAATACGTTATGGGCCGGAAGGCGATTATCTCAAGGCCTGGAAAGGCGTATATGCGTAAGTAGTATACTGGGGAACTCACTAAGCATTTATGCTTACAAGTTGTTATGTATGTGTTTCAGGTACTAGCGAGGACCGTGGGAAGGCGCCGGCATGATGCATACACACTGCTGCTATTTGAGATCTTGGGGATTTTATATATGTATTTGATATGGAACATGGAATAAATACTATTGGTTGAATGAAACCACTTTATTTTAAAATGAAAAATTTATTTGAAAATGTGCGTTGTTACAATTGGTATCAGAGCCTTGGTTTGAGGGATTCGGGTGTACCTTCGGGTGTAACTGAACTCAAACCGAGGATTTGAGGAAAAATCTTTTAAAAATAATAAAGACATAAATTTTTATAAATGGTAAAGTGGTAAACAAGAACGGAGCAGTGTGTACGATCAGCCAGCGCCCGAACGGTAAAGATCCCCAGAATACCTTACAATGTTATGTTATGCACTGAATTATGAATTGTTATGCATGCTAGAAGACTAGGTATACATGATAGGACTAGAATGGCCTGTTTTGTGATGCCTTAGTCTAGGGAGATTGCTTATATGAGATATTCGGTAACGTGCAAGTAGATAGTGCATACTAGAAGTAGAGTACTCATTATTCGGGGTTTGGGGAGGAAGATTTGGGACGAATACTGATACGGTGTGGTCGGTTGTATTGGGCCCGTACTACCGAAGGCACCGGGTCGGTGGAAGACCCAAGTAAGAATCCCTGGATATCGGAGACTGAGTAGGGTTGCGTTATCGAGTACAATTGTACTTGATGGAGTCTCTGATAATTTTATGTTGTATTTCAGAGACATCATGGTTACCACACGTCATGGGGCGAGTTCGAGTAGTGTGAGCGACGAGGATATTCGTCAGATGATTCAGGAGGAGGTAGCTGCAGCGATCCGGGCTGAGATCCCGGAGATGTTTGGGTCTATTAAGACCACACTGATGGAGACGTTTGAGGAGCGGTACGCCGCACTGACTGAGGCTGCAGCCGCTGCCGCTACCGCAGCTGTGGCCGCTGCCAGGCCGCAAGGGGGTGATTCGTTGCTGTTCCGGGAATTCAGCAACACGAAACCCCCTGAGTTCGATGGGACGCAGGATCCGATTGTTGCGATGAGGTGGATCGCCGACATTGAGGGGTGCTTCTACACTTGCTCATGCCCGGAGCATCTGAGGGTACGGTTCGCCCTGAACCAGCTCCGTCTGGGAGCGAAGGATTGGTGGAAGTTTGTGACGGCGAACTTCACTCTGGCGGAGATTACGGCGGTGACATGGGAGAGGTTTACGGAGATGTTCAGGGACGAGTACGTTCCTCCAGTAGAGAGGGAACGATTGATTCAGGAGTTCTTGACCCTTAAGCAGGGTACTGATTCCGTTGCAGTGGTCACACGGAAGTTTCACGAGAGGGCGATGTTCTGCCCGGAGCTGGTGTCTACAGAGCAGTCACGGATGAGCCGGTATTTAGGCGTTCTGAGGAGGGATATCCGGGAGTTTGTGTCAAACTCCACCTATCGTACTTTCACTGAGCTTCAGGAGAACGCCAGGAAGCGCGAGGTCGAGTTGGAGACTCAGGCCAGGGAGGAGGCCGAGTCTCGGCAGGTGGACCGACGACCAGCTCAGTCTCAGCCGGTAGCCAAGCGGATCAAGTCCGCTGATTCGAGGATGGGAGGTCAGAAGGGCCGCACTTGCGGGAAGTGCGGCAAAAGTCATGAGGGGGTGTGTCAAGCTGGTGGTTGCTACAAGTGTAGCAAGGAGGGACACATTGCCAGGGATTGTCCTAAGGGGTTCATGGTTTGCTTTCACTGCAACCAGACAGGCCATCGGAAGGCCGAGTGCCCGCAGCTTCGTCAGGGATCTACACCTACTACTAGGACTACTGAAACCCGACCGGCGAAGGTCGAGGCCCCGAGGGCTCGCGGGAGAGCCTTTCAGCTGACTGCGGAGGAGGTCCGCGCTGCGCCCGATGTTGTGGCAGGTATGCTGTAATTCACGTATTTACTTTAAAGTCGAAATGTTATGCTTATGTTAATATATGTGTAGGTACTTTTCTTGTGAACTCTATGCCTGCTCTAGTGTTATTTGATTCGGGTGCGAATAGATCCTTTGTATCTTTAGCTTTTAGTCAGCATATCAGCATTAGTCGTGAGCCGTTAAGTCGGCCTCTGAGCGTTTCTATTGCAGCCGAGAGGGTGGTTTGTGCCACGGAGGTTCTTCGGGGATGCGTACTAGAGATTTTCGGGGTTGCGTTTACGATTGACCTAATTCCTATTGCGATGGGGGATGTCTGTGTCATCGTGGGCATGGACTGGTTGAGCCGATTCAGCGCTGTCATCGACTGTGAGCGCCAGCTGGTGACTATATGAGACCCTATTGGGGGAGTTCTTACGGTATACGGCGAGGGTACCCGTTCGGGATCAGCTTTTTGTTCGGCCGCTAGGGCGAGGCAATGCCTACAGCATGGATGTAAAGGTTTTGTGGCGTATGTGATGGATACACGGGAGGCTTCCGAGAGACCGAGGACAGTAGAGGAGGTTCCAGTGGTGCGTGAGTTTCCAGATGTTTTTCCCGAGGAGTTGCCGGGAGTACCTCCTGCGAGGCAAGTGGAGTTTGGTATCGATCTGATTCCGAGGGCTGCGCCTATTGCGAAGGTGCCTTATCGTCTTGCACCTCCAGAGATGCAAGAGTTGTCCTCGCAACTCCAGGAGTTGCTGGGGAAGGGATTTATTCGGCCGAGTAGCTCGCCGTGGGGAGCACCGATTCTGTTCGTCAAGAAGAAGGATGGTTCACACCGGATGTGTATTGATTACCGGGAGTTGAACAAGGTGACGGTCAAGAACCGCTATCCGTTACCGAGGATCGATGATCTATTCGATCAGTTGCAAGGGGCATCTTGGTTTTCTAAGATCGATTTGAGATCAGGGTACCATCAGGTAAGAGTGCGGGATGAGGACGTCCAGAAGACAGCATTCAGGACGCGGTATGGGCATTACGAGTTCATGGTGATGCCTTTTGGGCTCACCAATGCCCCGTAAGTGTTCATGGACCTCATGAATAGGGTATGCAGGCCGATGCTGGATCGGTCTGTGATTGTATTTATCGACGACATCCTAGTGTATTCGCGAACTAGAGAGCAGCATGAGGGACACTTGAGGGAGGTCCTTGAGGTACTGAGGTCAGAGAAGTTATATGCAAAATTCTCCAAATGTGACTTCTGGTTGCGGGAGGTCCAATTTCTTGGACATGTTGTTAATCAGGCAGGGATATTGGTCGATCCGGCCAAGGTGAAAGCAGTGATGAGTTGGGAGGCACCGAAGTCACCTTCCGAGATCAGGAGTTTCCTTGGGTTGGTGGGGTACTATCGGAGGTTTATTAGAGACTTCTCTAAGATCGCGGTACCGCTCACCAGATTGACCCGGAAGGGTGTTACATTCTCATGGGGACCCGAGCAACAGACTTCCTTCGAGACACTTCGTCAGAGACTGTGCGAAGCCCCGGTATTAGCTCTCCCGGAGGGGATGGAGGACTTTGTCGTATATTGCGATGCATCGATTTCGGGACTGGGTGCAGTGTTGATGCAGAGGGGCCATGTGATAGCTTATGCATCGAGGCAATTAAAGCCTCACGAGGCGAGATATCCCACACATGACTTGGAGTTGGGGGCAGTAGTGTTCGCTCTCAAGATTTGGCGTCACTACCTGTATGGGGTTCGTTGTACTATATACACGGACCATAAGAGTTTGTAGTATTTGATGGATCAACCCAACCTAAATATGCGTCAGAGGAGATGGTTGGACGTGGTTAAGGATTATGACTGTGAGATCCTATACCACCCAGGCAAGGCTAATGTGGTAGCCGATGCATTGAGTCGTAGGGCGGAGAGCACTCCATTGCGGGATGTATGTCTGAGACTGACGGTGATGACTCCGGTATTAGATGCTATTCGTAGGGCATAGGCCGAGGTCGTGAGATCCGAGATGCAGAAGAAGGAGCGGGTCGTTGGGTTAATTTCAGAGTTTGTTAAGGATGGACGAGGACTTCTGACGTTTCAGGGTCGGATTTGGGTACCATTCGTGGGCGGTACGCGTGCTACTTTGATGGAGGAGGCTCATAGATTGAAATTCTCGATCCATCCCGGTGCTACGAAGATGTATTTAGACTTGAGGAAGGAATATTGGTGGCCTTGTACGAAGAGAGACGTCGCATGGTTCGTTGAGAGGTGTTTGACCTGTCGTAGGGTTAAGGCCGAGCACCAGAGACCGCATGGTAAGTTGCAGCCCTTGGAGATTCCTGAGTGGAAGTGGGAACAGATTACTATGGATTTCATCACCAAATTGCCGAGAACTGCCAGGGGAGTCGATGCAATTTGGGTGATTGTGGATAGATTGACGAAGAGTGCACACTTCCTTGCCATTAGCGAGAGTTCATCAACGGAGAAGTTGGCGGAGTTATACGTGAGAGAGGTAGTATCTCGGCATGGAGTGTCGATCTCGATTGTTTTAGACCGTGATGTACGCTTCACTTCCATGTTCTGGAAGAAATTCCATGAAGAGCTGGGTACTAAACTGCATTTTAGTACCGCATACCATCCCCAGACAGACGGTCAGAGCGAGCGGACGATTCAGACACTGGAAGACATGCTTAGAGCGTGTGTGTTAGACTTCGGGGGTAGCTGGGATGCGCATTTACCCTTGGCTGAGTTTTCCTACAACAACAGCCATCATTCGAGCATTGGTATGCCACCTTTTGAGTTGTTGTATGGTAGGAGGTGTCGGACTCCCATTTGCTGGGGAGAGGTGGGACAGAGGGTGATGGGCAGTACAGAGATCGTACTACAGATGACCGAGCAGATTCAGCAGGTTAGGCAGAGGTTATTGACCGCCCAGAGCCAACAGAAGAGTTATGCGGACAGACGCCGGTCCGAGCTGGAATTCCATGTTGGAGACTTCGTTCTCCTGAAGGTTTCTCCTTGGAAGGGAGTGATCCGGTTCAGAAAGATGGGCAAGTTGGGGCCCCGATTCATAGGTCCATTTCGTGTAATTGCAAGGGTAGGTCGGGTAGCTTATCGGTTGGAGTTGCCAGCAGAGTTAGGACAGATTCACAATACCTTTCACGTATCACAGTTGAGGAAGTGTATAGCCGATGAATCGGCAGTGGTTCCGTTAGAGGATATTCAGGTGGATGCGAGCCTGAATTACGCCGAGAGACCGGTAGCTATCAGGGATCGGAAGATCAAGGTTCTGCGGAACAAGGAAGTACCTCTGGTGTTGGTTCAGTGGCAACATCGAAAAGGATCGGAGATGACTTGGGAGCCGGAGCGTGAGATGCGGGAGCAACATCTGGAGTTATTCGCAGAGTGCGACTTCGAGGGCGAAGTCGAGTTCTAGTGCGGGAGAGTTGTAACAGCCCGAAATTTCAGGTATTGCTTAAAAGCTATTTTTGGGGCATTTTTGGAAGGGACTCGGCGAGTTGGAGCCAGACTCGCCGAGTAGGACCACAGACTGGGTCGCGGGTTCGCGACTGGACTCGACGAGTCCATTATGGACTCGGCGAGTCTACGCTGTTCAGCAGAAACCCTAGCCGTTTGGTTTTGGATTGTATATAACGCCCCATATGCCGTCATTGTCCGTCTTTTAGCCGATTGAGAAGAACCCTAATCGTTGTGGACGTCTAGAGCAGGAGAGAAAGCTATTGGAACGTTGAGGAACTTGCTAGGCAAGAAGAAGAAGAGTTTTGACCAAAGGAATATCAAGGAGGATCGAGTCCTGAGGTTTGGGGACACAGAGAGTGCGTTTTCAGGTAATACTCGGACCATTTCTGTTATTTTGATGTGTACACGAATCTAGGGTTTATGAAACCCATTTAGTGATTAGATGGGTTATTATGTTGTTACCCAAACATTTATACCCCAATAATAGGATGTTTAGAGGTGCAGAAAGTCCCATGATTGTGTATTTCGGGACCATACGTATTTCAGGAAGCAGTTGATCGACTGCATGGCATGGACTCGCCGAGTCCAATGAACAGACTCGGCGAGTAGCTTGAAGATTCACTGGGACTCGCCGAGTTGTTCTTCAGACTCAGCGAGTGGAGTCGGGGTGGCCCCGCGATTCTTCCACGTGGATCTCGTCGAGTCAAGGGGGATACTCGACGAGTAGAAAGGGAACATCAGGGAAAGTTGGAGAGGATGTCTCGACTCGTCGAGTCACCTTTGCACTCGATGAGTCCGGTCCAGTTGACCGTTGGCCAGAGTTTACCTGCATATAATTTCTTAGGGTCAGTTGTCTTGAATGATAAGAGTATTAATAAGGGTATATGGTATTATAGGGAGTCTGCAGATCGGCGGATCGAGTGCGAGTGATTTCAAGAGTTGATAGTTTTTCATTACCACGAGGTGAGTCTTCTCACTATACTGTACCCGGAAGGGTTTGACTGTGTGACCGGAAGGTCGGATATGATTTGTGTTATACGTGCTATAAATGGTAAGGTATTTGCTATGTGTGTTATGTGTGTTATACGGGCCGAAAGGCAATATGTTATGTGACTGAAAGGTCGGATATGATATATGATATATGTGCTATATGTGTTAAGATTAATGTATAAATTGATGTGTATGTTTATGGGCCGGAAGGCAATATGTTATGGGTCGGAAGGCAATATGTTATGGGCTGGAAGGCATTATGTTATGGGCCGGAAGGCAATATGTTATGGGCCGGAAGGCGATTATCTCAAGGCCTGGAAAGGCGTATATGCGTAAGTAGTATACTGGGGAACTCACTAAGCATTTATGCTTACAAGTTGTTATGTATGTGTTTCAGGTACTAGCGAGGACCGTGGGAAGGCGCCGGCATGATGCATACACACTGCTGCTATTTGAGATCTTGGGGATTTTATATATGTATTTGATATGGAACATGGAATAAATACTATTGGTTGAATGAAATCACTTTATTTTAAAATGAAAATTTTATTTGAAAATGTGCGTTGTTACATAAATAGGGTGCAAACCCTAAAGATTAGGGTTTCCCCATGACTAACGTACTCTTCAAGTCAAGGTATCGACTCGTTGAGTAGATCGCTTAAACCCCGCGTCCCAATTGGCCTCTACTCGACGAGTTAGGGCTACTACTCGTCTAGTAGCTTTTACAAAATGGAATACTTATGTAGATTATTTGCATACCAGGAATGGGGCGTTACACCTACCCATATTTGTCTCAAGTATCATCACAACGCCCTAACAATATATATGAACATAGCGAGCGTTCTATCCTTATTCCTAGAGGAATGCTAAATATCTCATAACTGGCCTCCCGGCCTCTCACAACCCACCCATGAAAATTCCACCAACCCTGCAGTACTCGTGTATGCTAGCCATACATAACGTTGGACCCTATAGACATTCGAATATTCGATCCTACCCTAAGCCCCCAATCATACAAGAACAGAACATAAGGCCAAACCAAACTTTCTCAAGCTATAAGATCTTAATTAAGTATAGTCATGATGCATACACTAAGCAACTATAGTAATGATGTCAATCTCATATAAGGAAAACTCTAGGCTAGCAAACATCATGTAATCAGGCAATTCTATCATGCAATTCCTAAAGATCCCTAGCCTATCTCTAGCATGTTGTTCTAAAATATCACAATATTAAATAACTGTATGGCATTTTGGGGTTTACATACTGGCTCCGACTGATCGTACACCCTGCATCCTCCTTTGATATTTTGAAATCCTTTTTGACAATTATTTTAAAATCTTTTCCTTAGTTTGAGACTTTATTCACACAAGTGTTCCTCCAATTCACTCAAACCAAGGCTGAATTACCCCTACCGGGCCTGCACTCTCACTGGCCCACTCCTAGAACCTTCAGCATGTCTGGTACACCCACCCGGGTCTTCAACCTGTCTGGACCGTTCTCTGGGCCTTCGGCCTGAGTGATATGCCCCTAGGGTCTGCAGTCTATCCGGTCTGCCTGGGTCTGTTTTCCTTAAGCACAAAGTAGGACTGCCTCAACCCAACCAAACACAATATGTCGACAAATAAACAATCACGATCAAGTAGGCACATAATACATGCAACAACAATCATACAGCTCACTACTGCCTACTAATCCTCAAACCACATGCAGTCCTACTACCAACAAATCCCCATAGAATGAGTAACCATAAGTAACCATAGGTGAGATAGCCAACCAAACAGATAGTCCTACTCTAGAGCCACAACCAAACAAGGAACGGGCAAGAGATCATAGACTAAGAGTTCTCAGGCTATCCTACGTGACCACCGACAGTCCCTAAGGGGACTCCACGGATGATAACCAGCAAGCACAGATAACATATAGATCTAACCGATCTCTAGCATAACATCCATGCTATAACTAGGATACTGATCTAACCGATCTCTAACATAGAAACCATCCTATAACCAAGATACATATCATAAAGCATAACATGCAATAACCTAGATACAAATCCAAAAAGGGCCGAAATTGCTTCCTTCGACCCTGTTAGTGTAACGCCCTGTTCCCGGTACGATTTTAAATTGTTAAATGTTCATTTTATAAAGCTACTTGACTAGTAGAAGCCCTAACTTGTCGAGTAGATGCCAGATTTGGACGCGAGCCTTAAGTGATCTACTCGGCGAGTAGAAGCCTTGACTCGACGAGTAGGCCAGTCAGGGGAAAACCCTAACATTTAGGGTTTACACCCGATTTAAGCATTATTATGGGTCTCCACCCCAACCCTCTTCACCTCAACAACTCACTCTCAAAACCCTACTTATATTTGCGTAATATTGAGCAAGTTCTTGCCATTTTGTGATCTAAAGCTTGAAGAAGGAAGCAAAAGCTTGGAGTTTCAGAAGGAAGGTTGGAGATCCAGAGATAAGGGCTCAGTTCTATCTTCTTAAAGGTATAAAGATCATACCTTGGCTTTTATTCCTTTAGATCTCCTTCCTATCTTGAATGTTGTGATCTTAGGGAAATTTCTAAGCCATTTTCATATTGTAGAGTGTAATGTAGAGTAAAGGATTCAGATCTTGAACCTTGGAGGTTTCTCATGGCATAAAGGTGCCAACTTTATGGCCACGAGAGCCCCATGCATCTTGTAGACCTCATTTTTGGGTCTTTTGAGCTTAAAGACCCATGCATGGATGTAAAGTTTGTGACTTTACGTGTTATATCGACCCTAGGAGGTTAGATCTACGTTTTGGATGAGATAAGATCAACAGAAATCGAGTTTATGGACATGGACTTCGGGGGACTCGACGAGTCGTTCTTGGGAATCGACGAATCGGTTATTGGTTCCCCAACCTTTTTTGTTTCTGAGGAATCTTGTTGAGCCTAGAAGGGGGACTCAACAATATGGACATGATTATGGACCTGGAAATCATGGGACTCGACAAGTGAATGAACAGAATCGGCGAGTCCAAGGCAATCTCCCAACCCATGAAGACGAACTCGATGAGTTATTCATATAACTCGGCGAGTCATAGACTGGACACATTCATATGATGAAGATGAACTCGACGAGTTCAAGGAAGAACTCGTCGAGTCGGTTGAGGATAGTCCCGATGTTATGAATAAAGGAGTACCCATCAAGTTCATGCTAGACTCGACGAGTAGAGACGAGGGTTGTATCATTTTGAAAGACAAGGGACTCGACGAGTTGGTGGACCAACTCAGCGAGTTAAGTCAACTGGAGGTTGACTTTGACCAAGATGTTGACTTTGGACAAAGGTAAAATGGTCATTTTACCCTAAGAATAGTTATCAGTTTTTTACTAAGTGTCCTTACGGAAATTATAGTCGGAGAGTTGTTGGAGCAGTAAACAAAGATTCCTCACTCAGAGTTTCAGCAGTTAGTTACACGAGGTGAGTTTCCTTCCAATAGGAACGGGTCTACGGCCACAATGCCGGCCGGTTTAGATGATAGTAGTTCCGGACTATGGTCCGATGCCGGGGCAGACCTGAGAAATAGTTATGTATGCTTGATGTCTTCTTGATTCATGCATGTTTATGTTATGTGTTATATGTTCCGAACTCTGGTCTGATGTCGAGCGAGCCCCGATGCAGTATATGTAAGTATGTTATGTGTTTATGTTATGTTCAGTTTATTCCGGACTTCGGTCCGATGCCGGGCGGGGACCAATATATGCCGAAATTCGGTCCGATGTCGGCCAAGGCCCGATGAAGTGGGTGGGGCCCAATATATGCCGGATTTTGGATCGATGCTGGGCGGGGCCCAATATATGCCAAACTTCGGTCCGATGTCGGGTGGGGCTCGATTCGGTGGGCAAGGCCCAGTATGTGTTATATGTATTATTGTATGGAATGTGGTAGTTTGGGGGAGCTCACTAAGCTTCGGGCTTACAGTTCTCAGTTTTGGTTTCAGGTACTTCCGGTAGCAAAGGGAAGAGCTCGGGGTGATTGCATGGCACACAGACCACAATATTCAGCCTATTCAAGTCCAAATACTTGGCATTCCAATGGTCCAATATTTCATAATCATAAAGGCCTAATTATGGCCCATTTATGGGCTAATTTTCCAAATTGGTCCCAAGCATTTCTAATGGGCCTTATCCTAGAGCCCATCTAATTATTTTAGTCCATTTACTTGTCCTTGGATAGCCTATCAGTAACCCAGTCACCAAATCCCAAAAGAGAGGCCCAATTAAAGGTCCAAGTGAAATTAAGGTTTTCACATGAAATGATGATTAGGGTTAAGTGTTTCTTACTTAACCCATTAAGGACATAATCCATTAAGTCCGATATTGACTAAGGTTAATTGAAAATGATTATTAATTAATATTTTAGTTTTAATAAATAATTCCCGTGCGTGTCCCGGTCAATCACCAATATTAGGGTTTCATGACATTAGGGTTTTCCAAACCCTAATTAGGGTTTCCTACCCGATACTAGCCCAGAAGTCACATGGTTGGGCTTTAAGGACAATTAGGGATTCATTAGGCCCATTAGGGTTTCATTAGGCCCACTAGGATTTCATTAGTTGGGCACCACCCACTACCACCTCGGGTAGTAGTGGTTAATGATGGCTCACGGTGGTGGCCACCACCTCGTGGTGGTGGTTAGGGCTCTAGTCCAATTGTGTCCAAGCATTCCAAAAGCAATCCAAGCACATACAAAACACATTGCCACCCAACACGGCGTTCGGTGGCGGTAGCCACTAGGGGTGAGCAAACCCGAACCAAGAAACTGAGAAACCGACAAAAACCGACGAAACCGAAACCGAATCAAAACCAACGGTGTGGGTTTTAAATTTGTAAAAACCGACTTTCCGGGTTCGGTTTCGGTTTTGCCCCCAGAAACCGACCCAACAACCCGAGAAACCGGCCCCTCTTTAAAACCGAGAAAACGACCCAACAAACCTGCAAACCCGATGCTTTTTACTGATTATTTTATGTTTATATATATATATATATATATATATATATATATATATATATATATATATATATATATAAAATAAAAATAAATAAAAGAAGCTTAGGTGTTTTTTTAATTATTTAACTAATTGTTACATTTCTGGAAAATGGGTTCAAACCCAAAACCCATGGGTTTAAACCCAGAAACCGTAAGTGTATGGGTTGAAGCCAAGAAACCGAGAAACCGCCCAAACTGATATCAGAAACCGAGAAACCGAATTGACCAGAAACCGACCCTATTGAATTCTGAAAACCAGAAACCGATCATTTACGGGTTGGGTTGGGTTGGGGTCCAAAACCGACCCAAACCGACCCATGCACAGCCCTAGTAGCCACCACCCTACAATGGTGGTTTTTGAGTTTTCTTTGATTATGCCTACCCTATTACAGTTTTACAATGCAGATCTCAAATAACACACACACACACACACTAAGCTAAACACACATAGCCAGCCACATATGGTGGCTGATGGCTGCAGAAAAACGGAAATGGCGGCAGACCGGCGGTGGCCACCATGGTGGCTGCCATGATGGTCTCTCTACTTGATTTTACGGTCGACCAAAGCACACACACACACGCCTTACAAGGTTGCAACCATATCACACATATAATAAAACACGAATGCCGCCACCTTTTCGGCTACAAACGATGGTCAGAGGCAATCACGTGACTAGCATGACGAACAGCGATGATGGATGATCGGTTGCATCTAAGAAAAGAAGTGAAGTGAGGGGGTGTACAACAGGAACATACACAAACAAACATAAACACCACACAACCACCCGCTCACAGTGGCATATGATTGACT
This sequence comes from Lactuca saligna, assembly GCF_052625555.1. NCBI lineage: Eukaryota > Viridiplantae > Streptophyta > Magnoliopsida > Asterales > Asteraceae > Lactuca > Lactuca saligna. The sequence continues at coordinate 250,081,596 of NC_136424.1, forward strand.
GGAGAGTCTTGTTAGCGGGACAACCACCAGAGCGACGACGACAATATAACGCAATGAACGACAGAAGGAGGGAGGAGTGGAAGGAACTGCACCATTACCGAATAAGGAGAGGTAACAATGACCACCTTCTTTATGATCCTTGCTATTTCCGACAACTGCAGTGATGGTGGTTAGCTTCGTCAGTCCTGACTTCAACAGTAGAGGTGGCGGTGACTAGAGGTTAGGGATACAAGGTGGTGGCTGCAATAGATGATTAGGGTTAGGGTTTGTGATGGGGGTATCAGTGATATATGAGACGAAGGAAATGAGGTGGGTGATAGGTTTGGATCACCCGTCTCCAATTCCAAACATATGTGCACAATTGCCACTTCCAGCCCCTCCAACCACTTACATTTTGAATTAAGGCCCGATATTTACCAAACAACCCTTGGTCACAAAATTCTTTTACATTTCAAGTCCAACTGATATAATTTTGACTCCGAATACCTGAAATTATAACATTTAACTCCCCTTCTAACACTGATCAATTATTACTGCTTTAGGGCTATTATTATTCATTTTATTAATTTAATTAATTTATTATTATTATTATTATTATTATTATTGTTATTATTGTTATTATTATTGTTATTATTATTATTATTATTATTATTATTATTATTATTATTATTATTATTATTATAAACGGTATATTACACGAAGACCCTTTTTAAGCACCACCCGAGCTTTGGTAGACATAAGAGAGTCCAAACTTACTCTTCGAGTTGGAGAAGAATTCGTAACTTTCGGGGTTAATAGAGCGATAAAACACTCAAGAATAAGTGATGACATGGCTTTTCCGGTAGATTTTTTCAATGAAATTATGGAAAAAGAATTAGAAGGTTGGAAGAAAAAGCAAATTAATAGATTCATGGTTTTACAAGAAGGAGATTTTGATGTTGAACTTGATTTGCAAGAACTAGAGAAGATACTACAAGAAAGCGAGTAGAATGAACTGACAAAGGCCATTGAAGACCCATCTGTACGTGGTAATGACACCACTATGTCGTGGCAATCCAATTTCATTTGATCAAATAAGGAGAATCGTGACACCACAACATAGGAAGATGTCCACGTCGTGGCCACCGAACAAAAACCAAAAATCGAATAAAGTTTTACCCGAACATCTCGAGCATGCATTCTTGGAGGAAAATGAGCAGAAGCTCGTAATCATAGCAGCTCATCTCGCACCAAATGAGAAAGAGAGCTTAGTTTAAGTATTACGGAAACGAAAGAATGCCACCGCTTGGAAGATCATAGATATCGAGGGAATTTGCCCCTCATATTGTTCGCGTAAGATTAATTTTGAAGAAGGAGCTAAACCAATGGAGCAACGCCAAAGAAGATTTAACCCAAACATGAAAGATGTAGTGAAGAAGGAGGTCATCAAACTTTTGGATGCCCGAATTATTTACTCGATCTCGGATAGCCAATAGTTGAGTCTGGTACACGTGGTACCCAAGAAAGGAGGCATGACGGTGGTATCAAATGAATAGAACAAGATTATTCCAACAAGGACGATAATCGGTTGGCGAGTGTGGATCGATTATCGCAAGTTAAACGATGCCACTTGCAAAGACCACTTTCCTTTTCCCTTTATTGATAAAATGCTTGAAAGATTATTTGTTCACCTTCATTACTGCTTTCTAGATGTTTTTTCTGGATATTTTCATATTCCTATTGATCCTCATGACCAAGAAAAAACCATGTTCACCTCTCCTAGTGGGACCTTTGCTTATCGTTGGATGCCATTCGGATTATGCAACACACCGGCCACCTTCCAAAGATGCATGATGGCCATGTCCCATGATATAGTTGAAAAGTTCGTGGAAGTTTTCATGGATAGTTTTTTTTTTTTGTTTTCGGGTCCTCTTTTGATAATTGTTTATCAAACCTAGACTTGATGCTTGCTAGATGTGAAAAGTCCAACTTGGTCTTAAATTGGGAGAAATGTCATTTCATGGTAAAAGAAGGAATTGACTTGGCCCATAAAGTTTCCAAATCAGGGATAGAGATGGACTGTGGAAAGGTCAATACCATAACTAAATTGCCACCTCCAACAAACGTGAAAGGGGTAAGAAGTTTTCTAGGCCATGCAGGATTTTAGCGTAGGTTCATAAAAGATTTTTCAAAAATAACTAGGCTATTAACTCAACTTCTTTTGAAAGATGCCACATTTGATTTTTCAAAGGAATGCCTTGAAGCTTTTGAATTATTAAAAGAAAAATTAGCAAATACCCCGATTATGATTGCCTCGAATTGGAACCTCTCATTTGAGCTCATGTACGATGCTAGTGATTTTGTTTTAGGAGCAGTCCTTGGATAAAGGGTTGATAATCACTTTCAAATCATATATTATGCAAGCAAAACACTAAATTTGGCCCAAGAAAACTACACCACCACCACTGAAAAAGAACTTTTGGTCATTGTTTATACATTTGATAAATTCCGCCCTTATCTATTGTTGTCCAAAACTACTGTTTTTACTGACCATTCTGCTCTTAAGTATTTATTTTCTAAACAAGATCCTAAGCCAAGATTGATCCGATGGGTACTCCTCTTGCAAGAAATTGACATCGAGATTAGGGACAAAAAGGGTATGGAAAATGTGGCGGTGGATCACTTCTTGAGATTGGAAAATCGTGGGAAAAATTAGAAGAGCACAAAATTGGAGATGATTTTCTCGAAGAATATATGACGAGGTGCCATGGTATGCGGATATAGCCAACTATTTGGCTAGTGGGTGTCTTCCAAAAGGATTGACTCACCAAGAAAAGAAGAAATTATTTTCAGAAGTCAAATACTACTTTTGGGATGAACCATATCTCTTTAAAAGTTTCGTGCATAGAATAATTAGAACATGCATATTCATGAGAAAGAGTTTGGAAAATTTGAGGTAATGTCATAGTGGACCCACCGGAGGACATCACAGAGCACATTATACGGCAAAGAAAATATTCGATTCGGGATTTTATTGGCCTACAATTTTTAAGGATGCTAAAAAAATTGTCAAAGAATGTGATTTGTGCCAACGATCGAGCAACATTTCTTCCCGAAGCGAGATACCCCAAAATAGCATCCAAGTTTGTGAAGTATTTGATATTTGGGGTATCGATTTATGAGACCATTTCCAGCTTCGCGGGGGAATAAATACATACTAGTGGCAGTCGATTATGTTTTAAAATGGGTGGAAGCACAAGCCTTACCAACAAACAATGCTCGTATAGTAGCAAAGTTCTTAAAAAGATTGTTTTCTCTTTTCGGCATACCAAAGACACTAATAAGTGATTGGGGAACTCACTTTGCAAATGAACAACTAGCAAAAGTGTCACAAAAATACGGCGTACACCATAGATTTGCAACACCCTACCAACCACAAACACGTGGAACAACTGAAGTCACAAATCGGGCGTTAAAAAGGATTCTAGAACAATCGGTCGGGAGAAACACGAAGGAATGGTCGGAGAAACTTGATGATACATTGTGGGCATTTCGAACAGCTTTTAAAACACCTATTGGTACTCTACCTTATAGGTTAGTCTTTGGCATGAATTGTCATTTACCGGTTGAAATAGAACACAAGGCGTATTGAGCTTTGAAGACTTGCAATTTTGAGTTGACCAAATTACGAACCAATCGTCTAATGCAAATGAATGCCCTAGAGGAATTGAGAAATGAAACTTATAAAGCTCATTGATCTACAAAGACAAAACAAAGAAATGAGATGATGCTAGGTTGAGAGGACATTAGGACTTTCAAAATGGATAAAAGGTTCTACTTTTCAATTCAAGAATGAAACTTTTTCCTGGGAAATTAAAGACAGGATGGTACAGTCTGTTTATTGTGAAGCAAGTATTTTGTAACATCCGAATTTTTAGGAATGAACTTTAAGCCTTATATGTATTTTCCCAGGGAAACTCGATGAGTTGGGAGGCTCCGACTCGTCGTAGTGAGTTTGAATGGCTGCATCTTTTATAGGACCTACTCGACGAGTTGGAAAGCTCCAACTCGATGAGTTGAAGGTTGAACATGAAAACCCTACCTTTTAGGGTTTGCACCCTATTTAAAGGACTTAACTCTCATTCTGAGCAACCCCTATCGTCCCCTCAGTCCATAGAAACCCTAAATCGTGCCTCTTCTTCCATTTTGAGTGTGTGAGAGTTTAAAGAGTGTTCTTTGGTGTTTTTCTTGAAGGAATGTAAAGTTGGTGGTGCATAATTGAAGGGAGAAACATTGGATCCAAGATTTTCAGTGTTGTTATATCCATTTGAAGGTATAAGGTCGATATGTTGATCATCACTTTACTAGATCTCTTCCTTTGAAAGTTTATGGACATTATTAGCTGAGATTGGAGTCATTATTGGATTTGAGCATGTCATGTGGCTATGACTTCAGATCTGGACATTTCATGGCCTCTTTTGACATAAGGTTTCCGTATTTATCAAGTCTTGGCCCTCCTCCATGTCCTAAACCCCTTAATAAGACTTGTTTAAGTGTTTTAGCCTCTTGATGTCATGCTGGAACATAAAGTTAGCAACTTTACATGATATTTCATCCCTAGGTGACCAGATATATGATTTGAGGCATTAGACTTGCTTGGGAAGTGGCTGAATGTGTTAAGACTAGGAAAACTTGACGATTTTCCTTGCCAACTTGGCGAGTTAGCATAGAGTTCCCCCGATCTTCTGGACACTGCATGAACTCGATTAGTTATTGTGATAACTCAGCAAGTTGAATAGGGTTTTCACGGTTTTTGAGTTTAGAAGGAACTCAACGAGTCAGTAGATGCACTCGACGAGTTGGGTAAACATGGATTGTTGACCTTGATTGTTGACTTTGACTTTGACCATGGTTTACCAAGTTTGACTTTAAGGATATTTTTGGTATTTGGGATTTTGATGGAGTTAGTCACATGGCGGTTGTAGGCGGTTGAGTTCGGAGCTGTGATTCGAGAGTTGGATCTTTTCATTCAGTGATACATGTAAGGTGGGTTTTCCTCACTATACTCAAGGATCGAAGGCACTAAGGCCGACCCTTTGGATTGTTATCCTGCTTTATTATTGTTGTGATATGTTAGATCGGTATCCTGGTAGATAGGATGCTTCTATGTGATTGTGATCTGTTAGATCGGTATCCTGGTAGATAGGTTGCTTCGATGTGGTTGTGATCTGTTAGATCGGTATCCTCACAGATAGGATGTTTTTATGTGGTTATGATCTGTTAGATAGGTATCCTGGTAGACTGGATGTTGCTATGCTTAGTGATCTGTAGATCAGTTTGACTGTCTGTAGACTAGTTATGTGCCTAATTACTATCTACATGTCCACATGTATGTGTGTGTGGTTGGGTTGACACGGTCCTGCTTTGTGCTGAAGGCCAGCAGACCTAGGGCGGTCCAGATGGACTGAAGGCCCTACGATGCGGTCCAGTCAGGTCGAAGGCCCGACGAGCGATACGGATGGACTGTAGGCCCTGCAAGGCGGTAAATTCATGTTGAAGGCTCAGGAGCGGTCGAGATAGGCTGAAGGCCCTGCGAGGTGGTCCAGTCAGGCTAAAGGATCATTATGCATGTTGTTCTTGGTTATGTGTACGTGATGGTATTTTGGAGAGGACTCACTAAGATTTGGGCTTATAGCTGTGGAATTTGTTTCAGGTACTTCAGATGATCGCGGGAAGGCGAAGGCATGATCCTGCACCTCCTCGTTTTTTTTTTCATATGGTGATTTTTGGGAAAACTTTGATATTAGATTATCTTGAAAACAATTTGTAAAAAATGGATGTTTTTGGAATGTTTAAAAGTTCAAAATTTTCACGAATTTTATGGATGTTTCAAGTTGGTATCAAAGCCTTGGTTTGAGTGAATTAGAGGAACACTCGTGTGAATCCATTCTCAAACTAAGGAAAATATTTTCAAAATGATTTTCAAATGGTTTTCAAATGTTTCTAAAAATACTAATAATGTTGTTTGATATTGTGATATGTTAGGACAACATGCTAGTAATAGGATAGGGATCCTCAGGAATTGTATGATAGAATTGCCTAATATTTGATGCCTTATCTTGTGTAGAGTACCTCAATGATTGGTGTGTGACTCTTTGGTGTGTAAATTAGTTATTGAATGAAGGCATTAAGTCACATACTGCATGGGTTAAACGGTCTTAGGTTAGAGGATTTGATCCTGCTGTGCAGCTCTCATATGAGTCTAACCGTTGTGGGATTCAATCTTTTAGTCTAGGGTTGTTTAAGTCATGTGGTATGTGATGGTGTTCATGCAATAGCTAATTGGCACCAATGGAGAGTCGTGTGGCAGTTGGTGGTAGGATGGATTATGTGAGGTCATTCGGCCAGTTATGAGTTATTAGCCTTCCTCTAGGAGTGAGGATTGAGCGTTCTCTTATGCTTATGAGTATTGTTAGGGCGTTTTGATGATTCATGAGACAAATACGGGTGGGTGTGGAAGGTAGTATGGGCCCGTACTACTGAAAGCACATGACCTGTACGCATATCAAGGAAGTCACAACCCCTAGGGCTTGGTTGGGAGTTGGATCCCATGGTATGTTATGTGTTCCATCTGATATCTCCCTAGTTTATGTTCACTATGGTGATGACGAGCTAATTTGCGGCGGGATCCGTATTAGGATCGGGAGCAAGCGGCCAAAATAGGCTAGTGTTTTTCGTTGATTAGTGTAACACCCAAAGTTTAGAAAGCCATGAAAAGAAAGAAAACCCCTATTTTAAGGGGAGACTCGGCGAGTCCAAGGAGGGACTCGGCGAGTCCAAGCGGGATTCGGGTCGAGGAGTAAGTGACCGACTCGGCGAGTCGGCCAAGGTGACTCGGCGAGTCTGGTCTGAACGAGGAAAAACCCTAATCCCGGGAGTTATACCTTATTTAAAGGGTGTTATGTCCCTCCCTCAGCCCCCATATCATCCTAGAGAACCAGTACACCCTTGATTTCGTGTGAGCTTCCATCATTTGAGAGAAATAGCTTGGAGGAAGGAACTTTGGGAAAGGAACTTGAAGATCAAGAAGGTTGCTTCAAAGGAGGAGGTGTAGATCTGAGATCTACTTCTGTGGTGTTCATCTTGGAGGTAACAAGCTGCTATTCTTCCCTCCTTTACACCTAGATCTATGTGTTGTTGTTGGGGTTTTTAGCCATAATGTTATTCTTTCAAGTTAGAAGCCAGATCTGAAGTTGCTACTTCGGATCTAAGCATATGATGGCCTTGAGAAGCACAAAGTATCAGCCCTTTAGTGGATCATGGAGCCTCTTTGCCTTAAACCCTAGTTCCTGGTGCATTTTGCCTAGATCTCCTTCTCTACACGTAAAGCTTGCAACTTTACGTGAGGAATAGGCTTGGGAAGGGTAGATCTACAGTTTGGAGTCCATGCATGACTCAAAAAGCCTCTTCATGTAAGGGTTTTGGGTGGACTCGGCGAGTCCTTTGAGTGGACTCGACGAGTAGCATGAAGTTGTGGAGCAACTCGATGAGTGGGATGAACAACTCGTCGAGTCAGATGAAGATTTACTTGTACTCGGCGAGTCTGTTCTTGGACTCGGAAAGTCAGGCTGAGAAACCCCAAACCCTTCGAGTTGAGATTCGAATCAGTGAGTCGGGTGGAGACTCAGTGAGTTGGACAGGACAAAACTCGGAAATCAGTGAACTCGGCGAGTCAGTAGGCTGACTTGGCGAGTAGGGTCAACATGGAAGGTTGACTTTGGCCAGGACTTTGACTTTGATCAGAGTTGAATTAGTTGACTTTTAGAGGACTGTCAGGCTAAGTGTCGCTTTGTTATTGGTAGCTCGGAGAGTTAGAGGAGCAGCGTTTCAGACGGTGGTCGGTTAGCAGTCCGAGGGTTACCAACAGAATTCAGCAGTTCATGTGAGTTTCCTTCCAGTAGGAACGGGTCTAAGGCCACAATACCGGCCCGTTTAGTTAGCAGTAGTTTCCGGAGTTCGGTTCGATGCAGTAGATAGTATGTTTGATGCCTTCGTGGCGCAGACAGGATTTATGTGTTATGTGTATTGGGCTACGACCCAATGCAGTATGCAGTATATATGTTCATGCTAGTTGATATGTTATGTTATGCTATGTTCAGTCAGTTCTGGGACTTCGGTCTGATGCAGGGGGCAAGGCCCCAGTTAGTTTGGTCTTCGGTCCGATGCAGGGGACAAGGTCCCAGTCAGTTTCCGGACTTCGGTCCGATGCATGGGGCAAGGCCCCAGTTAGTCCGGACTTCGGTCCGATGCAGGGGACAAGGTCCCAGTCAGTTTCCGGGCTTCGGTCCAATGCAGGGGCAAGGCCCCAGTTAGTCCGGACCTCGGTCTGATGCAGTGGGCAAGGCCCAATATGTGTTTTATATGTTATTGTATGGTATGTGGTAGTTTGGGGGAGCTCACTAAGCTTCGTGCTTACAGTTTTAGTTTTTGGTTTTAGGTACTCAGTTTTCAAAAGAGGAGCTCGGAGAGATTGCAGTGCACACACCGTAGTCAGCTAGCCTGGGATGTCTTACTCTGATAATAAGTTTGTATTTCAAATTAATGCTATGAAATTATGTTATGACTTATGATATAGTTTTATAAATATGATTTTAGTAATGTTTTAAAAAGAAAATTTTAGTCGTGATTTTTGGGACGTTACAAGTTGGTATCAGACCCTTGGTTTGAGGGATTCAGATACACTTCGCGTGTGTCTGAACTCAAACTAAGGAAATGGTAAAAGGTTTTCAAAAGAAAGACATTTTCGAAAAGAATTTTTGAGAAAAGAAAGAGTTTTTGAAAAAGCGAAAAGAAGTTTTAGAAAGAAAAGAATTTTAAAAAGAGAAAAAGGTGTGATGCATGCAATCAGCCGAGCTCAAGTAAGTACTCCCAAATTACCCATGCAAGTTTATGTGATGATTACCAGTTTCAGTTTCATTTTCAGTAGAACACCATGCTAGATTAGGACTGAGGATCTAGGGATGATGCCTTATGTGCCTATTATACGTGCTTTTGATCTGCATGATAGTGTTGAATAGATAGTAGTAGGATAGCCTGTTTAGGTTATGCCTGGGTTTATGAGTTGTGTTGCATGCTAGTTCGGATTCTTTTTATGTGGATATGATTTCTTTAGTATGTTATGGTTAGATTTTCCCTTTTGTCTGAATGCTGCTTGCTTTGTGCATTGTGGGATTCTGAGTGATGGGAGTTAGCCATTAGGTGGATACGGTACGTCACATGTGATCATGGTTGAATAATCTCAGAGTGTTGGGTTTGGTCCTACTACGCAGCTCTTGTTTGAGTCCAACCGTTGAAGGAACAAGTCCTCTACTTGAAGGATTATCTGAGCCTCGTCACATGTGATGGTATCCAGGTGATGGATAATTGGCATCACAAGGAGACCTTTAGCAACTGAGGGCTGGTTGGGTTGAGTCAGAGGTTTCCTTAGGGTAAGCCTAGGATGGGGTAGTGCTGGGAGCAGTAGTAGTAGAAAAGGGACCTGGTGGAGTCAAAGCAGTTCTTGAGGAAAGTACGGATAGATGTGGAAGGTAGTATGGGCCCGTACTACTAAAAGCAGAGGATCCGTACTCGGTTCGGAAAAGGCCGAGACAAGACCGGGAACCTGGTAGTGAGTATGTTTGGTCTCGCAGCAGTGAGGAGTATTCTGATAATGGTTATGTTATATGGTTCAGTATGGTGACATTGCGAGAGAGACCAGCGGGCAGATCAGGCGCCAGAGAGGGATCAGGCTTGGGTTCAGGGGCCGAGCAGCTCGAGGAGCGGATGAGAGAGTTGATATCAGTCGAGGTTACACGCAGTATTCTAGCTCAGACTTCTGTGATCTTTAGCACGGTCAAGGAGGGTATACTGGAGATTTTGGATGAGAGGCTGGGAGCCTTCCGTACTGAGATGATGGCATTGTTGGGAGCGCGTACCTTGACATTTCGGGAGTTCAGGGATTGCGGGGAACCATATTTTCACAGGGCTAGGGACTCCATCGCTAGCAGCAGATGGTTAGCTGAAGTTGCCAACGCATTCCGAATGAGCCGGTATCCTAAGGAGGACAAGGTCAGACTTGCTTCCTGTCTTCTGAAGGACAGCGAGGGATTGGTGGGAAGAGATTGGTCTTTCCTTGGGTGATGGTTCCATGTTGGATGCGATGACTTGGAGCGACTTCTCAGCTAGGTTCAGGGTGGAGTTTTCGCTGATTATTGAGGTGCAGCAGTTGGCCTGGGAGTTTCAAGATTTAACGCATACCACTGAGACTGTGGCGGAGATCACCGCCAAGTTCAGGGAGAGGGCCCTTCTTGTCCGCAGTATGTCACGGATGAGGAGATGAAGAAGGCCTGATATCACGAGATGCTGAGGGGTGACATCAGAGAGTTCGTGAGCAGGTCCGGCTGTAAGACGCTGGAAGATATGATTTCTCGGGCCAAGGAAAAGGGAAATTGATTTGGAGCAGATTCGGAAGAGGAAGCCGGATGAGGTTCACGTAGCCGCGAGTTCGGGCAAAAGGCCCAATGGATCGGATTCGAGATTGAGGGATTATCAGGACCGCAGTCGATGCGGAAAGTGTGGCAGGGCGCACGGGGGCGCGTGCAGGAGTGGTAGTGGTGGTGAGTCGGGCTGCTTCAGGTGCGGTCGGACTGGTCATTTTAGCAGGGATTGTACTGTTACCACCACTCAAGGATCAGACATGGTATGTTTTCACTGCAATCAGCGGGGCCATAAGAAGGCTCAGTGCCCCAGTTGTTTTCAGCAGGACGGGTGATGGCACCTGCCCCTGCAACCTTGAGGATCACAAACGGCCATCAGGGCCATGCGGAGGCGCCTGCGGTTGGAGGCAGGGCTTTTCAGATGGCTACCTTGGAGACGCGAGTAGCGTCGGACGTTGCAGGTATGCGATTTCCGTGTTCAGTTCTTTTATTTGTGCATGATGTTATATTGTTATGGTTCTGCATCATTATCTGTATGAGTTTTTTATTTTTGAGCGGGTTCATTGTGATCGAGTTACATGCCATCTGCATACCTTGGATATTTGGATAGTGGCTAAGGGATAAGTTCTATTGGACAAGGTTACTTAGGGTGCAGTAACTGTACCATGCCTTGGAGGGACTCGGTATGTCTCGCTAGTTCGGAATCGTATACGTTTTAGAATGGACAGGTTAGATCCCTAGCTATGGTAAGCTTAGGATCCCTCATCGGATTGATTTTGGAAAGGTAGCAAGGATTGGGATTTCTCTTTGTTGAGCATCGAGGTGTAAGCAGGATCGGAGTTGGGGAGAATCCTCCGAGTATACGAGGGCAAGAGCATGCTGACATGGGATGAGTACGCAATCCTTGAAAAAAAGGATAGTAGCATAGCAATGGGTGGATCAAGGAGTTCAGAATTGGGAGTTTGAGGAACTTCCCGACAGTTAGTTTATGTAATCGATATGGTTAGTAGCTGATTGGGAATCCAGGTTGGAGGATCGCCGATAGGACTCTATTGAGTCGGAAGGAGGATCTTGAGAATGGTTAGCAAGAGATGCTTATGTGTTAGTAGTCAGTGGTAGAGACAACATGTAGGGTTGTGTGAATTCAGGAGTTGGAAGTTTGGAAACTTCCCAATGTTAGTTTCATGTTTCTGGATTAGTAGACGGTTGGTTTGGGAACCAAGTCGAAGAATTCCTTGACGGAACGCTAATTTCTTCAAGGATATAAGATGTCGAGGTTGATGTAGCATCCGATGATTGAGGACTGGTTTTTAGAAGTCAGGATGAGGAATTGCTAGCAGAACTAGGGATAGTCAGGAAGTCCTCGGATTAGTGATTGGTAAGTAGTAAGATAGTAGTAGTAGTGTTGTAAGTCTGCAGGGGTGGCCGTAGCATTCGCTAGCAGCCAGATAGTAGTAGTAGTGTTGTAAGTCTGCGGGGGTAGCCGTAGCATTCACTAGCAGCCAGAGTAGCCGTAGCGTTCACTAGCAGTTAGATAGTAGTAGAGTGATGTAAGCTTGCGGGGGTAGACGTAGCGTTCACTAGCAGCCAAACAATATTAGGGAGTTGTAGGTCTACAGGTGTAGCCGTAGCATTCGCCAGGTTAGTAGACAGCATGAGCGCGTTGTTTAGACGCAGGGGGAAGCAGTAGTACCCAGCAGTTCGTGTGCAGCAGCGAGCATATGGAAATCCACGGGTTGGATTTTGAATTTTCCAGAGTTTAGTCATGGTTGAGCCAGCAATGCGATAGATGGATCGTCAACACAGTTATGAGATCAGGGAAGCAGTGAACCATTGGGGTTCATGTATGTTAAAGGCTACCATTAGCCTGGGAGCCATCATTATAGTCTTGGATTGTTGATGTTTGGATTCAACGTTTGGACCCGGTCGGTTGGATCGGGAGGTCGTTAGGGCCACAGTAACAGGATGACTAGTGGAAACTAGTTCCAAAGAAAGGTTTCATTCAAGAAGTCCTGTGTTTCAGGCAGTTCAGTGTTGCAGGTAGTCCAGTGTTTCAGGCAGTTCAGTATTTCAGGCAGTTCAGTGTTTCAGGCAGTTCAGTGTTCCAGACAGTTCAGTGTTTCAGATAGTTGCAGTATATTGGGCAGTATTAAGTTTGTGTCGGACTGCAAGTTCAGCCATATTAGTTGGACCTGGGTGGTCTCAGTTCATCCGAAAGCCAGATATGGAATAACAAAATTTCCAGTCAGTAGCAGTGCGAGTATGCAGCGTATGGTAGGATTCGATCAGTTGTTCGTGGGGTGCGCACCACCGAATGGTAGTAGAAAGAATGCCTAGTGGATACTGGCAACAATGACTCGTACTGGGAGTAGCAGGAGTAATAGATTTGGTGGAGACAGGGTCTTCATAGTGACGGAAGAGGTAGGTGGTTATGGAGCATCGCCTTGGGAAGGCAAGGAAATCGTGCAAAGAAAGAAGGGGTGAACCCCTACAAGGTCAGTGTAGTATTTGGAGAGTATCAGAAAGATTGTCGGTTAAGTGAGTTGAGTTTCCAGAATGTTCAGGGTCAGGATGGACCCGAGATTATTATCTGTAAGGATTGGCATTGGCCTGAATGACTGAGCGGAAGGCTAGCGAAGGTAGGCAGTTGGTGTTAGAATGAGCAGTGGGGTATTGGAGGCAGATCGCAGTCTGTGGATCATAACAAACTTCGAGGATGAAGTTTAGTTTAAGTGGGGGAGAGTTGTAACACCCAAAGTTTGGAAAGCCAAGAAAAGAAAGAAAACCCTATTTTAAGGGGAGACTCGGCGAGTTCGAGCGGGATCCGGGTCGAGGAGTAAGCGACCGACTCGGTGATTCGGCCAAGATGAGTCGGCGAGTTTGCTCTGAACGAGGAAAAACCCTAATACCGGGAGTTGTACCCTATTTAAAGGGTGTTATGTCCCTCCCTCATCCCCCATATCATCCTAGATAACCAGTACACCGTTGATTTCGTGTGAGCTTCCATCATTTGAGAGAAATATCCTTGAGGAAGGAACTTTGGGAAAGGAACTTGAAGATCAAGAAGGTTGCTTCAAAGGAGGAGGTGTAGATCCGAGATCTACTTCTGTGGTGTTCATCTTGGAGGTAACAAGCTGCTATTCTTCCCTCCTTTACACCTAGATCTATGTGTTGTTGTTGGGGTTTTTAGCCATAATGTTATTCTTTCAGGTTAGAAGCCAGATCTGAAGTTGCTACTTCAGATCTAAGCATATGATGGCCTTGAGAAGCACAAAGTATCAGCCCTTCAGTGGATCATGGAGCCTCTTTGCCTTAAACCCTAGTTCATGGTGCATTTTGCCTAGATCTCCTTCTCTACACGTAAAGCTTGCAACTTTACGTGAGGAATAGGCTTGGGAAGGGTAGATCTACAGTTTGGAGTCCATGCATGACTCAAAAAGCCTCTGCATGTAAGGGTTTTGGGTGGACTCGGTGAGTCCTTTGAGTGGACTCGGCGAGTAGCATGAAGTTGTGGAGCAACTCGATGAGTGGGATGAACAACTCGTCGAGTCAGATGAAGATTTCCTTGTACTCGGCGATTCTGTTCTTGGAATCGGTGAGTCAGGCTGTGAAACCCCAAACCCTTCGAGTTGAGACTCAAATCAGTGAGTCGGGTGGAGACTCAGTGAGTTGGACAGGACAGAACTCGGAAATCAGTGAACTCGGTGAGTCAGTAGGTTGACTCGGCGAGTAGGGTCAACATGGAAGGTTGACTTTGGCCAGGACTTTGACTTTGATCAGAGTTGAATTAGTTGACTTTTAGAGTACTGTCAGGCTAAGTGTCTCTTTTTTATTGGTAGCTCGGAGAGTTCGAGGAGCAGCGTTTCAGACGGTGGTCGGTTAGCAGTCCGAGGGTTACCAGCAGAATTCAGCAGTTCATGTGAGTTTCCTTCCAGTAGGAATGGGTCTAAGGCCACAATGCCAGCCCGTTCAGTTAGAAGTAGTTTCCGGACTTCGGTTCAATGCAGTAGATAGTATGTTTGATGCCTTCGTGGCTCAGACAAGATTTATGTGTTATGTGTTATGTGTTACGTGTTCCGGGCTACGGCCCGATGCAGTATGTAGTATATGTGTTCATGCTAGTTGATATGTTATGCTATGCTATGTTCAGTTAGTTTCCGGAGTTCGGTCCGATGCAGGGGCAAGGGCCCAGTTAGTTCGGACTTCGGTCCGATGCAGGGGACAAGGTCCCATTTAGTTTCCGGGCTTCAGTCCGATGCAGGGGGCAAGGCCCCAGTTAGTCCGGACCTCGGTCCGATGCAGTGGGCAAGGCCCAATATGTGTTTTATATGTTATTGTATTGTATGTGGTAGTTTGGGGGAGCTCACTAATCTTCGTGCTTACAGTTTCAGTTTTTTGTTTCAGGTACTCAGTTTTCAAAAGAGGAGCTCGGAGAGATTGCAGTGCACACACCATAGTCAGCTAGCCTGGGATGTCTTACTCTGATAATAAGTTTGTATTTCGAATTAATGCTATGAAATTATGTTATGACTTATGATACGGTTTTATAAATATGGTTTTAGTAATGTTTTAAAAAGAAAATTTTAGTCGTGATTTTTGGGACGTTACAATTAGATGTGGGAGATGATTTCCGTGGAGGTTTCTCAGATTTTGCAAGAAGAATTGTCCGGTGTCATGGATCGGGTCACTTCTAGGGTAATCGCCAAGCTCGAGGAGCAAGCTCCAGCCTTGCAGATTGTGAGAGGTGTTGCTATTAAGATAACAATTGGGGGAGTGCTGGTTATGGAGACACAAATAGGAAAGAGGACGAGGGATCATCCAACAGAGGACAAGAAGGCTGAGGCTACTGACTTAGGTACTGGAAGTCAGGAGAATCATGAGGTGTGTGGAAAGTGTGGGGGAACTCACGAATTTTCTTGTCACAAGTTCAGGTGTTTCAAGTGTGGAGAAAGAGGGCATGTGCAATGGGATTGTAAGAAGTATTAGATATGCTCCCACTATCATCAGGAATGTCATTTTCGGTCTAGCTGTCCTACTTTGGAGGCGGAAGGAATTCGGGTTCCACTGATCATTGTTCCTTAGGAGGTCAAGGTCGAACCGCAAGAAATCTCTAGTATGTAAATGGAACCCCCATTTTTTAATAATCTTATGGTGTAAATTATCCTTGATTGGTATTTCTTTTTCCTCGAAATCTTGTTGGTTATGGGTAAGTAGTGTCTTGGGGTTAGTTCTCTGTTTATCGTAATCTATGTACTGTGAATCCTCATATGCCATTCTGCATGGGTCGTTAGGGATTATAGATAGCTAGAGTTCAGAGAATCATTTGAGGATGAGAAGTTAGATTAAAGATTCTCCAGTTCATGGTAAGGGTTATGGTTTTAAGTAACCAACATAAAGGACTTAAAGAGTTCGTCGCAGTGGCTAGCGACAGTATGTCAGCAACGGGGTATGTAGGCGGATTGATGTGGCACAAGTACCTTAGCGGTGTGAAGAAGGGCCACATTCTTGGGAATGGGAAAGCTAGGCATTGGATTGTAATTGGGTTGCGAGCAAGGAAGGTATGTCTGGATCAAAAATCAGTAGTTTTTATGCTTCGTAAGTAGTTTTAATTTGGAAATTTAGAGGTCTTCAGCTGGAATTCAGGTTTCAATTAGGGTTCGTTTGATCCGTGATGTGTGTAAAACCAACTAGTTTTAATCCTATTAACTTAGACACAAAATAAACACACGAAAGGCAGTGTACCTATCGATTAGTAATATAGTTCAAGCAAGTAGGGTATCGAACACAGGGAACGGTAAATAATTAAAATAAATGCTAATATTATCTAAATAAAACAAATAACAAAAAGGGGGTTTTCTCTAGTTTTACAAGACTAGAAACTTAAACAATTAACTAAAACTTAAACTAAGAAACTAAGAGCTAAACAAATAAAAATCAACTAAATTCAATAATAAAGAGGACTTCTGTTTAGGTTCGACTCATTTGTTCCCATGGATGATTTTAATGTATCGGATTAATTCTTCATTGGCTACTGATTAAGATAATTAGGTTCATGTTCGCTATTCCTAATTCTTAGAAAACAAATTAACTCAAGCAATGGCCAGTTGTCTAAATTAACGGGTTTCCTAGATTATTGATTCGGGTTAAGTAAGACTTGTAGTGGTTAACTAAATTGGCCTTTCAATTAACCTCTTGTCGATGTTCATCCAACAAGCTTACACATTAACTTACCTATCTTCTAGTTAATTCTAGTTTCACGTTCGTTATTCCTAGACATACAACTATGTGGTCACAATAAATCATATGAAATTAATAATTAAGAGATGTTCATACAACTAAATTATTGATTTATTAATAGAAGAATAGTTATTGTCAACACATAAGGTTCTTTAACAAGCTTAACAAAACATAATTACCAATCAAAATTAATCCTAATCAAATAATCAATCCATGCTCACAAATTCATCTACCTAAACAGAAGTTATGAGTTTTTAGCTCATGATTATAGTAGAAACAAGCTTAAAAACGAAATCAATTGGTAAAAACATAGTTCAAACAAGAGATTAGGTAAGAGTAAACTTGATTTTGACTTGATTCTCCTTAAAATTGAATGTAGGGTTGATTCCCTTGCTTCCCACGCTCTAGCAGCACCTTTAGTCGACAATTGGCCTCCAAGTGTTCATCTATCTCCTAGGGTATCGATCTGAAAGTCCCTTTATATAGATTTTCACAAAACAGGGGCTACTCGGTGAGTCCATTGACCTACTCGGCGAGTCCATCACTTAAAACCCGTGTGCGGCAAGTCAGCGCGTCCAGAATCGCGAAACTTCTGACCAACTCGGCGAGTAATCGGCCCTACTCGCCGAGTACGTTTGGAATAAGCTTTTTCTTAAAACATGAAAGTCGTCCGAAATTGTGTCTAGTTTTCAGAACATTTTGAATCTCGTCAATCGGAGTTACGGTTCATGAGATATGGCCAAAACAGTGACGAGGGGTCAAGCTGTCCAGCAATATCCTTCTTTCTTCAAAATCCAAGATCCATGCGTCCAATTGCTAGTTCTGCTTCATTTTCCTTTCGAGCATGTATTTGTTGCTGAAAATGAAATATTTAATCTAATTAAGCACCTTTTGTTCATTAAATGAGACAAAATCAACATAAAGTATTAAGATAATGCATGAATTTTATAACTAAATATGCCCATATCAAAATACCCCACACTTGACTTTTGCTTGCCCCCAAGCAAAACTGAATTTTAACACATTATAATCATATAAAACAATCCCAATCGAACCCAACCATTATGCCAAGACCGCAACGCATGCATTTGTGTCTAAAATTTTTCCTAAAGAACCCCCCATACTCCAAATACTCACAATCCTCATAAACATTCGCCCACTTTTTCCGAACAATGCTCATTTTATGCATCCCTTTGAATCCATCCTCAGAAAACCTCTTAACCTCAAGGTATTTTTGGTTGAGCAACCCAAGCATACATAATCTAGACAATTACAATTTGTGATACCACATTGGAGCTCTTTGGAATTCTTCACTTCTTTGACATTTGATCTTTAATTTCTTTGAATTCACCACCTTGTTGTTTGATTTTTGGTATCTTCAACCTTTTGAATTTCTTCGGAATTTTCGATCTTCTAATTTCATACTTAACTTTGATGCTCCAAAAATTCTTCAAACTTTTTCTTGTAATTCTCTCTTTTTTTTTACATGTTCCTCACTTTTTTTCACTCAAATCCCTACATGCTTAAGCAGGGGCGCTCAACTTCAACCTTTATTGGTTAACGATAATAATTTTCCTGGATACATTTCTGGTACACGATGCTAAACATATTGCATCCTTCAAACTAAGCGAGGTCGTGTTTTTGTCCCATGATTTCACTGGAATAAGGAAGCCACAAATGCACTAGAACGTATATAGGCTCAACTAAACATTTGGGTTTTCATGCAATCATCAAATATAATACTAGCATGATCCCTAATTGCTTTACCAAAATTTTCTAAATTAATCCTAGCAAATTTTATGCAAAACTTTAAAAATTAACTAGTGTAACCAACCAAACCCCTACCCCACACTTAATTTATGCAATGCCCCCATTGCATATTATGCATGTTAAAGAACAATAAAATAAAGAGGGAATTGGAACAAACTCCCCTGGGATAGTAGTTGCAAGGTTGAACTTCTTCATTTAAAGCTCCATCTTCAGCTGACTTTAGACATGGGAACAGCTCATCCATGTCTTGGGTGTCAAAATCTCGTGTGGTACAGTCTTTATAAAAGCTCCAAATATAAGGGAAAAACTCTTGGACATGCTCGGAAAATGATCTTCAAAGAATAGAATCAACGCCCATATCAAATGTCATCAAATCTTCAGCTCAAAAGTAAGAAGAATGAGCAACTCGTCGAGTCAGTATGTAGACTCGCCGAGTTGAAGCGTAAATGGCAGAAGAATCGTGAATTTTCACATGGACTCGGCGAGTCCATAAGATGCACTCGGCGAGTAGACCGCTATGTGACAAAAATTTTATTCTGCCCAAGTCCATTTCTGACGTATGGGGGTTATATAAACTAATAATTTCCCTCATTTTTCTTTAGGTAATAAACACTATATAACCCTTCTATCAATTGGACTCATAGCTTGACTCAAAACTTCGTTTCCTCTCTCGCCTAGACTCGATTTCTCGCTTCATCAGCCTTGACTCTAGATCCTCACATGCATCCTTACACTCAAACTGAAAAGATCAAAAACAAATACCAAGTAATAATAAAAATAAATAAAAATCCTAAATTTTCCCTAAATACTAGAAGTTTAGAAAGAAAAAGAAAAGCAAACTCTAATGACGGGTTGCCTCCCGCAAGCGCTTCTTTTTGTGCGAGTCTTTAGCTGGACTCCCAACCTAATAAACTTCTAATAAATTCGATGCCCATCCATCCGTTGCATTGAATATCTTCTTTGGTGGACCAATTTGTGAAATTTGGCTCTTTACTTCTAAAATTGGCCAAACGAGCTTGAATACATAAAACCCAAGAATATTGATAAGGGTTGGAACCGGTTGGATACTAATCATAAATGGATCTTGATTTAGAACTTTCTCCAAAGTTGGAATCGTCACCCCATGCTTTGAAACACAACCCGGAAATACAGGGGGGCATGTCATGGTAATGGTCAAACCACAGCTTGGTTCCTGCAACTCAGCTTGTTCTTGTTCTTCATCTGACCTTTCTGCTAGCAATCTTTCCAACTCCTCCAAGTCTCTTTCTGGATTAAATTCTTCATCTTGTAACTTTAGCTCTTGTGACTGAGATTGTTCTTGTGTGTTGGGCAAGATGTTATCTAACCATCTATCAAATTTCTTCAAATCTTCATCTCATCCACACTCCTTATCTTCTTGCTCAATTTCCTGTACTACTTCATCAAGAAAAGCATCAAAAGCATCAAGATTTGGAAAATACATAATAAATAAAAATAAAAATAAAAAATTAAACTAAATAAAAAAATTAATCAACAAATAAAATAAAAAAATGATAACAATTAGCAAATAAAATTAACTATTTGAACCGTTCCCCAGCAACGGCGCCAAAAATTTGATGTGTGTAAAACCAACTAGTTTTAATCCTACTAACTTAGACACAAAATAAACACACGAAAGGCAGTGTACCTATCGATTAGTAATATAGTTCAAGCAAGTAGGGTATCGAACACAGGGAACGGTAAACAATTAAAATAAATGCTAATATTATCTAAATAAAACAAATAACAAAAAGGGAGTTTTCTCTAGTTTTACAAGACTAGAAACTTAAACAATTAACTAAAATTTAAACTAAGAAACTAAGAGCTAAGCAAATAAAAATCAACTAAATTCAATAATAAAGAGGACTTCTGTTTAGGTTCGACTCATTGTTCCCATGGATGATTTTAATGTATCGGATTAATTCTTCATTGGCTACCGATTAAGATAATTAGGTTCATGTTCGCTATTCCTAATTCTTAGAAAACAAATTAACTCAAGCAATGGCCAGTTGTCTAAATTAACGGGTTTCCTAGATTATTGATTCGGGTTAAGTAAGACTTGTAGTGGTTAACTAAATTGGCCTTTTAATTAACCTCTTGTCGATGTTCATCCAACAAGCTTACACATTAACTTACCTATCTTCTAGTTAATTCTAGTTTCACGTTCGTTATTCCTAGACATACAACTATGTGGTCACAATAAATCATATGAAATTAATAATTAAGAGATGTTCATACAACTTAATTATTGATTTATTAATAGAAGAATAGTTATTGTCAACACATAAGGTTCTTTAACAAGCTTAACAAAACATAATTACCAATCAAAATTAATCCTAATCAAATAATCAATCCATGCTCACAAATTCATCTACCTAAACAGAAGTTATGAGTTTTTAGCTCATGATTATAGTAGAAACAAGCTTAAAAACGAAATCAATTGGTAAAAACATAGTTCAAACAAGAGATTAGGTAAGAGTAAACTTGATTTTGACTTGATTCTCCTTAAAACTGAATGTAGGGTTGATTCCCTTGCTTCCCACGCTCTAGCAGCACCTTTAGTCGACAATTGGCCTCCAAGTGTTCATCTATCTCCTAGGGTATCGATTTGAAAGTCCCTTTATATAGATTTTCACAAAACAGGGGCTACTCGGTGAGTCCATTGACCTACTCGGCGAGTCCATCACTTAAAACCCGTGTGCGGCAAGTCAGCGCGTCCAGAATCGCGAAACTTCTGACCAACTCGGCGAGTAATCGGCCCTACTCGCCGAGTACGTTTGGAATAAGCATTTTCTTAAAACACAAAAGTCGTCCGAAATTGTGTCTAGTTTTCAGAACATTTTGAATCTCGTCAATCGGAGTTACGGTTCATGAGATATGGCCAAAACACTGACGAGGGGTCAAGCTGTCCAGCAGCATCCTTCTTTCTTCAAAATCCAAGATCCATGCGTCCAATCGCTAGTTCCGCTTCATTTTCCTTTCGAGCATGTATTTGTTGCTGAAAATGAAATATTTAATCTAATTAAGCACCTTTTGTTCATTAAATGAGACAAAATCAACATAAAGTATTAAGATAATGCATGAATTTTATAACTAAATATGCCCATATCAATCCGTATCTGGAAGATTATTCTGCATATGTTATTTATTCCACGGCTAAGTATGGTGATACTTGGTTGGGTCAGTTAAGTTATGTTTTAGTTCACCACCAGTGGGTAGTGGTTAGTGTTCTAAGTGGGAGAGAATTGGGAATTCTCGAGTTGAGCGTCAGCCGTTGAAAGTTTTGTCAGTTGTTGTTCAGACTGCTGTTTTCAGATTCGTCGGGTAAATGTTGGTCAGTGAACCTTTCTAGGAGTAGGAATGTTCAGCCCAGGTGGACTTATGGTTCAATGGTTTAGGTGTTAGGATATTCTAGACCATCAGTTGATGAGTTTGTCTTTCAATGGGGATCCTCCAAAGGATCTAAGAGGCGACAGTTAAGAGCCAGGGATGCATTACCAACTCTGTTGTGAGGTTTCTTTATCTTCTCTCAGTCTTTGGGTATGTTTACCCTCAATGGTGGAGTGGAATTCTGATTCATATCAGACTCGGGTTTTGGCAACCTTCACGATCACCTTGGAAGTCTTCGCAAGCTAGTTTCTTGTTTATAGAATCTGTTCAGTCTTGATCAAGTATCTTGTTGCAATCAATCATGAGGTTAGAGGTTCCCTAAGTATATGCATAGTGGTAATTCTTTGTGTGTATCTGTAGGATATTAAAGGTAGCATTGGGGTTTGGTTCAACTTTTGTGCATGGTTAGGATGGGATTATAGACTGCAGATTGGATCAAGAGTTTGAGCATCGCCCTATCACGAGTCGTGTACGACCATGGCTTCATAGGGTTTTGCTTAGGTAGCAACTTGTTCTATAAGTGAATCGTCGTGGTAGGGTTTCAGCATTGTTGTGCTTGTTTAGTGTTGAAAGGAACACTGGTTAGGTCCCTTCAAGACAATGGAAGGAGGTGAGTATCTTTAGGCCCATGGTGTTGGGCAAGCGGTATAGTGCCTACAATGTCAGTATGAGGTCGGAGGCAATTTAGACCTATGTTGAGGATCTGGTAGGGGTATTCCAAACATAAGCTATGGGCCTAATGGGCAGGATTATTCATTCTTCTAATTATGGTACTCCCAGTATTGATACGTTGGTGGGGATCGGAAGACACACAAATATGTTGTTTAATTAAGGGATCAGTAAGGGTTGTAGGGACTATCAGTCAGGTATCAGAAAGCTTCTATGGGATGTATGCGTTAGGTTTTTGGTCATTCTGATTTTGGAAATTGCTTATGAGGTCACAAGTCATAGAGCTCGTTATGATGTCCCAAGTGGTTGTTCAGGCGGGGGTACACCTAAGCCGATAAGAATGGTTTCAACGCGGAAACTTTTGGTTGATCATGTTGCTCATCAAATCAGTGGTTTGTAATGGCATAACAGAGAGTCAAGGGTTATTAAGGTGTTAGCACATCATATGGTTGAGTACTAGGTGAAGTATGCGGTCGATATGTTTTGAGAATCATTTTACATGTTTCTAATAGTGTCTCCAGTCAGGGGCTGGGGGTAGATTTATAACAAGATGCTCATCAGTTTTAATGGAGGATCTTTTGGTTGATGGTGCTGATGTGTTTTGAGCATAACACCATTCCTATGGTGTACATGCAACCATAATTACTTTGGATCTAGGTTTTTCTATAGTGAACATACAACTATGAATATCAAAGCAATAACCCTATGACTAGCATACATATATCGAAAATCACATATGATTAGGGTTACAATCATCACCTCTCTTGTTATGTAGTAATAACAAGTTTAATCCTTCTTAATCTAGACTTGTGAAAGCATCGTGCCCCAAGTGTTGCACCTATAATGGAGTCACAAACACCCAATGTAAGGAAAATGACTTGGGAGAGAAGAAGAATTCGGCCAGGGCTCCCAGAAACTCATAGAGACGAATTCCACTAGCAAAGGGGTCCTTATATAGTTGTGTGGGCTGCTAGGGTTTACAGGTGGAAACCCTAATACCTAAATTAGGCAACAAGCAGCCCATGAACTCCTTCCTTAGAGCCCATGGACGAAATCTTATGGTCTTCCCCATAAATTTCGTCCGCTCCACTCTATGGAGTCCATTATCCCATTTATGCAACTATCAATGATTTGCATAACAGTCCCCCACTTGTTTAATCAGTCTCTTTTGACGACTAAATTAATTCCAAATTAATTTCTGATCAATACTAATTAAGTAATATGATTTCCAAATAGTATATTAATCTTGTAATATATTAATAAAACCATTTTGAGTACCAATTTATTATTCACATTATAAATTCTACTCTATCTCCTCTTGTCATCCTATCAAGTTTCATGAGTGAAGGAAACCCAAAAGGACCATGCTCATAATCAAATCAAGTACATACCAAAAATAGTTATGGGCTTAGACACCTAATCCGATAGGTGTGAGTCGCGATTTCCAACCGAAAGGTGTAATGTCATCATGATGTTGTACTCGGAGGTTTGGTTGGGTTAGAATGTCCTTGTCTTCCAAGTTTGATGGTTGGATCAGGTGTGAGACTGGTAGTCTCAGTGGTGGGGAGAAAATCATTGCATCCAGGTTTAGTGAGAGGTTGCGATGAATCAGAAGATTTTGCATGAAATGCAATGGTAGGTCTTTGTATCTTGGGTTGCGAGTTTAGAACCGAGTTAGATTTTTCTCCGGGTATTTAGCATGTTGCTTCATGGTAATCGCCTGCAGGATTGTATACTTTAAGAAATTAGTAGGCGATAGGAGCGGTATGATTGATGTTGGTTGGTATTACATGCATGTTTGATCTTGATTGTCTAGTTGATGACATACTGTGTCTTGTTGGGTTGAGGCGGTTCCGCTTGTTGCGAAAGTCCAAGACACCCGGTGTGGGCCAATTCTAAGTCATAGGCACGGAGTCTTAGGAGGAGCGGTAGGGTTGAGGTGGTAGGCCAACAAACCCTGGGTATTCCAAACCGATGGTTGATTGGACCTGACATGTTGGCATTCTAGCTCGAGGCTGATAGGGCCAGACATGATTGTTCATGCTTATGAGTTACCAGTGATGTGCATGTTGGTTCAGGAGTTAAAGAAAACATTGAATTGTCACAACAACATGTGATCTGTGTCTCTGCGTTAGTGTTGTTGCAGCCATTTGAAGGTATAAAGTCGATATCTTGATCATCCCTTTGCTAGATCTCTTCTTTTGAAAGTTTATGACCATTATTAGCTTAGATTGGAGTCATTCTAGGATTTGAGCATGTCCTATGGCTATGACTTCAAATCTGGACATTTCATGGCCTCTTTTGACATAAAGTTGCCATCTTTATCAAGTCTTGACCCTCCTCCATGTCCTAAACCCCCTAATAAGCCTTGTTTAAGTTTTTTAGCTCTTGATGCCATGCATGGACGTAAAGTTAGCAACTTTACGTGGTATTTCATCCCTAGGGGACCAGATCTATGATTTGAGGCATTAGGCTCATTGGGAAGTGGCTGAATGTGTTAAGTCTAGGGAAACTCGACGAGTTGCCTTGCTAACTCGGTGAGTTGGCTTGGGGTTTACCCGAACTTTTGGACACTGCATGAAATCAGCGAGATGCTGTGATAACTCGGCGAGTTGACAAGGGTTTCGCGGTTTCTGAGTTCTGAAGGAACTCAAATAGTCAGTAGACGCACTCGATGAGTTGGGTCATCATGGACTGTTGACCTTGACTGTTGACTTTGACTTTGACCATGGTTGACCAAGTTTGACTTTAAGGGTATTTTTGGTATTCAGGATTTTGATGGAGTTAGTTACATTGTGGTTGTAGGCGGTTGAGTTCGGAGCTGTGATTCAAGAGTTGGATCTTGTCAGTCAGTGATACATGTGAGGTGGGTTTTCCACATTATACTCAAGGGTCAAAGGCCCCAAGCCTGGCCCTTTTGATTATTATCCTTCTTTATTAGTGTTGTGATCTATTAGATTGGTATCCTGGTAGATAGGATGTTACTATGTGATTGTGATCTATTAGATCGGTATCCTAGTAGATAGGATGTTTCTATGTGGTTGTGATCTATTAGATCGGTATCCTGGTAGATAGGATGTTTTTATATGGTTATGATCTGTTAGATTGGTATCCTAGTAGATAGGATTTGTTATGCTTAGTGATCTGTAGATCGATTTGAATGTATTTAGACTAGTTATGTGCTTAATTACGGTTTATATGTATACATGTATGTGTGTGTGGTTGGGTTAACGCGACCCTGCTTTGTGCTGAAGGACAACAGACCTAGGGCGGTCCGGATACTCTGAAGGCCCTACGACGCGGTCCAATCAGGCCGAAGGCCCGACGATCGATTTGGATTGACTGTAGGCCCTACGAGGCAGTACAGTCATGTTGAAAGCTTAGGAGCGGTCCAGATAGACTAAAGGCCCTGCGAGGCGGTCCAGTCAGGCTGAAGGCTCATTATGCATGTTGTTATTGGTTATGTGTAAGTGATGGTATTTTGGGGAGGACTCACTAAGCTTTGGGATTACAATTGTGGATTTTGTTTCAGGTATTTCAGATGATAACGAGAAGGCGAAGGCATGATCATGAACCACCTCATTTTTTTAATATGGTGATTTCTGGAAAAACTCTGATACTGGATTATTTTGAAAACAAATTGTAAACAATGGATGTTTTTGGGATGTTTAAAAGTTTAAAATTTTTACGAATTTTATGGATGTTACAGATTTTTGCATGGAGCTATAGAGTTAATCACAAAGGATGACACTACTTTCAAAGTTAATGGACATCGGGTGAAACATTATGAAGAAGGAATTCCAAATGAGGAGAAAGAAGGAGAAAATGTGCAATTGGAGGTAGCCGCCATAGCTTAAAGCGGGAATGAGTCCGGCTCACGACTCCCTAAAAAGAAGCGCTTGCAGGAGTTAACCTGTGATTTAGAGTTTGTGTTTTTCTTTCCCTTTCTTTTATTTGCTTTATTTTGTTTTGTTTTGGTGGATTTTCACGCTTCTAAGTTTCTTTTCGGATCTTGCTATGAGGACAAGCATGCCATAAGTGTGGGGTGTGCATTTTCATGAAAATTCTTCAAAAAATAAATTGATTTTATTTACCATGACGTGGCGACATAGACCACGACATGGTGACTTTACAGAAAATATAAGACATATTTTCATTCATTTACCACAATGTGGTGGATTTTTATACGTAGTCAAATTTCGGGCGTTTAACCCTAAAAGGTTAACTTTCTTTTTTCACTTTCATTCTCCCTCACATCATTCTTAAGCCTCCACGAGTTCCATTTCCATTTTTCTTCCAATTTCAAGGTTTGCAAGAACAAAGGTATGATTTTACGAGTTTTAAACTGCTTATATTCAAGGATTAATGAGTTTATTGCACCAATTCACTACTTAGAACTGTTATTTAGGGTGTTTAGTGAGTTAGGGTTCCAAATTTGGTTTCATTTGGGGTTGATTATAGTATTTTTTTTTCCATAAATCTTGCACTAAAACATGTATTTAGATAGCTTAAGCAAACGCCAAAACTTGATTTGAGTTTAAATGGTATGGAATCCGTTCGATTTTGCAAAATACCTTCCGACCTGTTCGTCGACCATGATGAGACGAACCACATCACGTCGTGGTAACTGCTCACTTCATATTTTGTTGAACAGTGTTCCAATTCAATATCAAGTTGCTTGTTTGGTATTGTGTTATTAGAGGTTGTGTAGATAATGAGGGGCAGAACTCAGAGAAATCGAGCTCAAGAGAGTTGTCCTAGTTTCCTTTGGTATTTGTTCCCAATGTGGTCACATCGGAAGTAATGGTGCAATGGAATGATAGTTTGGCATAGTTAAGAGAACAAAGGGTGCACACTCTGGTAGATATCAACTGGGATTGGATGGAAAGTTGTCAAATGCTATTGAGCATTACCTCACAAGGGCTTTTGATAGGGTGGATAAGCAGGTTATTTTCATGTGCTGGAGGAGATTATTTAGGATGCAAGAACCAATATACAAAGAGCTACGTACGAAGTTTCTAGCTTCTATCTGGTTCCAAAAGAAGAAAGGAATTCATGATCCAAAAACATAACATTTTGTTTAGGAGGGGATCGTAGGGAGTTAGCCTTGGTAGATTTTGCATTGAGGATGGAGCTTTACCTATCATCAGAAATGCACACTGAGGCTTCCACTGAATTATTACTACTATGGGGGTATTTATGGACATTCCTATTGGATAAGGTGTCTAAGTCCATAACTTATTTGGTATATACTTGACCCGACCCGGCATGGTCCATTTGGGTTGCATTTCATCCGAACTATTTATGGATAATTTTATGAGAGTTATACACATATGTCTATTAATATATTGTAAGTTATAATATATTAATATGAAGTTATTTAATTAGTGTTAGTCTGAAATTAATTATGAATTAATTTAGAGATTAAAAGGAAGACTAATTAAATTGTGGGCTATTATATTTTATATAGTGTGGGCTAATACTCATTTGTTAATGGGCTAAGCTAATATGGAAGTCCATGGATGATCCATGGAGCTTTTAACCCATGGATCCATGGAAAGGAAAAGACATGGGTTATTAGGGTTTCACTCTAATCATGTACACTATATAAGCATGCTTATGTTTCATGAAATAGCCACTAGTGTAGCTAGCTTATGTGTGTTTGTGTGTGACCGATTTTATAAGTGTGTATACACTCTCTCAAAGTTTGCAAGAGTTTGTGGTGATTTGTGATTCCATTTGAGGCATTCACACTATTGGTGCTTGGCCCTCAAACTCCTTAACAATCAAACTCATCATCAAAAGGTATGTAATCTCATCTAATTCTTTTATGTTTAAAACTACCCCATGCCATGTTAGATAGGTTATGAACCTTGGAAAAGTTATTATTTTGCATGTATTTAGACAAACATAGATCCAAGGTTTATTAGGGTTGCATGCACACTTAGGAAGTGTTAGATTGCTCAAAACCCAACAGTGGTATCAGAGCCTAGGCTTGCTTGTTTGATACTTGATGCAAAATAGTGAAAAAAGTCGAAATTTTTGCTGTCTGCATGATGGACTCGCCGAGTCCAAGGCAAAATTCATCCTACTCGCCGAGTAGGTTCGTGCACTTGGCGAGTAGAAGGTTCATCATTTATGTGTTTTAATGGAATCCATAATTTGTCCTCAAGTTATGGATATCCAAAGCCCACTTTTCTTTAACACACATTAAAAACACATAAGTTACATAGAATGAAGAGTCTTCATTTTATGAACCTTTAATTCATAAGTTATGAAATGAAAAGTTTTGAAGAGTTACAAAACTTGCCCTCAAGTTTTGGAATTTGGAAAAGTTTCACACACTTTAATAAACTTTAAGTCCAACACTTAGAATTTTAAAAGTTAAAATTCAACACTTATACTATTTATAACATTAATGGTTAATTATATATATATATATATATATATATATATATATATATATATATATATATATATATATGTATAAGAACAAGTTGTTTTACCGTTAGTAGGCCTCATTCACGAAGCCGGTCTATAAGGTGGGTATAAGGTTATTGCCTATAAAATGGTGACTTAATGGGTGTCCACTCTCACCCACCGCTTGCTCAATCGGTGGAGGGTCGTTAGCCGAACGGGTAGGACAATGACTTTAAATTCTCATTAAAAGTATAATGATTATTATAAAGTAACTAAATATTTTTTTATTTAATTCACAATCTTAGTTACTTTAGGAAAAATGTGAATTTGGTGCTAGCCCATGGAATTCACACTTTGTACCTTACCAAGTCGTTGGTGGAGCGTGTGTGGTTAACTGGCACACTAACTTGGACTAGTAAGGACCACGAAGGGTGACTTAATGTTTGTCATAGATCAATGGAGCGTGTGTGGTTAACCGGCACATTGATTAGGTGATAATATTAAGGGTACCAAGTGAATTGGTATTGGTTATTCACACCTTGTTTTGTGATCCTCGGCATCCCAGTCACAAAATTTGACAGGGCACACTCAAGATTGAAACATGCCATTCAAAAGTTCAATGAATCTCAAAAGATCTAGGAATTTCAAATCCAATTAAAACCTAATAAATTATTTCGTTTTTCATGGTGGAAATTGGTGAATCGTCATTCGCCTACCTTCAAATATTCTATAGCTTGGATTACGACATCCCTCTTCCAAATTATAAAATATTGTGTTGGGTCCTAGCCTTAATATTTCATATTGGGTGTTATATTAAGGATTTTGAATCAACTAACTTGATTTTCTCCCATTATAGATGTCTGGTTCAGACAACTATGATCTTCCCAAATCTCTTGAAGATGGTGTCCCTCAACATCATGCTTCACTTCCTCCACCTCCTCCAATTATTCTCCCTCACCCACAAGTTCTTGAAAAGTTTAAAGTCACTCAATCCCTATTGGCAAGCATAGTCTATGTGTGCTCACATCTTGGAGATAAAGTCACATATTGACAAGCCGGGAGAGTTGGGTGTCAAAGTCTTGTGAAAGTTGGATGTTCAATCACTTTCTTGGTAACATAGTGAGTCCCTTTGGGACTACTATGAGGCAGACTATGACATGAACCTTAATGATGTTATCTATTTGCTTGGTGTTGTGGAATCAGCAATGATTTGGAACACCAGTAAAGCAAATTTGATTAAAAGAACAACTTCCAAGTCTTAAATGGACATTGACAATGGTAGCATTGGATATCTAGAAAAGGATTTCTCTTCCCAATGGAAAGGGATCGGCTATAGTCAACTCGGTTCACCAAATAGTAAAGAGAAAGGAAAATTCTGAGATAGTCTCATGTGCCATTACCAAAGGGTCCATGTGTTTTGTTGCCAAAGGAAGGCGCATTGGTTGCGAAGCTGCCCTATTCACCTGAAAGGTCATGAGGTTGATCAAGTCAAAAAGTTTGACTCTACTTCGGGTAAAGTCCACTGTATAACTTTATTAAGTTTCTATTTGGAGATTCTTATTACATAATGTGAATGGGTCACATGCTGATATTTTAAGAATCAAAGAAAAGATAGGAAGCTTAAAGTAAGTATATGTTGATTCTGATTGCAAAGGTGGGTTTCGATCGCATGGTTCGGTAATCAGAATTTTGAGTTGTTGCTTAAGAGTTATAATATATTGCTTATGAATAGATAACAATAAGGTTTTCATGTGGATTGTAAGGATAAGTTTTTCCGCAAAGTTTTAAAATAAAAGAAAAAAAAGGTTTTAATTTTATTTATTTTAAAAATATCCTTACAATGGCATATGTGGAAAATTGTTGCTTATATGTTTCCAGTAATAGTAATATTCGAAAGTGGATTTGATTCTTTCATTTGTGGTAGTGTCTGAATTTACCAAATGAAGAAAGTTTTTCATCAGCCAAGTTTCAATTGGACAGAAACTTGGAATCATACAAGCTGTATTGTATGATGAATGAGAATTTTCATCTTTGAAAATTAAGACATTCTTTGATCACATGTATATGTGAGTCAATTGAAGGACTAAGGAATTAGGTACACTGGGTGTCCGCTGGTTAAGGTCCGCCACAAAGATTGATTTGTCATGATTTACTAAAGATTAGTAAATATGATTATACTTATAAGGTTAAGTATAATTCTGTAACATTGGAAAGGATCACTACTAGAAAAACAGCCTTTTACGACGCTCATTGCGCGTCGTAAAAGGCTCAGACGACGCGCAAATGCGCGTCAAGGAAGGCCCTGTCATAAAGAGAGACGACACGCATTTACGACGCTCATTTACGATGCGCAATTACGACGCGCGTTTACGACACACAATGTGTATCAAGGAAGGCCCTGTCATAAAGGAAGACGACACGCATTCGCGTGTCGTAACCTTACGACGCGCGTGTTAATGACACGCAATGCGTATCAAGAAAGCCCCTGTCAAGAAAGGCCATGTCATAAATGAAGATGACACACATTTTTGCGTATCGTAAATTTAAATATTTAAAAATGTATATATTTATATATTTATTAATTTTTAAATTAAATTTGCATTTAATGTGTCATAATAGAAATAAAATACCATATACAAAAAAATACAATCCATTGAATAAACTTTAATGTCATACAATTCTAAATCTTACAATATATAAATTTGCATTCATCTAATCTACTCTATGTTTCATACTAACAATTGAAATGAAGAATACAACACTTGCATTTTCAGCATCTTATCTCTTTCGGCTTGAGCTTTCTTTTCCACTTCTAACTCGAGAGCTATTCGCTTTCATCAACCCTGTAAACACAACACAAAATCACTTGTCATTTTCATTCGCTTTCCAATTTCCGTTGTGTGTTTTCCTATTTCCTTAGTTTGTGTACAATGGAGTAAGCAAGTGTGTATTGAAGCACCTTCCATGTAATAATACCCCCTTGACCAGTACTAGTATCAGAACATAAAGCACCTTTCTACACAAAAAACAACAATAAGTCAACAAAGAGTCAACATGTTAGTTGCAGCCTTGTTTCTTCTTCTTCTTCTGAACTCATCTCTTGCAACCATTGCTCTAAGCCTACTCTGAATAGATACAACAACTCCTTTTCAAAAACATGTACAACCGGTTTCAATCAAGACACTTAATCAATTAAAAACTTCAACAATTAATTTATTTCCTTATTAAAGTTAGTTCTTTTACAGCTATATGTTTGAAGATATAAAGAAAAAAAATGTCAAAGGAGAATAAGGAAATACTGAATGGTAGAACCTCATTACTGTTATGCACACAATTATTCAAACCAGACTGCCAAATTCTAACAACTTCTCCAAGTGTTCTGTTTTCAATCCTGTCAAGCACAATTTTTTCACAAGTAAGGCAGAAGCATGGAAATAAATAAAAGTGGGCTTCTTGAATTATCCTTCATTTTGATAAATATACAAAGTTATATGATGTGTGTGTACCTAATGGGGCCATATCTTGGTCCACGACGGAGTACAACAATGAAACATGATGCCTCTTCATAACCTCGAATTCCAGTCCTTCAAATTTCCGGAGTGCCATCTTCCTCCTTCAAAACAAGAAATATGGTGTCTTCCTTCTCAATTTGAACAGGAAATGACCATTTTGTGCCTTCATCACGGATCTATTAGATAAACAATATGTAAGGAAAATATCACTATAATAAATAGATAAAAATTGTATAATGAAAGAAATACACACACACACACACGAAGGACCCCTAATCACCTGTAGCTTGCTAGGTTGGTCAGTCTCACGGTAAACAATGAACTAGAAACCAAACTTAAGGGCTTTTATGAACCAAAAAGAAAGAGTAAAATCGAACATTTCTATCAAACTTAAAGGCTTTAATAAACCAGAGGGTAAAATTAAAATTAAAAAAAAAAAGTTGCAAATATCCGAATTTAATGAACCTAAAATCTACAAGAGGGTAAAACTGACAAAAACTTACAAACTTAAGGGTTTTTGTGTCATTAGCCCTATATTTAAATGGTTTCCTTTAAATCTTCCATAAAATAACTTGTAGTAGTCGCATAAGAAAAAACTCGTGTTTTCTTGTATACAATATGCAAAATTCAAAAGTGGACTACCAAAGATTGCCAAGTTAGATTCATAACTTTATGTACATTTTGTTAAATAAATCATCCAATATAATTCAAATGAGACCAAAGAACTCTAAATATGTACTCAATTGAAATGAGAATCATGTTCCAAACACAAAATACCCAGTCTAAATCAAATCTTTTCAGTTCTCTACCAGTTTAGTAGAGTTTTGAGTTATGTGATTAGAACAAAAATCATCCAATTGATCTCAAATATCATCATCTATATATACGTTTAATATGTATATATTTATATAAGGACCCATAAAAAGTAGGGTTATAGAATAGAGATGGGACCTAATTTTCACCAATGGCGTAAGGAATGCAAGGCGGATCTTTTGCTTGGTCTTGAGGAGTGATTTTTTGCAAACATTGATCATGAAAAGTATGGCCACAAGGAAGAACAACAACTACTGGTGGTGCTGTAGGCTGGTATACTGCACCTTCTGATGTTAATGAAAGATCCCTCTTGCATAGAAAGCATTTATATTTTGTCAATTCAGGAGGACTTGTCTCAGGATCTGGCATATAATCAAACACATTACATTAGTTAGTAGTTACCATGTCATATATATATATATATATATATATATATATATATATATATATATATATATATATATATATATATATATATATGAAGAAATAGTAAGAGTAAGTAACGATAGGGTACCTTTCCATGTAATATGAGAGACTGTAGGACTAGGAGCAGCTGTCACAAGAACACGAGGTCTAAAATTTGATGTGTAAGGTATAGATGGATTCATAAGAGCACGAACACGTTGTTGAGTCTGTGATTGTGATTGGTAGATTGGTATGGAAGGATGAGCAAGATTGGTTGTTACAGAAGCAGCTGGTTTTGTGGGGAATCGGATTGGCATTGAATGATGAGTAGTTGTTGGATGTGACATCTTCTGGCGTTGAACCCAATGGGCGCCTGAAGGTGGGGCCACTGCACTTCTCTTGTGATATGGTCTCGCATAATACTCAGAATTATTAGAGAGACCATCAACAGAAGTTGTAGGAGCTTGTCCTCTAGGATTGTTAGGAAGCTGAACCATTTGAGATTGGTCTACATAAGACCAAACAAAAAAAAATATCAAATATGTATGCAATATATCCAACTGTATACATACACTTCTTAGGTTTTTATTTACCATGATTGAAACGGGGACCTTGAGGATTCATCAGATAACTCACAGGTGTTGCATCAATTCGATCTGATTGTCATAAAAACGATCTCAAGAAATTAAAAAGAGAGCAAGTAGTCATACCAATAGAAGGTCGAACAACATTATCTGGATACTGACGTGTTTGACTTTGACCTGAAAATAAAAAAATAATAATCTGACATGATAAGTAAGACTTAACTTGCTGTCTATAACTGTATAAAAACAGTCTTATGCCACTCAGGATACCTGCACTAGTTGTCTGCAAGCTTATTTGTCTCTCAGCAGATTGAGGGCTATCTCTCCCATTAAACTCAACTCCCAGCCTTTTTGGGAATGGGAGATCTGTTACACCTTGACCACTACTAACCCAAGATACTTGAGGAATTGCTGTCCTCTGGTTTTGTGAAAGCAGACCACCCCCAGGACCTTGGGTAGGCATGTGATTATGTAAATAGGGATGTTTTCCTACAAGAAAACATATTGATTCAATAAGGATAACCTTAATGTAAACTGAAAACAATCACCTTGCTTACCTTCATAATTCTGTCTGGTAGAAGTAGAACCACTTCCAAGTTTGAGAGAAGAATTCATGGAACTCTCTGATGGTGACAAATCTATATTGCTTGGATAACGAACCTGAGATACATATAAGAGTATAAGCACTCCATGTTACTGAATCAAAAAAGGTTACATGAACAAATAAAAACGTACTTTTAAATTTATTTGTTACTTTCCTTTTCCTATTATAACATCGTAGCACCCAATTATTGTAATGTCATGCAAAGACATGATATTTACTGCTATGATTGAGTAGATTTTTCATGCAATAATAGGAAGAAAAAAATGAAAGTAAGATGCTAATGCTATGCATTTAGACGAATCCAAAAAGAAAATGAAGTTACCGCAACATTTAAGGTAGGAGCTGGGTGTTGTCCACGAATTCCATTCGGGCCCAAAATAGAATGTCTGGAGAGAGTTTCTTCCCTTGCATGAGGAATATTTAGAGAACTAAAGCAGCAAGAAAACCAAAATCACTAGTTTGTGTTCTAAGATGGAAAAGCAATCGGAAAAAGGTGAATTCAACATTGATACTTACATGGATCCTGAAATCACTAAAGAAGGGCATTGGTCCTTCAGAAAAAAGATGCAAAAGCTGACTACTGAAGAAGGGCTTCGTGGAGAAAATTGCAATCAAGCCCTAAATTGAATAGTTCTCCATTTAAAGAAAACACAGTATAGGGCTAGAGTTGATAATTTGGAAGAAAAAAGATGAAGAACAGAAGAATATGAGGTCAAAGTAACAGAATGGAATAAATAAAGGAAAATTCTTACCTTTTTCTTCGAACGGAGGGTCAATTGACTTTCAATTTTCAGTGTTAGGGCTTAGCGATTGTAAGAGGAACAAGACAAACGCACTCTCATAGATGATGGTTGTATGCGCTTGATTTTGCAAAGACGAGTTAAAGGAAAGAACTAGGGTTTTCTTGTTGTAAGTCAGGGGAGAAGCCGAGAAAGTAATTAGAGGAGAAGGGGGGAATCGCTCAAGAAGAAAAATAGGATGTCTTCGTAAGATGGAAGGGAAAATTGGTTTAGAAGCTGGTCAAATGTAATGAAATGTTGAAACGTTTGGAAACAACTTCTCCCAAATGGTTGGAGAAGATGGTCGGAGACAGTTGGCGGTGCGAGATCGGAGGTTGGGTGGTGGTGCGATGCTGCTATGAAGACCAACGCCCTAGGGCTTTTTCTTGCTAATTGGAAGAGGCGGGGGGTTTAATTTTTGGGATCCAGTATAGGCGGGTGAAATCCCGCTTAAAACGCGTGTTTCATTAAAAAATTATAAAGCGACACTCTTAGATGACACACGTTTTATGAAAGGTGCCCTCCGCTTTTTCTGTTTTTTCTTTTCTGACACTAATTTTAGGGCACGCACAAATGCGGTGCCCTCTATCCTTCATATTTTGCAAAACTGACATTATTTTTTAGGGCACGCACAAATGCGTATCGTTTATCAGCATGTGTCATTGTTTGCGCGTCATTGAAGGGTTTTTTTCTAGTAGTGGATACAATGTATGACAAAACAAATGAGAAGAATCAACTTAGGCAGAAAGATAAAAGTTTCTCAAATCTGAAAGGATGGGAGAGTACTTTAGTATCATATTTCATGATCATCTTAATGATTATGAAACCATATCACAAATTCATACTCTAAGGACGTCTTAGTGCATTGTTATGGCTAAGAAAAGAGGTCATGAATTGTTGCATTGGTTAAAATCATTAAGACGAGTCATACTTCGTTCCAAAACAATTCTTAGAGTTACACTCCAAGATTGTAACCTTGAGTGACATAAAGTAAGGTTTAAAACACTTATCAAATGTAGTGTAAAATGTTTCTACCCTTGTACATTTGAGATTGGTAAATTGTGATGTCTTGGATGAGACAAAGACCAACTAAGACCAATTGTGTGAAGTGTTAGTCTTGATAAGAATCCGCACTATCCCTTGAATATTTGTTTTGTCAAGGAATGGTTCTTG
Organism: Lactuca saligna; assembly: GCF_052625555.1. Lineage (NCBI taxonomy): Eukaryota > Viridiplantae > Streptophyta > Magnoliopsida > Asterales > Asteraceae > Lactuca > Lactuca saligna. The sequence goes on from NC_136424.1 coordinate 250,118,424, forward strand.
ACTGGGGAAACTTATATGTCAAGGGGCAGTGGGAGCCTTAAAGATCCTGAAAGAGTTTCAAGATTTAATCAAGAGTAAAACCTGTAATTTATCACTAGCACACGACTTAAGGTTTGCAACCTATCGTGTTGACATAATTCTTATTTCTGTACCTACTTCAAATAAGTTGAATTTTCATGTGAGTTATCAGAGTTCAACTTGGAAGCATTGGTGGGCCTTGTCCTACCAAGGTGACAAGAAACTAAGATTGAACAAGTTTAATCCATGAAAGGCTGAATTTGTCACTAACCTTATCTTGTGATTATGGTTTTGACAAATTCACATGGATAGGAACTCATACACTATAAAATCTAAGTGTCATAAGGTTTCTCTCCGATTCATGAAAATGATGGTGAGGAAACGCTTTCACTAAGTAGATTTTACGTAGATATCAATTGTGTTATTTGCATTTTCAAAACTCGTTAGTGGAGCGCGTGTCGTTAACCGGCACACTAACATGGACTTGTGAGAAATGGAAAATGCCTAAGCAATTGAGACTATGATTACGGCATCCCTTTTCATAGTTCTGAAAATTGTTTAGACACACATGTGAGCTATCTAAGAAAAGGGTGTATGAATCTAAATTTCAGAAGTCCAGCAGATTTATGGAAATATGTTAGAGCAAGCGGGAGCATAAGTGTTATGCTGATAATCATCATGTTAGTAGGAGCATGATTATTACATTTAGTGTTGCAAGTTAGCAATGTTAATTATAGAAAACAAAAGTTTCAATTCGCGAAGTTGCAGGGGTTGAAAAAGTCGTTTTGCTATAATTAAGGGAGAGAAAATTATACTTCATTTCAATTCTAGAAGCTTAGATTGAGATTTTAATCATCTTTAGTCAAGGACATATATATGAATTTTATGTCTGAATGGTTCGACTTAAGGAAATTCTATATATATTGCGTTCTCAAAATTCAATTATGACTACGGCATCCCTCTTCGTAGTTAAATTTTGAAAACATGGCAAATAAAAAATATTGTAGCAAAAGACTGGTCTAGTATCATGTCTTTATGTCAAACATCATGAATCGTGTCCCATATGCTTCGGATATAGGATCGATTGCATGTGCTATAATATTCATCTTTTCTAAATTTTCCAAATGCTTAAGGCATTGAGAAGGGAAAAGTCTAGAACTGGATATGACTAAAGTGATTAAGCAATTATCGAGGACAATCTGAGGTTCGCCAAAGATTGGTTGCTCAGGGAAAGTTGGAAGTATGATGTAAGTTGTCGGAAAGGACCGTATTGACATGTTCTTGAAAGAAGTAACTCTTGTTCAAAAGTGATAGTCAAAATGGGACTATGGAAATATCTCCATAGGTGGAAGTTATTCAATCTATGTAAGATTAGAAAACCTTAATGCAAGAAGGATGTTCAAAGCAATGTACTTTGAATATGAGACTTCCGTTCCATAGAAGTTGACCTTCTTTGGAATACTCTGTAATGACTGGTGACAAGGTTTTGGTGACTTTGTGAATAATCATTACAAGAGGAACATTGCATAAAAGTTTAAAATCTAATAGATTTTTTGGTAAATGATAGGAATCGGGGATTTTGACATTTACAATAAGGATTTGGGATTGTGAAATGAGTATCATTGGAATCATGTTCAATTGATCTACATCACAATGTAAGGATCATAGACAAACATAGTGTGCATACTTGGAGTATGGCATAACTATTGTTTAGAAAAACAAAGTGTACATGCTAGGAGCATGGGACGACTGGTGTTTTTTTATTCAAGTCTTAAGTTGATTGTTTGAAACGTTATACAATGAATAATGTGTAATCAATATGGTGATAAATAAAAGGTGGTTCTATTTATATTTAAAAGGCTTCTGAGACCATATTGGATTCGATTATTATTGTGTTTCACTTTGCATGTTTTGACTTCCAAAATAGCTAGGTTATTCTTTGCGAATGACTAAGTTATTCAAACACTCCACAGTCGTTCATATTTTGGAAGTAGGTATGAATCAAGACTGTCATGAATCGAGTTTGTAGATGGCTAAATGGGTTTAGTCATAGCAATGGTTGCTACAACATTCATGAGTGCTCATAAGTTATGAGTATTGGAATAAACCCATGCTCACTTGTATCACTTCATGGAATTTATCTCGAGTGATCGTGAGACGGTAATATCATATAAATATTCAAACCTAGAGATATGAGTTGTTACCTATGAGTTGGTTGTGCATTGATTGCACGTAAACGCATCAGTAACTTGATGTTATAAAACGTGCCTTTGTGTACAATTCAACAAGTAGTAGAACAAGCATATGAGTCGAAGTTTATCTGTTCCTTCTAGAAATAGAAGCGATATTTGGGCCCCTCGATGATTTTGTTGTGACCTATGTACCGGCCGGTCAGAACTAAATTGATGTGTTCGATTAAGTTTTTTGTCAAACAAATCGAAAATCAGGAAACAAACTGCTGGACAATAAGTACGACGTTGTTCCATGTATTTGTCCGGTTGATATCATGAGAACAGGGGATTATATGATCACTTATCTAAAATGGCGCTTCTTAGTTCAACAGAGTTTTTGAGAGCTACGATTGCTGGTTGGTTCCTGAAGTAACATACGCAAATATGGTTATTAGACTTATCCAAATGGGAGTCTGTTGGATAAGGTGTCTAAGTCCATAATTTATTTGGTATATACTTGACCCGACCCGACATGGTCCATTTGGGTTGCATTTCATCCGAACTATTTATGGATAATTTTATGAGAGTTATACACATATGTCTATTAATATATTGTAAGTTATAATATATTAATATGAAGTTATTTAATTAGTGTTAGTCTTAAATTAATTATGAATTAATTTAGAGATTAAAAGGAAGACTAATTAAATTGTGGGCTATTATATTTTATATAGTGTGGGCTAATACTCATTTGTTAATGGGCTAAGCTAATATGGAAGTCCATGGATGATCCATGGAGCTTTTAACCCATGGATTCTTGGAAAGGAAAAGACATGGGTTATTAGGGTTTCACCCTAATCATGTACACTATATAAGCATGCTTATGTTGCATGAAATAGCCACTAGTGTAGCTAGCTTATGTGTGTTTGTGTGTGACCGATTCTATAAGTGTGTATACACTCTCTCAAAGTTTCCAAGAGTTTGTGGTGATTTGTGATTCCATTTGAGGCATTCACACTATTGGTGCTTGGCCCTCAAACTCCTTAGGAATCAAACTCATCATCAAAAGGTATGTAATCTCATCTAATTCTTTTATGTTTAAAAGTACCCCATGCCATGTTAGATAGGTTATGAACCTTGGAAAAGTTATTATTTTGCATGTATTTAGACAAACATAGATCCAAGGTTTATTAGGGTTGCATGCACACTTAGGAAGTGTTAGATTGCTCAAAACCCAACAATTCCTTGGCATATTGATGACTTTTTGACCAATCGAGCAGGGAAGGATCGAAGGGGGATGCCCTTATGTGAGGGCATGTTGATTACTAAGCTGGCCAAATCATTTGGGGTCTTCCAAACTCGAGAAGCCATGATGCTAACAGTGGAACACGAAAAAGCTTTTAGTCCTCTTCTGTTTAAAAGGGAAAATATAGTGGTCGATAATGGGTTTGGTAACTACTCAATCCCAAATGATGATCCTAGCGAACAGCCGGGGCAAAGGGTGAGAAGGAGATTTGGAGATGTGGAAGGGTAACCCCTAATTATTCCTAATGAAGACGAGTTGACTAGGGATGCCTACAATGTGGCAATGCGTAGGTATCAGGATAACTTTGGAAGAGGTGTCAACTACACCAACATGCACATTGACCTGATGATGCAACACATGAATATTCAACTCCCAAGTGGATACCCAATGTCATACCCGTACATTCCAACTTTGGATGAACTTTGGGTGGAGCAACAAGGTGGATATGGAAGAAGTGGGGGTGGGGATGATGAGGAGTGATTTACACTTTTGGTTTGTTTGAATGGATTTTAAGACAAATTTATTTGTTTTTGTTTGGTTTGTTTAATTTTTTCGTTTCCTAGGATTTTGGTAATATTTAGGATTTAAGTAATTTGGTTGGTTTGTTTCTTTTTTATTATTGTTTTTGTTTCTAGCTCTCGTAGAAGATAGTGTTCGATGAGAGGAGCATATTTTGAGAGACATTGATGAGCTTAAGTGAGTGGTTGGGAACGCTACGAGAGAAGCAAATTTGAGCATAGAGAGTGTTTAATTGGTCAAAAGAGCTGATGAGTTACATTTTTCAGAGTGTTAGAGGAATATATACAACCATGGGTACTAAATAGTTACTGATGAAATCTGATACATAATGAATTTTTAATCTTTGAACACCAACAATGACATGGTCACCAATTACCATGACGTGATGAACATACAGAAGACGAATTCCTTCAGTCAAATGTCAATCACGACGTGGTCACCAATTACCACGACGTGATGGAAGGCTCAATTTCAAATTTTGAGTAGTTTTCCTACACCTATTAAAGTCCATTGTTTTGGAGTATCAAAGTTCAGTTCCATAGTAGTCTAAGAAGTTATATAATTCCACAAATTGGTGAGCTGTAAACCATATTAGAAACAAGATCAACCTCATAACTTATATCCCGGGAAGTCTATTTTTTTCTCCCTCTTTACTTTTATGTTTTTCATAGCATGCAATGAGGACATTGCATAAAGTAAGTTTGGGGTAAGGGGTTGATTACATTAGAATACAACCATTTGATTTTTACAATAATTGCATTGCATTATCATAAAAAATTGCTACTTTTGACAATATGCATTCATATAAACTTGAAATAATAGTTTACTTGTTAGTTTTTCTGGTATTGTGTGGAATAATCCAATGAGATCCCAAATGTTTACCCGAGCCAAAATATGTTTTAGTGTATTTGTGGCTTCCATTTCCTATTGAAAAGTCATGAGATATGAAAGGTAATCTGGTGGTTTGTACGATGTAATAAGTTTTGCAGCATGTACCTGGAATCTATCCAAGAGAGCTTATGTAGTCATTTCACTTGGACGAATACCTCTAACTAATAAATGTTGAGGTTAAGCTCCCTTTCTTAAGCATGTAGGATTTGATCAAAAAAAGTGAGTTATATATAAAAAGGAGAGAAATTGCAATTGCTGAAAGAATTTTGGATCTATCAAAGTATGAAGATCAAAAGATCAAAATTATGAAGAATCAAAAATCAAAGATACCAAAAATCAAACAAGAAGGTGTTGAATTTAGAGAAATCAAAAAGAAAATATCAAAGAAGAGATGAATTCAAAGAGCTCCATTATGGTATCAATGTTGTAATTCTTTCAAGATTATATGTATACTTAGGTAGCTTAACTAAAAATACCTTGAGGTTATGACAGATTTCTGAGGATGGATACGGAGGGTTAAAAAAATAAGTGACATATAAACTAAGGGGTGAAGGTTCATAAGGATTGTGAGAATTTAGGATTGGGAAGTTTTTACGAATTATAGACACAAATACACGCATTACGGTCTTAGAATAATGTTTGGGTTTAAAATGGATTTTTTTATACGATATTGGTTTGCTTGGGGCCAAACAAAGCTTAAGTGTGGGGTATTTTGATATGTGCATATCTACATATATCTTTTGCATCATATCTTATTACTTTTAGCTATATTTATGTTCATTATAGGACAAAAGATACTTAATCTACTATATGTTGTGTTATAGAAGCATAAGACATGCTCGGGAATGAAAAGGAAGGAAATTAGAAGCTGGAAGTTAGGAACTTGGATCAAGACCAAAAGAAGAAGAAAACTTTCATTTCCACATCGTTGTGGCATCCTCCACGACGTGGTGTTTTGGAAAATCCTGATGAATCTTGAAGACTTGCTGGTTACACAATAAACCAAAAGATCACAACATGGTGCGACTTACCACGATGTGGTGAACCGACTTCGAAAAACTATAAATAGAATGAGATTTCTGCAAAAACCTAATTGTTGTTGGAATCTTTAGTCGATTTTTGAATGCTAAGGATGTTATTTAGAAGCTTTGAAGTGCAGAGATCGATTACAAGCATGATTTTGAGATATTTTAGGCAACACTTCTTATAATTCCTCATTCTTCTTGTGTTTGATCATGGATTACAAGTTGAATTTCATTTTTACATATTTGTTTGTTGGAGTTATGGGCTAAATACCCTAACTTTCATTTAGACTAGATTACTTGTGTAGCACCTAGTTCCTAGTATGTATTTCTTTTATTTAAGAATTTTGCATTTTGGCCTGGGACTCGGCGAGTTGGTAGCCCAACTCGTCGAGTAGAAGCGGTTTAGACCCGGGGTTTAAGTGGTGGTGTAACGACCCAAAATTTAAGACCAAAAATTTCTTTTAATAAAACATTACTTCAAGCAAGGTCATCATTCCAAAACATAATATAAGTATAAGTTTTCAAAACACATAATCATTTTCAGAGTAAACATTCCCAAGTTGTCTAATCTATGGTGTGTGCCATACGATCACCCCGAGCTCTTCCCTCTACTACCGGAAGTACCTGAAACCAAAACTGAAAACCGTAAGCACGAAGCTTAGTGAGTTCCCCACCCTACCACATACCATGCATAACCACATACTGCACATACTGGGCCAAGCCTGCTATCTTGGGCCTTGCCCCAACCTCGGGCCTCGTCCGCTCCAACGGCCCCACCGCTCCAGGCCCCACCTGGCTTCGATCCCCGCTCGGATACAGATCTGTTTTACTTAGGCCTCGCCTATCATAGGGCCTCGCCCACCAACAAATAATAACACATAAACATATCACAACATATAACTAAACACATGCAACTGGTTCTGTCCTAAGGCCTCGCCCATCCTGGGCCTCGCCCTTGTCCTGCTACTGATGAGTCATGGAACCCCATCCACACTCTGCTATTGGTGAGATACGGGAGCTCGCCCATGCTCACCTCCCTACCAGGCACATACATGTATCACACAGACAACAAGTGTAATATATCATATAGACAATCCTTGGGCACCCGCCCGCTATTACTGGACCTCGTCGTGCTGAATATTATATTAGCATACTGTGCCTAGGGCTAACCCCCAGGTCTTCTACTCATAACTACATGGGTCGGCATTGTGTCCTTAGACCCATTCACACAAAGGGAAACTCACCTGCACTGGTTGAACTTGCTGATGATCTCACTAGTTGCTGCCCGACAACTCACTGAACTCCTGCTCTCCTTGCTCCCCAAACTACCAATATCAAAGCAATACTGAGTCTAACTGACCCCCGAAAGACAACCAAGTCAACCCTAGTCAAATTCAACCTTCCAGGTCAACCCTACTCGCCGAGTCACCCTACTGACTCGCCGAGTTCAAAATGTTCAGATTCCTTCCATTCGTGTCTCGACTCGCCGAGTCAGTCCATGACTCGCCGAGTCTACCGATTTCTGAGTCCGGACTTGTCCAACTCACCGAGTCTCCACCCGACTCATTGATTCGAGTCTCAACTCAAAGGGTTTGGGGTTTCGCAACCTGACTCGCCGAGTCCAAGAAAATACTCGCCGAGTCCAAGGCAATCTTCATCTGACTCGGCAAGTTGTTCATCGTACTCGTCGAGTTGCTCCACACCTTCATGCTACTCGTCGAGTCCACTCAAAGGACTCGCCGAGTCCATTCAAATCCCTTTACATGCAGAGAGCTTTTGGGTTATGCATGGACTCCAAACTGTAGATATACCCTTCCAAGCCCATTCCTCACGTAAAGTTGCAAGCTTTACATGTAGAGAAGAAGTTCTAGGAAAAATGCACCATGAACTAGGGTTTAAGGCAAAGAGGCTCCATGATCCACTCAAGGGTTGATACTTTGTGCTTCTCAAGGCCATCATATGCTTAATCTGAAGTAGCAACTTCAGATCTGGCTTCTAACTTGAAAGAATATCATTATGGCTAAAAGCCCCAACAACAACACATAGATCTAGGTGTAAATGAGGGAAAATAGCAGCTTGTTACCTCTAAGATGGACACCACTGAAGTAGATCTCGGATCTACACCTCCTCCTTTGAAGCAACCTTCTTGATCTTCAAGTTCCTTTCCCAAAGTTCCTTCCTCCAAGCTATTTCTCTCAAATGATGGAAGGTCACATGAAATCAAGGGTGTAAAGGTTCTCTAGGGTGATATGGGGGCTGAGGGAGGGACATAATACTCTTTAAATAGGATACAACTCCTGGGATTAGGGTTTTCCTCATTCAGACCAGACTCGCCGAGTCACCTTGGCCGACTCGCTGAGTCTCCCCTTAAAATTGAGGTTTTCTTTCTTTTCTTAGCTTTCCAAACTTTGGGTGTTACAGGTGGACTCGTTGAGTCGGCGACCGGACTCGACGAGTAGACTCTGACTATACAAAACCCTAATTTGAGGGTTTGAACCCTATTTAATCATCTCAATCAGCCCCCACTCGTCCCTATTACTTCCAAAAACCCTCCATAGCGAACCCTAATTGTGTGTGTGAAGATCTAAGGCATTTGTGGTGATTTTTGGTGGTTTTGATCACAAGGAAGAAGGAAGAACATGGAGGGATCAAGAGAAGACGAAAGGAGTCCTTGTTGGTTCATCATTTGTAGTTTCCAGAAGGTATAAAGTCTATAACTTGCTTGCTCATTTGTTAGATCCCTTTTGGGGAGATTTAGGGCTTTTAATCCATATTTTGTAACCAACCATGATTGCAAGCATGGTTGGGGGGTCAAGGCTTCGGATCTAGAACCTTGGAGGGGTCACAAGGCAGTTAGGGGTTGGTTTTGCACTCATGGAAGGCTCCATGCATCTTAAGAGCTCCTTTTTGGGCATTTTAGGCTCAAAGTCCCATGCATACATGTAAAGTTTGTAACTTTACGTGCTAGATCGATCTTAGGGGCATACATCTATCATTTGGACAAGAGTTGCACACCAGAAATCGAAGAAATAGAGTTGGACATTATTGACTCGGCAAGTCGTTCTTGGGACTCGACGAGTCTGAGACTTGACTCCCTTTTTCTGTTAGGGTTCGAAGGAACTTAGTTGGGTGATGTAAGAGTTTTAGAGGATCCAAAGGAGTGACCCAATGTATTGGACTTAGCCTTAGACCTGAAGTTCATGGGACTCGGCGAGTACAAGAACAGACTCGGCGAGTCCAAGGAAATCTCCCATCACATAAAGATGAACTCGACGATTTGTTCATACAACTCGGCGAGTCAAGGACATGACTTGTTCTTCAGATGAAAATGAACCTGGTGATTTGTTCATATAACTCGGCGAGTCAGATGAAGGATCATTCGATGTTCGAATAGGAGGAGAACTCATCGAGTCATTGCCTAACTCGACGAGTAGGGACGAGAATGAGGACAATTAGATAGATAAGGACTCGATGAGTTGGTGGCATAACTCGGTGAGTCAGGTCAATTGGAAGTTGATTTTGGCGTGACTTTGACTAGGTCAGGGGTAAAATAGTCATTCTACCATAAGAGTAGTTATCAGACTTTGATTGAGTGTTGTGTGCGAATTATAGCCAGAGGATTTCCGGAGCAGTAGCAGCAGACAGAGAGTTCCCGTATAGATCATCAGCTACTACTACGAGGTGATTTACCTTCTAGTAGGGGTGGGTCTAAGGCACCAATGTCGGCCCACCACTAGGTAGTTATGTTTGAGAAGATTGTCTTTGTGATAATTATCTTAGTAAGATAATGTGTTATGGTCATGAGATATGCCTGTGTGATATGCTATGTGTGTAGAAGGGATTAGTTGTCCCTACTCAGTTATGTCTGATTGTATGATTACCCCTCGTTACTTTATGCTAGTGCTAGGGGTGAAATAGTCACCAGTTACCGGTTGAAAGATACTGATGGTGTGTATCGGTTGAAAGATACTGATGATGGTTACCGGTTGAAAGATATCGATGACACTTACTGGTTGAAAGATACTGACGGTGTTATGTAGTATGTGGTATGATGGGGAACTCACTAATCTTTGTTCTTACAGTTTCAGTTTTGGTTTCAGGTACCTCTTCGTTTAAGGGGAAAGAGTCGGCGGCATAGCAGCGCATCACACACATGGTTTCCGCATCGGATTTTCTGGGATTGTACTCTGATTTTCAGTGTTCCTAATGATATGGTTTTCAAGACATGATTTTATGATTTTATGAATGATGAAATAGTGACAATGTTTTGGTAAAATAAATTATGATTTACTTAATTTAAAAACAAAATTTTTGGCCTCAAATTTTGGGATGTTACAACTTGCTTATTTATGAGTTTATTTATGGATTGGATTAAGCTAGGTTGATTATTTGTTATGTTAGCTTATTAAAGAACCTCTCTATGTTTATGATAACTACTTTACTATTTATTGCTGAGTTTAGTTAAGTTTGCATGATCTATCATTCTTGATTGACTTGAATCTTATGATATTGTGACTTGAAAATTTGTAGGACTAGTGTTTTGACCAAAAACCTAGGGTTAAAAAGAAAAGTGGGTAAGTGAATGTAGGAGCTAATATATGAAGACCAATCATATGTTGAATTGATTTAATTAACCAAATAGATCAATCCATTATAAGTCTCATATATCTCGAACTAAACACTAGTAAATTTGCTAGTTTATCCATTTGATCACCGTACGAATGTAGTGAACATTAATCTAGTCATCTTAGGAATCGATAATTAACAAAGTATTAATCCATTGCACTTCCATTAAATAAACCATAATAGCAATGTATATCGAATCCAAACGAAAGTCTCTCATTTATCTTGGTTAAATCCTCTTTTGTGTTTCCTGCTTTAGTTTTGCCTTTTAGTTACATTAGTTGTTGATTAGTTCCTTTCTAAGTTTAGTTTGATTATTTAATAGTCTTTCAAAACTAGAGAAAAACCCATTTTTAATGAACTAATAGTTTTAGGTAACTTTAATAGATAAAACTAGCTAGTAATTCCGTTCTCTGTGTTTGGTATCCGACTATTTGTGCTATCCTATTTTCAATTAGGTACACTGCCTTATGAGTAATAAGTAGTTAAATTAGTTGGTTAATACTAGTGCATATTTATTCACATCAGTATTGTTATCACAAACATGCAAAAAAACAGACTACATGTTAGTACCTTTCTCATCAAGATTTGTATGGGTTTGAATGTGATTAAGAGCTACCCTCCACATCAAGATGTTCAAATTATTTGGAACAAGCTTGTTCCATCCGGTCAAATGTCCATTAATGGTCAATGTATTGTTATCTATGAAATGCATCGCGGAGGAATCTAAATAAACCCCTTAAGAATCCAACAACCACTCGAGACCATTCCTTGATAAGAAGCAATATCACCATCCCCTTCTATTTATCTAATTCGATTCACCATCTTGACGGTTTCTGAAAGCAAGCCGACCACCTATGTGTTGGGAATATAACAAACAAGTTAAGCACTTCGAACAAAACGATTAACAATTTTGGTAACACTCGCGGAATAAAGACTACTGAAAAATTGCAAACGAAATTGAACACGATATTTAACGTGGTTCGGTCTAATCTGACCTACATCCACGGGCGAACGAAAGAGAGGGGTTTTTATTAACACCAAAGAAAATTACAATCATACAAGGCTAAAACTGCACTTGTAATCTGGTCGCTCACTGTTAGGTATCACTCGTATTTTAAATGTCATAAATAAAATACAACCTCACTATTTCTTTTCTATGTATATATGATCATTGTGTTGTGCTCTAATTGTCTGCCAAAGGAAGAAAATAGCTTCCTCGAAAATATGCGTAGCTTGAAATAATTCTCATGCATTTAATGTTGTTTTTATGTAGCCGAAACAAATTTCCTTTTTCACATGAGAGTCGATGATAGTGACGTTCACTCAACAATTCAATTCAATTGTTAATTTCCAAGTTAAATTTATGGCCCTTTAGCTCTTAGGAACTTGTCAATTTGTTCATGACTCCATAAATCTTAACAATCTCCCACTTGGAGGCTTGAACAACTTAGTCTTTCTCTGTCATCCAAAACTTTGCAACGTTCCTTAATCATTCACACACACACACACACACACTCTCTCTCTCTCTCTCTCTCTCTCTCTCTCTCGTTCTCTGCCCTGCCTTTTTCTCAAACTTCTGAAAGGCCAGTTGAAGCCATACAAAGCTTCATCTTTTCAGTGGTAACCACCTTGGTGAACATATCTGTTGGATTCTTCGTTCCAAGGATTTTCTTCAGATTTAGAGTTCCATCATTAATTAATTCTCGAATAAAATGGTACCTCATCTGAATGTGTTTCTTTCTACTATGAAATGGATTCTTTGCCAAGTAAATTGCACTCTAGTTGTCACAACGTAGTACACAATCCTCCTGTTGCATTCCAAGTTCTGATAGAAAATTCTTCAACCATATAAGCTCTTTGGCTGCTTCTTCAATAACCATATACTCTCCTACTGTGGTTGATGTACCTCCAATTGTGAACACATAACCTGTTGTGCTCTTTCCTGAATCCACACATCCACCCAAATCAGCATTGGCGAACCCTTCTAAGATCACACCCTTTTTTCTGAAACATAGGGTAACCTCAGATGTTCCTTTCAAGTAGCATAACAACCACTTTACTCCCTCCCAATGCTCTTTTCCTAGATTTCACATGAACGTGCTCACAACTCCCACTGCATGAGCAATGACTGGTTTGGTTCATACCATAGCATACATCAAGATACCAACTATAGATGCGTAGGGAACTTTAGTCATCTATTCCTTGTCTTCTTCCGTCTTTGGAGATTTCTTCTTTTGAGAGTCTCAACTAACTTCCCAAAGGTGTACTTCTGGCATTAGCATCTTCCATGCTGAACTTTTCTAAAAATTTCTTGATGTACTTCACTTGTGAAAGTTTTAGTGTACCGATACCTCTATTCCTGGCTATGCTCATGCCCAATATCTACTTAGTAGCCCCTAGGTCCTTCATCTCGAACTCTCTGGACAACTGCTTCTTAAGCTTGTTGATCTCCTACATGTCGGACCCAGCGATCAACATGTCATCAACATACAATAAAAGGATGATGTATGAGGAGTTGAATTTCTTCAAGTAACAATAGTTATCCATGTCACATCTATTGTAACCACTCCTTTGCATGAAGCTATCAAACTTCAAGTACCACTATCTTGGAGCTTGCTTCAATCCATACAGACTTTTCTTCAGTTTTCACACCAAATTTTCCCTACTGATTGTGGGAAAACCCTCTGGTTGTGTCATGTAGATGTCTTCTTTCAGGTCACCATGGAGAAAAGTTTTCTTCACATCTAGCTGCTCTAGATGGAGATCTTCAGAGGCTACAATACCCAAGACCATTCTAATTGTAGTCATATTTACAACTGGAGAAAATATCTCATTGTAACCAACTCCTCTCTTTTGTTGAAACCCTATGACCACCAGCCTTGTCTTGTATCGTTTGGTGCCATCAATCTCATATTTGACTCGAAACACCCATTTGTTCTGAAGTGCTTCCTTCCCTGTCCGTACCTTGACCAAGGACTAAGTATGGTTCTTATCAAGTGAGCTCAACTCGTCTTCCATTGCCTTCTTCCACTATATGGAATCTTTCATCCTTAAGGCCTCTAGATAAGACTCGGGTTCACCATTCTCAGTCAACAGCAAGTAATGAGTTGAAGGAGAATACCTGACTGGATGTCTTCGTACTCTAGTGGATCTACGGATAATAGGAGTTTCGGTTTCTGCATTATCTACAACCTCATCCTCTGAACTACAATCCACTGTGCTCCCACTATCTCCGAATACATCAGAACTCCCACTGCTTCCTGAACATTCACCTATCTCTGGAGTACTAATAGGTTTTACAACGTCATCATTTGATATTTCTTCTAACTCAACTTGATCCTTTTTTCTAGTTGCTTGTTACCAGTGGAGCTCTTTGCAAGTTCATCCTTGTATAGAGCATTCTAGTTGAACACCACATCCCGACTTCTGATAACTTTATTATTCTCATTATCCCAGAAGCGGTACCCCATGTCATCCAAGCCATAACCTATAAAGATGCACTTCCTTGCCGTTGCCTTTAGCTTATCTCTCTCTGAGTCTTTAACTTTGAAATACGAGACACAACCAAATACCTTCAAGTGTTTGAGCGAAATATCCCAACCATGCCATTCTTCTTCTAGAATCTTGAACCCTATGGGGACTGAGGGTCCTCTGTTGATTAAATATGCAGCTATGTTGACCGAATCTGCCTAGAACATCTTGGGTAAACCTACATGTAGTCTCATGCTTTTAGCCCTCTCGTTCAATGTGCGGTTCTTCCTCTCTTCTACTTCATTTTGCTGAGGTGTCTCCGGAACCGTCTACTGCATTCTGATTCCTTGGTCAGCACAATAATCAACAAATTCTTTGCTACTATACTCGCCCCCATTGTCTGATCTGAAACACTTGATTTTCAAGTTTTTTTTATTCTCTAAAATAGTTTTCCATTTCTTGAATGTGCGGATAACTTCAGACTTATGCTTCAAGAAATAAACCCAAACTTTCCTTGTGCAGTCGTTAATGAAAGTAACGTAATATCGGGACCCTCCCACTAAAGAAACTGAAGTGGGTCCATAAACATCTGAATGAACTAACTCTAACTTCATGGACTTGGGCGGATGACCTATCTTTGTGAAAGGAACCTTCTTCTATTTACCCAAAATACATGGCTCACAAAAGTCAACTGTCACAGTCTTCATATCTAGTATTCTTCCTTTAGATGCTAGAATCTTCATTCCTTTCTCACTCATATGTCCAAGTCTTTGGTGTCATAGAGTGGATATCCCAACTTCTTCAACATCATGTACTTCAGCATCAGAAACTTCCACCATATATAGTGTACCCCGCTTCTGACCTCTAGCAACAACTAAGTTTCCCTTTGTCACTTTCCATTGATGATCACCAAATGTAACATGGTGACTGATGCGACCTTGGCTTGGCTCGATCGATATTGTTCACTTGGATTCTCGGTTGTCTCAGCAAGATCACAAAGAAAGGAGGCCGTCAGCCATTTTCCGGGAGGAGCTCCCAGAAGAACGCTCTGACGGTCAAGTTAGAGAGTGTTTAGGATCTTTGGGTGTGCACTCTTAGAGAGTCCAGAGAGCTTACCTCCCAGGTCTGAGAGCGTATCCTTTTATATCTAGCTACCTTGCCTGATCTGTACCAGACAAGATCACTTTTTGGGGAGACAGGATCAGGTGTGTTGATTGGAGAGTCATGCGCCTTCAACCATTAGGGCGTACTTATTGGCTCTAACGGTAATGGCCTGATCCTCCTGCTTTTCTCCTGACCGTATCTTTTGTCTCGGAGCTGGGAGCATCCCTTGGCGGGAGTGAGCCTTTCGCCTGTGCATTCTGCTCCCGGGGGCACCAGCGACGCTAAGCCTGCTGGGCTGGGCCCGGTTGGTGTGCGTGAGCCTTTCACCTATGCATTCTGCTTCCAAGGGTGCCAGCGGACGCTAAGCCTTCTGGGTTGGGCCCAGTTGGCGTGCCCGGCTCGTGCTTATGTCGTGCTGCCCTAGGCACATTATAAACTCCCCCTAGCTCTTCCCTCACAACCAAAGTGCCGTTGATTACCTGAAGTGTGTGCAATTATCCCCAGAGGATATTCTAAGACTCTTCTTTCTGGTGTGGGGATGAGCCCTTCTTGGAGGCGTCGCGGCAAAATGGTGGTGTTTTCTTCGTCATTGACGGTGAGTGTTGCGCCCCTCTTTTTCCTTTCTCCTTCTTATTACTACTATGTGACTGATATTCCTTGTTCTGATATCTATAAGTGTTGAATCTTCCCTGTCCATGGATGAGGTGTTACGGAAGCGTTATCGGGGCAATTTAGAGTATCGTGATGTGGATCTAGCTGATCGTCTTCCTCCACCCCGCCGAATGGACCAGCTTTCCTTAGGTGCTGCCCCTTCCGCCCCTCCTGCAGGTTCGTCAGCGTCGGAGGAGAATCTTCTAAACACCCGCCCAATCTCTGTTGTCATGCCCCTAAGTAGCACTCGATCCTCCTCCATGGAGGGTAGCAAAGACAGTAAAGAAGGGATTATCATGGATTCCCGACGAATTCAAGCGAAGAGAAAAGCTGTCTTAGCCATGGGTGAGCTGGTTACCGATGCACCTACCGCTGTCAAGAGAGTTTATACCCAGGGTAGCTTCTCTCATCTGCTGAGTTCTATGACTTCCATACTGGCTGGTGTGGTCGTGATCCTTGATGACGACACACAACAGTCTGAAGGGATCGACAGGGAGACTGAACAGCTCGTTGCTCCTACTTTCTCCTCTATTCCTGTTCCAGGTGTTCCATTGGTTTCCCTGAAGTTCTCCCTGTTTAAGGTTCGAGCGGAACTGGGCGAGTTTCAATTCCTTTAGGTGGTGTTTCTGGAGACAGCTCTACTGAGTCTCCTATTTTTGTTCCTTCCTAGAATCTCCACAATGATTCCTGACTCTCTGTTTATAGCAATGCTTTGGAATTTTCCCGCCATGCTTATCCTCCGGCTGCCGTTGGCGATATGGAGGATATGGGTAATCCTACCCTTGCTCATAACATGGCCTATGCTGTTGCGTAGGCCATGTTTTACCTTGTAGCGGGTTCCCGACATGTTCATTCCCTTCGCGAGATGGAGGTCGTCCACGCTACTTGTGAGTCACGCATGATGGGGCTGGAACGTCGCCTTGGCGAGCTTGGCGAGGAGCTCTGTCACACCCCAAAACCGATGGTAGAAACGTTTCGGGGCGGATGACGTCATGTAAAGTATCACAACCAATGTACATAGTAAGCATAGTAAACACAAAACATTACATTACATAGGCTCATTACATTTGTTTGAAAGTATGGTAATACAGGTTTTATAGATACATTAGTTTAAACAAAAGTAAAGACGTGACTTCCATATGCTCCATCTTCTGCAAAAGAACGCGGGTTACCTATCTAATGTTGACCTGAGAATACAAGCAGTTTTAAAAATATCAGCATAAAGTTGGTGAGTTCATAAGCGGTTTGTTTCTGAAAATGAACAAGTTTCCTTTGGTTTTCTGAAAAAGTGTTATCCAAGAAAATCCCATATTTTCTTATAAGTAAAGTTTAGTTATCCATTTGTTACACGATCTGGTTAAGAACAAGTTCAGTTATCCCAAGAAAAACCCTTATTTTCCTCAAAAGTTTGTGGTTGGTTATCGAATATGAATGTAATGTACAAGTATCTAACATACTTTAAGTGTTTGTGTGAAGTTTCCTGAAAGTCTGGTTATCCTTGAAATGTATGTTAGTTTTAACACGTATATAAAACTATTGTGTGG
The DNA here is from genome assembly GCF_052625555.1 of Lactuca saligna. NCBI lineage: Eukaryota > Viridiplantae > Streptophyta > Magnoliopsida > Asterales > Asteraceae > Lactuca > Lactuca saligna. The sequence goes on from NC_136424.1 coordinate 250,135,750, forward strand.
AAAGTAAACTAATTCTTAAGGTTATTAGCTTACTAAATTCATTATTACCAACAACTAAATCTCTGTTATCTAAATTGCGAATTCCATAAACATAAGATAGACTAGATATGGCAATAATAAGTCCAGTATCATTTTATGACTTTTGTCACCCTTGAACCTTTCGGTTTGACTGTAGCTACCAGTCAGGTACGGGGTAGTCAGCCCCGTATAGATCTATACACTCAAGTCAAGCTCTCCCTCCAGGAGATTCTAGTTACAGGGGCGGTCCTCCACTCGCGTATCTCTGTGGAGTGTTGCCGAGGACGTGTCTCCAATTATTAAGATTAACAAATTTACAAGTAATAACGCGGAAAATCCTGTTTTAAGTTCTACTTACAAAAGGGGTCCTCCACTCGCGTATCTCTATGGAGTGTTGTCGAGGACGTGTCTAAAGTTCTAATTTTAATGACCATTAACAATAATGAAGTGGAAAATCATTTGCAAAATATACAATATAACACTATGTAATAAGATTTGCAATTAGTTTGAAAACTAACTTTGCAAGTCAAACGGTTGGTTAATACGGTTTGAATTATTAACAGCATACGAAAAATGAAACAATTTAAATGAAATAATAAGTTTGAGTACAAGATATACTTTTACTTTTTCTTGTATCCCCCCGGAAAACATTGAAAACACGGAAAAAGGTGTAGGGGTATGAACTCACCGGACGACAAATGTGTCGGTTGGATGCTAAGTGTCAGTTCGAGGCTTGATTACACGCGAGGTTCCTTTGTAATATAAAGATATACATAAATTGTATCTAATTAGGCTTTGAATTACTAATTAATTGAGAATATACACTCTGAGGCACGAAAATACTTCATTTCAAGTGTTAGGAGTGATCCGGGTAGTATCTAAGGATGTTTAGGGCCTAGATAAGGAGTTTACTCTTCAAGAGTAATCCCTTAGGGGTGTTTACAGTCCAAAGACCATATCCCCATAAGTTTACGGCCGTAAACTCATGGGTGGTGTGTTCTTGGATGCTTAAAGGTCTTACAATGTACAAAGGAAGGTTCTAGGGTTGAATCAAAGGCTTAGGAAGTGATCGGGACTTGAATTGACCTTGGAAAGGAGTTTACGGTCTATGAAGGTGTTCTTGGTGATTTTACTACCTTAAACACATGATTTTACAGCCGTAAACTCATGTTTTTCCATGAATCATGTGTTTTGGTGGTTGTAGGTTAAGCATACAGAGTTCTAGGTCAAATTCTAATCCATACAAGGTGTTAAGGGCACTTTAACACCCTTTGGAGGTGTTTATGGTCTAAGAAAGGGTGTTTACGGTTTTAGGAGACCTTCCCAAACCGTAAACTCAAGTTTGACTCATTTGTGTATGTTTTGGTGCATTTCATGAAGGAATATAAGGTTCTATGCACTCATGGAAGCTCATGGAAGCTTTTGGTGGTGTTTAAGAGGCTATTTAACACCTTAAAAGGTGTTTATGGTCTATGAATGAGGTTTTATGATCCAAGCATGTTCTTAGGCCATAAACTCATGTTTACCCCTCAAATGTTAAGGTTTTGGTGTTCTAAGTCCAATCTTGTAACCCCTAAGTCATATCTAAGCACTAGAAGTGGTTTGGAAGGGTTTTGGGGCTCCAAAACCCCATTTATAGGTGTTCACGGTTTGGGGAGGTTCCTGGACCGTAAACACAAGTCTTTGGTCCTTTTGGATGATTTAAACACGAATTAGAAAGTTAAACATGCTAAACTATAAGCTAGGATAGATCACTTACCAAATTGGAGCTTGAAAAAGGGTGGTTTTGGATCAAAGTCAAGTTTTAGAGAGAGAGTAGAGAGAGAAAGTTATGAGGTGGTGGTAAAAAGCTAAATTGAAGTTCAGTCATCCTTTATATAAGGCTTGAGTTTGTGGCCCAGTGGAAATCTACCCGATACTGACGTTAAACGAGGCTTATGGTCGTACCCGATTAATTGTCGTAATTACGACTTAGTCGTAACTAAAATTTTTCCAAATAAATAACGAGGGTATTTTCACGCGTTTCTAATGGGTTTGGATACTCATGAGGTCAAAATAAAAGTCTCAATTTAAATGACCTAATCCAAAATGTTAACGGAAAAATTGAAATACAAACGGTTTTACTGACGGAAATGGGTTACTGTGACGGAATAAATTACGGGTTGTCACATTATCCCCCCATTAGAGGGAATTTCCTCCCGAAATTTAGAATTAAGATATGAATCATATAATTGAAAAGAGATGCGGATATTTTTGTTTCATCGAGTCTTCGCGCTTCCAAGTGAACTCGGGTCCTCGCTTGGCATTCCAAGGAACCTTCACTTATTGGGATACGGCTTTGTTTCGTTCATTTAATCTCTCGATCTATGATTTCGATTGGTTCTTCCATGAATTTCAGACTTCCTTTGATTTCGGTCTCATCAAAGGGATTACTAGGGTTTCATCGGATAGATACTTTTTAAGATTATAGACATGGAATACAGGATGGATGTTTCTAAGTTCCGAAGGTAGTTGGAGTTTGTAGGCTACGGGATCGATCCTAGCGAGGATCTCGAAAGGTTCTATGTACCTCGGGTTAAGTTTTCCTTGCTTTCCAAAACGTATATTGCTTTTCCAGGGTGAGACCTTCAACAGGACACACTCTCCTACCTAGAATTCTAGAGGTTTCCATCGTTTATCGGTGTAACTCTTCTGTATATCTTGTGACGCTTGCAGTCGTTCTCGGATTTAGATGATCTTCTCGGTGGTTTCATGGATGATTTCCATACTAGTGAGAGCACTGTCGTGGATTTGACTCTTGGCTAGCTGCGTGTCCCCTACCTCGGCCCAGCACAGAGGGGATATGTACTTACGACTGTAGAGGGCTTCGAACGGGACAAACTTGATATTGGTATGGGAAATGTTGTTATACGAGAACTCGATCAAGGGTAAATGGGTGTCCCACGACTTTCCTAAATCGATGACACATGCTCTCAGCATGTCTTCTAGGGTCTGAATAGTTCTCTCACTCTGTCCGTCTGTCTGAGGATGATAAGTTGCACTCATGTTCAGCTTACTTCCAAGAGCTTTCTGAAAAAACTACTAAAACCTTGAGGTAAACCTGTTATCTCAATCGGAGATAATGGACATAGGTACACCGTGCATTCGGACTATCTCTTGGATGTAGGTTCGCGTGAGTCTTTCCATCTTGAAAGAAGTGAGCGGATTTTATCAAACGATCGACAATTACCTAAATGGTATCGTACCCATTCGAAGATCTAGGTAACTTGGTGATGAAATCCATGGTAATCATCTCCCATTTCCATTCAGGTATCTCGGCTGCTGGAGCAGACCCGAGGGCTTCTGATACTCGACTTTTACCTTGGTGCAAGTCAGACACTTGCCCACAAAGGTAGCGATCTCGGCTTTCATGTTTGGCCACCAGTATTGTTTCTTGATATCCAGGTACATCTTGTCCGAACCTAGGTGAACAGAGTATTTAGTCCTGTGAGCTTCGTTCATAACAACTTCCCTGAAACTTCTGAACTTTGGGGTCCAGATTTGATCCACGAAAAAGTAAACTCCTTCACCTCTGATCTCAAGTTTCTTATCCATTACCCTCAAGGCTTCATTCAACACGTTCTCTGGTTTTAGGTTTTCCAACTAGGCTTCTCAGATCTGAGTAGACAAGTGGGAATGGATGGTCACAATTAATATCTTCGCCTTGCAACTTGAACTCTCCTTTCGGCACAGGGCACCTACTACCACATTGTCCTTGCCGAGATGGTAGCGGATTTCACACTCATAAACACTGAGCATCTCTACCCATCGCCACTATCTCATGTTTAAGTCTCTCTGTGTCAAAGTAGTTAATGGTTTGGCGATTCTGGAAACAATTTGGATGAACCTGCGATAGTAGCCAGCGAGACCCAATAATTTACGGATTTCTATGGGTGTCTTCAGTGCTGACCAATTCTCTATCGCCTTGATTTTGGATGGGTCCACGTGTATACCTTCCTCGCTTACCACGTAACCAAGGAATGTGGTTTCACCGAAGGGCATCACTACGAACTTGTAGTGACCATATCTAGTCCTGAATGCTGTCTTGGAAACATCATTCTCATGAACTCGAAGCTGATGGTACCCTAATCTAAGGTTTATCTTCGAGAAGTAATTGGCTCCTTGAAGTTGGTCGACAAGGTCATGTATTCAAGGAAGAGGATATCGGTTTTTGACTGTCAATTTGTTCAACTCGCGGTAGTCTATGCACATCCGAAAGAATCCATCTTTCTTCTTCACAACAATACCGGGGTTCCCCAGAGTGAGGAACTCGGTATGATCATTCCTTTACTAAATAGCTCACTAAGCTGGCTCGATAACTCCTGCATTTCTACTGGAGCTAAGTGATATGGGGACTTGGCTACGGGGGTAGCTCCAGGAATTAGGTCGATGTGAAACTCGACTTGATGTTCGGGAGGAATTTATGGAAGCTCTTCAGGAAAAACATCAGGAAAAATTGCAGACTTCGGGGATGCTCTAGAGGTCTTTAACTTCCTATTTCTCATTAATTACATGAGCTAGGAATGCGTGACACTCCTTTCGCAGAAGCTTTTGAGCTTTGATGCAAGAAATGATGCGAAGATTGGAACTAAGTTTATCACCGTCGATTATGAGAGTCTGACCAGAGGGGAGATTAGGACGGATGGCTTTTTCGTAACAAAGGATATCAGCATGATTGGGAATCAACCAATCCATGCCAATGCTAACATCAAATCTCTTTATGGAAACTGGCATTAGGTCGATGGGAAAGGAATGATCGTTATGGGTAAGGGTATAGCTTATGAATAAGTCATTAGCGTTCTCTTTCTCACTGTTAGCCATATCGACGGTGAATGTTTCGGCTACTAGATGAGGACTATCTTTAAGAAGATGCTTGAATGAATGACTAATAAAACTTCTTTGGAACTAGATGCGAAAAGGATGCAAGTATAAGAATTGTCGAGAAGAAACGTACCCGCGATGACGGTGGGATCAGCGACTGCCTCCTCTTGCTTCATAGTTAGAACTATCCCGATGTTGTTGGTGGTTGCTGTTTTGGGACAGTTCCTATTGAAATGCCTGAATTCTCAACAACCATAGCAGACCTGATCGGTACTTGATCCGGAAGCTTGATTGGTTGGTTGAGCCAGTGCTTTGCAGTTTCGCGTGGCTCTTCTTGCTACAGTTGTTGCAGAGCTTTTCACGACATGGGTCGGGGATACGATGGTGGTAACTACACCTGTTGCACCAAGGGAGGTTACCAGCATACCTAGTGGTAGGTGCTTTAGCTGTAGACGCAGCAACAGGAGTAGTAACAGCTTGAACTGCCATTGTTTTGTGCTTCTTGGAGGGTCCTTGTGAACTCTGACCTTTTCGCTTTTTCCAGAAACCATTTTTACTCTCATTACGCTCATTTTGGTGCTCCTGATCATCTTCATGGTTTTGGGGATAGGTGTTACTTCCTGGTGCACTGGACCTGCTAGGGTTCAAGTGCGCCATTACAGCCGTCACTGCAGCAGTAACAGCTGCCTGAAATAGGACAGGGTCGAATTGAGAAGGATACGGTGGCAGAGAGTTGTTGTTCCTTGAGTTGGGTCCTTTCTTTGGAGGCATGATGATCTAGAATGGTTAGGAAAGAGAGGATGGTAAGTCCTCTGAATTGAATACTGAGATATGAAACAAAAGATATCTCATTATTACAGATAAAGTGTGCTACTAAGCGATAATATATAGAAAAACTACCAAAACAGGGAATTACCGCTAAAGAAATAATAAGTAGTAACACTTGGAACGAATTTATACAACGTATTCGGCTTTGGCTAAAATACTCCCATAGTATTTTATGGTTTGTTGCGACGACGACTCATTGTTTGGATATTTGGTAAGTTTTAGGCATGCTGCATACCACAGTCACTCCCAAGCACATGTTGGTAGTGTCTCGAATGAATATAGTTGATCAGGCTATATTGACCCTAGACACGACTACATACCTGCCTAGGTTTAACCGCAGTGAAACAACACCCAATTACTTATGTTTTGTTCTACTCGAGGTTACGGATTCCGGCGGTTAGGTATACTTGTATACATTTGAAAAATACTTATATTTTAAAGTATACTTTTAGTTCAGAGCACTTCAGCCCCTTAGTGTTTATAGTCTTATACCATGTAAGGTTTGGTATACTTAGTTCACTATAAACAAGGGCTCTAATACCAATCTACCACACCCCGAAACCGATGGCAGAAACGTTTCGGGGCGGAGGACATCTTGTAAAGTATCATAACCAATGTACATAGTAAGCATAGTAAACACAAAACATTACATTACATAGAATCATTACATTTGTTTGAAAGTATGGTAATACAGGTTTTATAGATACATTAGTTTAAACAAAAGTAAAGACGTGACTTCCATATGCTCCATCTTCTGCAAAAGAACGCGGGTTACCTATCTAATGTTGACCTGAGAATACAAGCAGTTTTAAAAATATCAGCATAAAGTTGGTGAGTTCATAAGCGGTTTGTTTCTGAAAATGAACAAGTTTCCTTTGGTTTTCTGAAAAAGTGTTATCCAAGAAAATCTCATATTTTCTTATAAGTAAAGTTTAGTTATCCATTTGTTACACGATCTGGTTAAGAACAAGTTCAGTTATCCCAAGAAAAACCCTTATTTTCCTCAAAAGTTTGTGGTTGGTTATCGAATATGAATGTAATGTACAAGTATCTAACATACTTTAAGTGTTTGTGTGAAGTTTCCTGAAAGTCTGGTTATCCTTGAAATGTATGTTAGTTTTAACACGTATATAAAACTATTGTGTGGAAAGTAAACTAATTCTTAAGGTTATTAGCTTACTAAATTCATTAATACCAACAAGTAAATCTCTGTTATCTAAATTGTGAATTCCATAAACATACGATAGACTAGATATGGCAATAAGAAGTCCAGTATCATTTTATGACTTTTGTCACCCTTGAACCTTTCGGTTTGACTGTAGCTACCAGTCAGGTACGGGGTAGTCAGCCCCGTATAGATCTATACACTCAAGTCAAGCTCTCCCTCCAGGAGATTCTAGTTACAGGGGCGGTCCTCCACTCGCGTATCTCTGTGGAGTGTTGCCGAGGACGTGTCTCCAATTATTAAGATTAACAAATTTACATGTAATAATGTGGAAAATCTTGTTTTAAGTTCTACTTACAAAAGGGGTCCTCCACTCGCGTATCTCTGTGGAGTGTTGCCGAGGACGTGTCTAAAGTTCTAAGTTTAATGACCTTTAACAATAATGAAGTGGAAAATCATTTGCGAAATATACAATATAACACTATGTAATAAGATTAGCAATCAGTTTGAAAACTAACTTTGCAAGTCAAACGGTTGGTTAATACGGTTTCAATTGTTAAAAGCGTACGGAAAATGAAACAATTCAAATGAATTAATAAGTTTGAGTACAAGATATTCTTTTACTTTTTCTTGTATCCCCCCTGAAAACATTGAAAACACGGAAAAATGTGTAGGGGTATGAACTCACCGGACGAGAAAAGTGTCGGTTGGATGCTAAGTGTCAGTTCGAGGCTTGATTACACGCGAGGTTCCTATGTAATATGAAGAGATACATAAACTTTATCTAATTAGCCTTTGAACTACTAATTAATTGAGAATATGCACGAAAACACTTCATTTCAAGTGTTAGGAGTGATCCGGGTAGTATCTAAGGATGTTTAGGGCCTAGATAAGGAGTTTACTCTTCAAGAGTAATCCCTTAGGGGTGTTTATGGTCCAAATACCATATTCCCATGAGTTTACGGCCGTAAACTCATGGGTGGTGTGTTCTTGGATGCTGAAAGGTCTTACAATGCACAAAGGAAGGTTCTAGGGTTGAATCAAAGGCTTAGGAAATGATCGGGACTTGAATTGACCTTGGAAAGGATTTTACGATCTATGAAGGTGTTCTTGGTGATTTTTCTACCTTAAACACATGAGTTTACAGCCGTAAACTCATGTTTGACCATGAATCATGTGTTTTGGTGGTTGTAGGTTAAGCATACAAAGTTCTAGGTCCAATTCTAAACCATACAAGGTGTTAAGGGTACTTTAACACCCTTTGGAGGTGTTTATGGTCTAAGAAAGGGTGTTTAAGGTTTTAGGAGACCTTCCCAAACCGTAAACTCAAGTGTTACTCATTTGTGTATGTTTTGGTGCATCTCATGAAGGAATATAAGGTTCTATGCACTCATGGAAGCTTTTGGTGGTGTTTAAGAGGCAATTTAACACCTTAAAAGGTGTTTATGGTCTATGAATGAGGGTTTATGGTCCAAGCATGTTCTTGGGCCATAAACTCATGTTTACCCCTCAAATGTTAAGGTTTTGGTGTTCTAAGTCCAATCTTGTAACCCCTAAGTCATATCTAAGCACTAGAAGTGGTTTGGAAGGGTTTTAGTGCTCCAAAACCCCATTTATAGGTGTTCACGGTTTGAGGAGGTTCTTGGACCATAAACACAAGTCTTTGGTCCTTTTGGATGATTTAAACACGAATTTGAAAGTTAAACATGCTAAACTATAAGCTAGGATAGATCACTTACCAAATTGGAGCTTGAAAAAGGGTGGTTTTGGATCAAAGTCGAGTTTTACAGAGAAAGTAGAGAGAGAAAGTTATGAGGTGGTGGTAAAAATCTAACTTGAAGTTCACTCATCCTTTATATAAGGCTTGAGTTTGTGGCCCAGTGGAAATCTACCCGATACTGACGTTAAACGAGGCTTATGGTCGTACCCGATTAATTGTCGTAATTACGACTTAGTCATAACTAATATTTTTCCAAATAAATAACGAGGGTATTTTCACGCGTTTCTAATGGGTTTGGATACTCATGAGGTCAAAATAAAAGTCTCAATTTAAATGACCTAATCCAAAATGTTAACGAAAAAATTGAAATACAAACGGTTTTACTGACGAAAATGGGTTACCGTGACGGAATGAATTACGGGTTGTCACATTATCCCCCTTGTCTGAGCAAAAGTGTGAATTACTATCCTCTAAGAAAACTGTCCTTGACGAAAATAGAGCCGCTTTGGAAGCTAAGGTCGACTCCCTGACTGAAGTGAATGAAGGTTTGATGATCCAGGTGGAAAGTCTTGAGCGCGATAAGCTTATTTCATCGTTGCAATCGGATTTGGATTCTTCCATGTCGAGACTTGGATTGGCTGGTGCACGTTGGTGTTGTTCGCATTATTGATAAATTGATTGAGCATCCGTAATTTACTAACGCGATAAGTCTCATCCGGCATGCTGCTTTTGTGGTCGCGATTGAGTCTGTTCAGAAAACTTCTGATGGTGCTGGTGGTGGAGATGTCGGTGTTGATGCTGCTTTTTTCGGTCCCGCTGTTAGTGTGAATGATGCTTTGTTGTCTTTTGCCAGTATGGATCATGCATCCTTGTTCAGTCTAGGTGAACTGGGTGTTGGGGGCTGCCAGGAATTATGCTCTTTTGGTGGTTCAAAGGGTACTCTGGAAAGTGCGATGGGTCAAGATATTGTGCAGGTGGCTGAGGTTGATGCTGGGGGGGGGGGGGGCGAAGTTGATGTGGCTATTGTGGGAAATGAAGTCGCGTATGGTGAGAATGATGTTATTGAAGATGCTCTGGCATCGTATGCTACCCCTCTTGGGGCGTGAGAATTTCTTTGCATGTTTCAGTTTCTATCTTGCATGTTTCTTTTGATGGCCATATGGTACCTTTAGTTTGTATAACGTATGTACTTTTGAACAATGTTCACTGTTTTATGTGTGTAATCAGGCATTCTAAGTGTTACTTGTTTGTTGTTTACTCTCTTTTTCTTTTTTCTTTTTTGTTTTGAAAAAAAAAACATAGCGCTCTGATGCGCTAGGCGTTCTGCTTCACCTATGTCATTGTCGACACATTAAGTATCGGTACTGGGTGCTCTTAGTACCCAACTAATGGGTCTCTACATGCACATTTTCAATCGTTAAGCAGCATATCGGTCGACTGGGATCACTCTTCTTTCTTTTCAAAAGAAAAACTTTTTCAAGTTCCTGGCATTCCACGTTCTTGGAATCTACCTTCCTTCCATTGTTTCCAAGACATATGCACCATTCCAATTTGCTTCCATGACTTTGTAAGAGCCTTCCCACGTTGGACCCAGTTTTCCTTATGGTAGGGCTCGACTCGCTTCGTTTTTCCTTAGAACATACTCACACACTTTGAACGCTTTCTCCTTTACCCTTTGGTTATAATACCTTTCTGTTGCATGCTTGTATGCAGCCTGGCGCATTTCTGATTTTTCGCATTTTTCTTCTTGGATATCCAGGTTTATCCTCAGGTCCCGTGCATTGCTTTCTTCATCCATGCTATCCACCCTTAGTGTACTCACCATTAACTGCATGGGGGGCATAGCTTTTGTCTTGTGTGTCAAGCTGAACGGGGTTTTTTGCGTGCTCGTTCGTGGTGTGATCATGTATGACCATAGCACTGTCGGTATCTCCTCCGCCCAGTTCCCTTTTGCCTTGCCCAGCCTTTTCTTGATCCCATTCACGATATTTCGATTGGACACCTCCGTCTGTCCGTTCGCTTGTGGGTGTACTACTGATGTGAATCGTTGATTTATCCCTTTGGTGGCGCACCACTCCTTGAATGGGTTCTCAGCAAACTGTAGGTCGTTGTCATTGATGAGTACTTTAGGCATCCCAAACCTTCTTATAATATTCTTCCATACGAACTTTATCATGTGTCTCCCCAAGATGCACGCTAACGGCTCCGCTTCAATCCATTTTGTTAAATAATCTACGGCCACCACCATGTATTTCAGCTTCCCTGGTGCTTCCGGGAATGGGCCCACTATATCTATACCCCATTGGTAGAATGGCCACGGGCTAGATATGTTATGCAATGGTGCTAGGGGGTTTGCTTGGACTGGAGCGTAAGATTGGCATTCCCTACATCTCTCGACTATCTCTAGCGCATCATGTTGTATTGTGGGCCAGTATACACCCATTCGTAGTACTTTGCCTGTTAAGGCCCGTGCCCCCTCCTGTGCACCCACCTGGCCTGCGTGTGCTTCCTGTAGCATCTCTCTCCTTTTGGCTTGGTCTACACACTTCAGCCATGGCGCTGTGAACCCTTTCTTGTATTATTCATCATTTATTAATGCATATGAGGGCGCTTTTATACGTATCTTCCTGGCCTCACTGTGATCGTCCGGCAGCACCCCCCTTTGTAGGTATTCCCTGAATGGTGTCATCCACGTGGGCCTAGTGGTCGTTAGGGAATTCACCTGCTATTCTTCTATACTTCTTTCTCGGAGTACCTCTACCAAGACTTTCTTTGATAGGTAATCGAAGCACGTAGATGCCAATTTACTTAAGGCATCCGCCCTCTTATTTTCGCTTCTAGGTATCTGCTTAATTGTGAACTGCTTGAACGATTTGACTAGTTGTTTCACCATCTTCACGTACCTTCCCATTCTCTGATCTCTTACCTCGAAACTTCCATTGACCTGGTTCGCTGCCAGCCTTGAGTCAGTTAGGGCCGTTACAGCCTTTGCACCTATTTTCTTGGCTAGTCGCAATCCTGCGACCAGAGCCTCGTACTCTACTTCATTGTTTGATGTGTGAAAATCAAAACGGAGGTTTTATGTCACTTCTTCTCCCTTTGGGCTAGTCAAGATTAGCCCCACCCCCGAGCCTTCCCTGTTGGATGCTCTATCCGTATATAGTGTCCACGAACTATTGTCGGCCGGAACTCCTTCAACTGCCCACACTTTCTCCTTAACAGGGCCCCCTTCGTCTGGGATTTCTAGCAGGAAGTCGGCCAATGCTTGTCCCTTAATACTTGTTCTCGGGTGGTAACTTATATCATGCTCCCCTAATTCGATTGCCCATTTCGCTAGCCGGCCCGACGTCTCTAGCTTAAGCAGTATTTGTTTGATGGGGCAGTTTGTTAGCACCTCGATCTGGTGTGCTTGAAAATACCGCCTCAGTCGTTGTGTCGCGTAGATGAGTGCTAGGACTAACTTTTCCAAGGTGGGGTAGTTGAGTTCTTTTCCTTGTAGTGCCCTGCTTACAAAGTATATTAGCCTATGTTCTCCTTCCCTTTCTACAGTTAATACTCAGGATATCGCTTCGTTTAAGGTCGAAAGATACATTTGCAACGTCTCCCCCGGGATGGGACTGGCCAGTGTGGGTAACTTGTGTAATGCCTCCTTGATTTTCTGGAGCGCTACTTCTACTTCGTTCGTCCACTAGAAGTTGCTCTTCACGATGCAGCCTTTTAACATGTGGAACAACGGCATGGCCTTGATAGCGGATTTCGAGATGAACTTGCTCAGAGCTGTAAGCTTCCCGTTTAGACCCTGCGCGTCCCTGAGGGTTCCTGGGGTTGGCGTTTCGATAAACTTGTCCACCTTGATCGGGCTGGGCTGGATGCCTTTCCTGGTGACATAGTACCCTAAGAACTCCCCCCCCCCCCCCTCTTCCACCCCAAATGTGCATTTGGCCGAATTTAGCTTCATCTTTACCCTCTCTAGGGTTCGAAAAGTCACCTCGATGTCTTGTACATCGTGTCTTCGTGTGGACTCTTGATCACTATATCATCCACATACACCTCAATGTTTCTCCCAATTTGTTTGGCGAAGATTAAGTCAGCTAGGCGTTGGTACGTAGCCCCTGCATTCTTTAGACCAAAAGGCATCTTGGTGTAACAGAAAGTGCCATTGTCCATGTAAAAAGCCGTTTTTTCCTCGTCCTCTTTGCTCATCAAGATCTGATGATACCCTTTATATGCATCTAAAAAACACTTCAGCTTGAATCCTTGCAATGACTCTACCTTCTGGTCAATTTCCGGTAGGGAGTAACAGTCTTTAGGGCATGCTTTTTTTAAGTCGGAAAAGTCTATGCACATTCGCCATGACCCATCTTGCTTGCGGGCCATAACTAGGTTGGCGATCCACGTCGGGAATATTGCTTCCCTTACTATTCCAGCTTCCGCTAGTTTGGCCACCTCGGCGTTGATTTCCCTATTACGGTCCCCACCCTGGACCCTCTTCTTTTGCTTAACCTCCTTTGCTCCTGGTTTAATTACAAGTTTGTGCTCAATGACTTTCCTTTCTACCCCCACCATGTCCGTGGGGGTCCATGCAAACACATGCTTATACCGCTTGAGCAAGTCGACCAACGCTCTTCTTATGTGACTCGGGAGATCGCATCCAATACTGACTGGCTGGTCAGGGTGTTCCTCATTGATCACCTCCTTTCCTTTTTCAAGGTCACATCTCAACCTCTTGGCCTCTTTAGTTATCTTTGATGGTTTCATGATTGTAAAGCACTGCAATTCTTTCGGTGGAGCGGCCAGTACTGTGGCTACGCCCGTTGGAGTGTCGAACTACATGACTCCATGCATGGTTGATGGAACCGCCCCTAGCTTTAAGAGATTTGTTCTCCCCAGAATGATATTGTGTTCCGCCGCATGCCGAATGACCACAAAGTCAATCAGGGCGGTTTTCTTTTGCTGCTTATCATGGCTGGTTATGGTCAGGGGAAGGTGAATTGTGCCTAGCGGCCATAGGCTATAGCCGGTGAACCCGACTAGCCTCCCCGTCGTGGGCCATAGGTTGTCTTTCCAGCGGTCTAGGAGAAGCCGGAAACAGTGCTTATAGATGATATCCGCCAAACTTCTCGTGTCAACGTAGACCCTATGTATGGTTACATCCCTGATGGAGGCTTGGATTACTAGTGGGTCATCACCCCTCCATCCCTCTGGGCGAGGGTCTGGAACAGAGAATGTGAGCGTACGTATCGAGGTTCTGGTGGTCCTTTATTCCCTTTGTTGCTCTCCCCTGCTTCTCTTACTCCGTATCATGAATATCTCCTTAGGTTGGACCCCTTCGCGAGGTGTATTTTTAGCATTTTCGGCGTCAAATTTGGCATGCAAGCTTCGTGCTATTTCCACCAGGTCCCCTTTAATCTGCTTCTCTTCCATTTCTTTTTTTAATACCGAACAGCTAGCTATATCATGCGTCATACTTTTGTGGTACTCGCAGTACGGTTCTTTGGCGATTTGGCTGGCTACTGCTTCTCCGACACCGTGTCCACCTCCGTGCGACAGCCACGCCTGTCATCCTTGGCAAACGTTCAGAACCGAGCCTGTGGTCTTCTCGCTTGGCCGTAGTGCCTGCTTCCCCCTCGGAAATCCATGTGACCTGGATTGTGGTGCCTGGCAGTCATGGCGTTCAAGTAGGCCTGTTTTGCTGCTTCGCCATCCTCTTGTCTCAAATATGTTTCCACCTTTTCCTTTAATTCGGCCCGTGTTAGAGGCTTCTTTCCCATGATTTTTTGCGATAAAAGGCCTGGCAAAAGCCCCCACGTGAAGGCGCTAGCTATGAGCCCCTCATAATGCCCCGGTAAGTCTAACGTGGCGTTTATGAACCTTGTGAAGTATTCCCGTATAGTTTCACCCTCCTTTTGCTTACAGCCTATGATTGAATGAGAGTCTCCCTTGTACTTGCGTAATTGCATAAAGTTGGTGAGAAAAAGATACTTAAGCTAGGCACAATTGGAAATGGCGCCCGGTCGTAGCGTCTTGAACCATGCGTCGGCGTTCCCATCAAGTGTAGTTGGGAAATACGTGCACCAAAACCTCTCATCAAGCTTTAATGACGTCATTGTCCATTCATATGTGTCGATGTGGCTATCTGGGTCAGTGGTTCCGTTATATGTCTTGAGCGTCGGTAGTTTGGCTATGTTTGGTATTTCGTAGTCCAACAATTCTTTGACAAATGGAGACGTCACACTACGGGAAAGGCATTCGTGGCCTGGGGTGATGGACACTCCCGACTACTGGTATTGTGTATTTAAGCCATATGGTGGCGGCATGTGATAGCCAGGGCTTGGTCTGTAAAAGGGGTATGGCTAGAATGGTAGCTGGAGGGAGTAACTAGAGGGGAAAGGGTGTATAGGGGTCATAGGGCTAACCGTTGTTTGTTGTAAGTTTTTGTTGGCGGTGATGGTTGGTCTGATCCATGTGTCGGCCAGTGAATAGACAGGTGGTGTATGAGCTATCATGGTTTGCGCCAACGGTGGCACTGAAAGCATTAAACTCTGTCCGCTCGTCACCTGGTACGACGGTGTCGCTGTAAACGACAGTGGGATGTTGAAAACGTGGCCTGGTGGAAGCATTGTTGAGTGAACCGGTTGTGTTTGTTGCAATGGCGGCATGAAGAACGGTGGCATCTGAAAGGAAGTTGTTGGAAATGGCCCCACCGGAGTTGTTCTTGGCTGGTGAACTGGCTGTTGTGGGGCACCTTCAGTGGTTATCGTTGAGCTTCCTTCGCCTGTAGCGGCCCTGCTGACCGCTGTAGACGGTGGTGTTTCGTCCAACGTTGCCATGAGATGTATGGGACTAGCATGTTGTCCCTCACTGTCGTTGGACGCCATTCACTTATCACTTTCGTGCTTTTAGTTTGTGTTCTTAATCTCACAAAAGGATGGCGCCAAATGATGCGACCCTGGCTTGGCTCGATCGATATTGTTCACTTTGATTCTCTGATGCCTCTGCAAGATCACAAAGAAAGGAGGTCGTCAGCCATTTTCTGGGAGGAGCTCTAGGAAGAACGCTTTGACGGTCAAGTTAGAGAGTCTTTAGGATCTTTGGGTGTGCGCTCTTAGAGAGTCTAGAGAGCTTACCTCGTAGGTCTGAGAGCGTATCCTTTTATACCTAGCTCCCTTGCATGATCTGTACCAGACAAGATTGCTTTTTGGGGAGACAGGATCAGGGGTGCTGATTGGAGAGTCATGCACCTTCAACTATTAGGGCGCCCTTATTGGCTCTGACGGTAACGGTCTGATCCTCCTGCTTGTCTCTTGACCGTATCTTTTGTCTCGGAGTTGGGAGCGTCCCTTGGCGGGCACGAGCCTTTCGCTTGTGCATTCCGCTCCCGGGGGTGCCAGCGGACGCTAAGCCTGTTGGGCTGGGCCCGGTTGGTGTGTGCGAGCCTTTCGCATGTGCATTCCGCTTCCGGGGGCGCCAGCAGACGCTAAGCCTGTTGGGCTGGGCCCGGTTGATGTGCCCGGCTCGTGCTTCTGCCGTGTTGCCCTAGGCACGTCATCAGTGACCTTCATCATCAAGCTACCCCACAGATATTAACATCTTCTTCAAGTCTAGAATGAACTTGACATTCTTCAAAGTCCACTTCGTACCCAAGGTTGTCTTGAGGACCACATCCCCAACTCCAGTAATATCCAGGCTCTTGTTATCTGCTAATCTGACTTTCCTTTTGTACTACTTGAAATTATGCATTAATTCGTTGGAATGACTAACATGAAATGATGCACCAGAATCCATGATCCAGGATTCAATTGAGTTTTCGACACAACAAATGAGCGCATCATCTTCAAAATCTGCTGCCATATTTACTTCCTTCTTGCCTTTGTCTGCCAAAGGCTTTGGGCACTGATTTCTGAAATGACCTTTCTCATTACAGTTCCAACAGGTAATATCTTTCATGTTCTTCGACTGACCTCTCTTTCTTGACTTCGATATTCCTCTATCACCACCTCTTTTGTTGGTCTTTCTTCTTCTGCCTTCAGTAGTTAGAAGACTACTGGAAGCTTCTCCGGCACTCCTTCTACGCACATCCTCACCAAGGATTAAATCGCGAATACCTTCGAATGATAGCTTGGCACCTTCGGTTGAACTGCTAACGGCCTCATCGTACCAGACCAACTATCGGGTAACGATGATAATAGTAGCAACGCCATGACTTCATCTTCAAGTCCAATATCAACAGATATCAATCTTGATATTATTGAGTTGAATTCGTTCACGTGGTCTGTCACTGAGCTACCCTCCTTCATCTTTAGATTTACAAGTTGTCGGATCAAGAAAACCTTATTTGTCGTTGAAGGTTTTTCGTACATATTAGACAACGCATTTACCAGATTGTAGGTTGTCTTCGCATTGACAATATTGTAAGCTACATTCTTTGCCAATGATAACCTTATCACTCTGAGTGCCTACCGATCTAATAAGTCCCACTCCTCCTGCGTCATCGCTTCGGGTTTGTCTTTGGACAAAGGTTGGTGTAACTTCTTCTGGTAGAGATAATCTTCGATTTGCATTCTCCAAAAACCGAAATCTGGACCATCGAATTTTTCGATCTTAACTTTCCCATCTTCAGCCATAGCTCTGATACTAGTTTGTTAGGAATATAACAAACACGTTAAGCACTTCGAACAAAACGATTAACGATTTCGGTAACACTCGCGGAATAAAGACTACTGAAAAATTGCAAACAAAATTGAACACGATATTTAACGCGATTCGGTCTAATCTGACCTACATCCACGGGCGAACGACAGAGAGGGGATTTTATTAACACCAAAGAAAATTACAATCATACAAGGCTAAAATTGCACTTGTAATATGGTCGCTCACTATAAGGTATCACTCGTATTTTAACTGCCAAAAATAAAATACAACCTCACTATTTCTTTTTTGTGTATATATGATCGTTGTGTTGTGCTCTCTACTATTTCTACTTACAACACACATACACACACACACACACACACACACATATATATATATATATATATATATATGTTGTGAGGCGTAACAATAATTCACTCTAATGTGAAAGTGAATACCCACCATTTGACATTTGTAAATTGTCTGCCAAAGAAGAAAATAACCTCCTTGAAAATATGTGTAGCTTGAAATAATTCCCATACATTTAATGTTGTTTTTCTGCAGCCGAAACAAAATTCATTTTTCACATGAGAGTCTTTCATTTTTCACATGAGAGTTGGTGATAGTGACGTTTACCCAACAATTCAATTCAATTGTTAATTGCCAAGTTACATTTATGGCCATTTAGTTCTTAGGAACTTGTCGATTTGTTCATGACTCCATAAATCTTAACACTATGATATCAAGCCGATCAGATATTGCAATTTTTCAAGGCCTAAAACAAAGACCTTAGAAAATTGCAACTTAAATGGTATGTTCCCAAGCTAAGCATCAATCCAAATCTTGGTACTCCGCCTATTACTCACCTTCATCTTACAAAAGTGATCAAGATCAAGACCTTAATCTTACAAAAGAGAGTCTCCATGATGAAAGAACCTCCTCTTCCACTCGAATTAAAAAAACATGATTCAGGGAAGAAAAAAATACTGCAGACACCAAGCCCACCATCAAATACTACAGACACCAAGCCCATCATCATTTTTAATAGTCATCACCCTTTCCAACTAACTCATTAAACCCCAAAAAAAAATTGATATTGTAAAGATTCCAACAAATTTAAATAGTGATCAACACTTTAATAAAGTTCTAAAGATTAAATGTAATAAAAGGAATAGAAATTAAAATTATTGGATAGAAATGCTCAATTCTACAAAACATGAAAACTCAAATAAACATTTAGTAGAATATTAATTGCTATATTGTTGATCCTACCAATAAGTCATTCGTAAAAGAAACCATTTTATTTTTTTGTAGTTGATTATTAATTTTCATTTATGATTTTATCCATCAACTTAGAAAAAAAAAGGTTACCATTATATCCCTTGTCACGATTCTTTCTATTCACTTTAAATGAATGGTATAAAAATCAAAAAAACATTTTTATTTAAGCAGATAAATCAAGAAAATAAGCGGAAATTTCACTTTCCTTACGGTATAGAAGGCATCTAAAACAAACATGCTATCAGATTTGGAATTATAGGAAAGGAGACTTGGTGTCCAAAGGATTACCGAACTTGAAAAATTGGCTGTTCTTGACCTAAAACAAAAGGCTAGAATCCGATGGACAATAGATGGAGATGAAAACTCCCGTTTTTTCAATGGGTATGTAAACAACAAGAAAAGTAAGAACCATATTCATGGGTTGTGTATCAATGGTTCCTGGAACACAAATGTGGCAGCAATTAAAGATGAAGTTCTCTCATTCTATCAGAAAAAATTTCAAGAAAAGTGGCCTTCCAGGCCAGAACTTATCAGCAGTGATTTCCGCATGATCGACGAGGACACTCGATCAAAAATCGAAGCCCCCTTCACAATGGTTGAAATCAATCAAGCCATTTGGGCGTGTGGAGGAGACAAGGCTCCAGGCCCAGATGGATTCACCTTTGAATTCATAAAAAAATATTGGGACGTATTGAAGGGAGACATTATGGAATTCGTTAAATACTTTGAGAAATACGGAACATTGGCCCGGGGCTGTAACTCATCCTTCATCACCCTTGTACCAAATATAAAAGACCCACTGCTCATTGGTGATTACAGGCCAATTAGCTTAACTGGCTCGCTATACAAAATAATCTCCAAGACCTTAGCTAACAGACTCAGTATGGTGATTAGCAAGAACATTGGAGATATTCAAACGACTTTTGTGAAGGGACGCATATCCTTGATGATCTGCTAATCGTAAATGAGTTATGTGCCTGGGCCAAGAAGGTTAAAAAACAGATCCTACTTTTCAAGGTGGATCTAGAGAAAGCCTTTGACTCTGTTAACTGGGAGTACCTTGAATCGGTACTTATTCATATGGGATATGGAGATAAATGGCGTATGTAGATCAAAGGATGCCTCCAATCAGCAAGTCTCTCAGTTCTTATGAATGGGTCTCCAACGGTGGAATTTGGAATGGAAAAAGGTGTACGGCAGGGCGACCCTCTCTGACCATTTCTATTTATAATTGCCATGGAGGGATTAAATGTTGCGATGAATGCAGCTTGCAAGAAGGGTCTTTTCCAGGGCATAAAAATTCCATATTCAGATGTCGAAATCTCCCACCTGTTCTATGCCAACGACACCATTTTTTGGGTGAGTGGAATCAAAGAAACATAAAAAATCTAGCAAGAGTGTTAAGATGCTTTCAGGTGGCGTCAGGATTAAAGGTAAACTTTAACAAATCCAGGGTATTTGGTGTTGGAGTTGACATGACTGAAGTTGCTCGATGGGCTGCTCCCTTGGGTTGTCAACCTACGTCACTACCCTTCACTTACCTGGGGGTCCCGGTATGGGCGAACATGAAGCTAAAGAAGCATTGGAAGCCTATAATTGATCGTTTTTACTCTAAACTCTCACCTTGGAAATCGAAAGCATTGTCATTTGGAGGAAGACTAACCTTAGACAAAGCAGTCCTAGGCAGTCTACCGTTGTATTATTTCTCTATATTTGTGGCCCCGGTGGGAGTTATGATCTTCTTGAAAAAATTCGGCGGCAATTCTTATGGGGCGGGTGTGACAACAAGTTTAAAATTGATTGGGTATCGTGGAAAAAGATAGTTAGCCCAAAGGACATGGGGGGTCTTGGTCTTGGATCACTCAGGGCCTTCAACATTTCAATGATTGTCAAATGGTGGTGGGCACTAAAAACAAACAAAATAGCTTTGTGGAGTCAAGTAATTACGAGTATTCATAATTTGCATAATAAACCTGCTAACGTCTTATCAAAAAGAACTATTGCAGGTGTGTGGAACAATATTGCGGAGGTGATGAATGATCTACCCAAAGCTGGGATAAGCTTTCGAGACATCCTAAAGAAAAAAGTAAAGAACGGCAACGATACCTTATTCTGGATGGACGACTGATGTGATGGGGAACCATTAAAGGATCAATTCCCAGAATTGTATCAACTTGAAAGAAGTAAAACTTGCAAGGTTAGCCAAAGAGTGCAAGTAGATGGTTATTCTTGGGAATGGAGATCACCCCCTGCAACTGATGAGCAGATCCATAGCTTTCAGTTGTTGTACGAGATCATTGGCAAGCACCGTCCATCTCCAGATCTTGATTCTTGGATCTGTCCTTTATCGGATGATGGTATTTTCCATGTAGAGACGATCATATTAAAAATCGATAACATAGAGCCGGAAATTAATGAAGTTATCATCCCATGGATTCATGAAATCCCCATAAAGGTCAATTCCTTTGTCTGGAGGGCTAATATGGGACGTATCCCATCTAACCTGGCACTAAAAAGGAGAGGAGTCGCAATTATAAACGCATCATGCCCCCAGTGTCATCTTGAGGATGAAGATACGGAGCACATCCTTATATGATGTCCAGTGGCGAGCAATATCTGGGATTTGATATTTAAATGGTGCAACATTCCGAAACCACAATTTCAACCCGTTGGGGAACTTATCGGATTTGTAAAAACGTGGGGGAGATGTCGGAGAAGGAGAAACAACCTAATTTGTGTTTGTTTTGGTGTAATGTTGTGACAATAGTCAAATTCGGGTCAAGTCAAATTCAAACAAAGTCAATAAGTTAAACCAAACGACTCAATTAGCTCTAGCATACTTGGGTTTACGTGGTGTATTTACTAAACAATCAGCTATTTTAATGAGAAAGCATCATTTGAAAAATCCATGTGATTGAATTCTTCCTAAGCCTTAAAGGCGGTAAACAATGAACCAAAGCAATAAACCACAAATACACACTCATCGGGAGTGTGTAAGAAACTAAAACATGGCTTAATGAGGTTTATGGACCTTGCGTTGCGAAGCCGGACACTCAAAAAGGGCACAAACGAAACCTCTCTCAATCGTTTTCACTATATCTCTTTCTATTTGAAATCTCTCCAAAATCTCTCCCAAATCTCTCTCAATGGTTCTCGTAACTTTTTGAAGTCATTCGGATCATTCCGACCTTTAACCGGGTCAAAAACCGCTTAAAACGGAGTTAAAACGAGTAAAATACCCTAAAAGAACCGAAAAACCATTTATAGGGTCGAAGCCTCTTAGGGCCGAACTCCTTGGACCGAAAGCAGCAAAGAATCGAAACCCTAAGCAACCAAAACCGAGACCTGAGAACCGAGACCAGCAGCTGAGATCGAACCTCGCTGCCCTAGCCGAAACCTGAGAACCGAGACCTGGAACCGAACCCGCCAAGAACAGAGACCGAGTCTCGGTCTTCCTTCCCCTTCTCTCGGTTCCTTCTTCTACTTTTGGTCCTCTCTTCTCCTCTAGGTCTTCTCCTCTCCTCCAAGTCCCTCTCTTCTAATTTCGGTTCGAATGACCAGAAGGCCGAACCTCCGGCCAGACTTCGGAATTTTGACATTTTTGGCCCATTTTCAATATTTTTCACATTTTGAGCTTGTTTTTCATGATTTTAACGCGGGATTTTCTCCAAAAATCATATTTTAATATAAAAGACACTAAATATTCATAATTTAAACATATTTTCATGGAAATCTTTATTTAAAGAATAAAATTTAGTGGGTAAAGTACAAAGAGGTTAAGTGTTGACTTTGTTTTACCTTATGACACAAGCAACCACCCCCACACCCACTCTATGACCAGCCACACCTCCCCACCTTACCTAGGTCACTTCAATATCCTTTCCCACTCAATTTTCAGCCTCTCCGACATTCTTTGAGCTGGAACAACCCATCCTCTCTCCTCACTTCTTTCATTTTATCTCATTTCACCAAAGATACAACACAACTTTTCTCTCAAACTTTATCTCTCTATTTCAAGACTCCAAGGCTGATATTCAAGCTTTATCCTCCCCTTGGTAAGTATAATTCATCCTCCTTGTGATTATTACACTTCATTCTACTCAAATCATTGATTGCTTACACAAACTCCATCACTTTGATGTTAGTTTCTCGAAAATCTTCAAGGCATCTTCAAGTGTTCTTGAGTTGATCAATTCCATTTTTCAATGATCATCTACTAAAATCACATAAGGTGAGTTCATACCCCTACATTTTCATATTTTCTTATGTTTTAAGGGTGAGAATACAAGTCAAATCATCAAGAACACAACTAAATATTTCTAACAGCTTACATCAGAAAAGTTAGACTCCATTCACGGACTGTTTTGGTCAACTAAACATTTTTTTTTCAAAATTGTACAAGGTGCAAGTAGTTCAAGTTCTTAGCTTTAAAATGACTACTTGCACATCTCCATACGATTTTTCTACAATTTATGGTGATTTTTGCAAAACTGCCTTTCATTTCAAGAACCAAACCGGACCAGTCTGTGTTTATGGATGTTTTCACTTAGGTTGGAGGTCACTAAAAATTATGAACAAACTAGACTCATTAACCAAACTCCCAGAATTTACGGATTCTTATTTGGATCTTTTATTAAGTTTTTATAAATTTTCTAATAACAGTGATCGAAGCTGTTACAAACAGAAAAATGCTAACATATTATTATCACCTTGTATCATGTTGAGCAAGGTATATATCCTTATGTGAATGTATGTTATTACAAAAGAGCGATATTTTATCTTGGTATATGAACATGCAACAATTAATAAATGGATTTCGATATAGATATACATATGAAATATAAAGGACAACATGATTATTATAAACAAAGTATATCCATTTTACTCAAACAAATGAACAAACTACGTTGAATATAGATTACGTACGTTACCATTACTACCCTTATTTTTTATAACTATATTAGGTATGGTTTATGATACACTACATAACACACTCATACAAGAATTGTACATTTATACGATAAGAGATTTTCATTACGTTACATGTAAATTCGTTAGGGGCTTTGTGAGATATTCGCTTCACACTTACCATTAAGTCCTGTATTGTAACCAGAGTCTCCTGGGGGGAGAGCGTGATAGTTGTATATAGATCTATATTGGGTTTGACAAACCCACACCTTAACTGCATGCAACAGTTAGACCGGCAGGTCTGGAGTAACAAATGTCATAAACAGTTCCGACGCTTGAAGAACGTCGTTTTAGGCCAACTAGGTCATCGCATGGTTATAATAAACTCACAGAAAGTATTAACAAACATAAGAATTTGTGGGAATTTCATTTAATTCAAGCGCGTTTATGTCGATTTAAACGCATATCATTTTCTATTAGTAAGAGAGGTTACTTATACATTTTGGTATTCGGTTATAAGACTACATTACACAGATTTTAAGGAAAATATCGGATTTTTCTGAAACAAACGTGACATTTACAAGAGAAAGACTTTTATCAAGTTCGAAAACAAAAACTTATGAACTCACCAACATTTGTGTTAACACTTTTCCAAACAACTTGTATTCTCAGGTAATCACTAAACAGATACCAAAGTGCATTTTGAGGATGGGACGTTAAGGCGTCAACATATTATGTTTTTGTTAACATATTGTAATTGATTTGTAAACATGTAACTCATACACTGATGTAACTTTTTCAATTATATATATGTTGGTTGTGTTTGCTTAAATTACTATTGCAATTGTGGTTATGATACTATACATGAAGTCCTCCACCCCCGGACGTTTCCGCCATCCTTGGTTTGGGGGTGTGACAAATGTGGATATTATGGAAAACAAGATGTGAAGGTGTATTAAAAAACAAATGAACTTCCCATTTCCGGATTATTGATAGGGTTAAGTCCATCGTATTCACTTGGTTTAGACACAGGAGAGTAAATTATTGTTTTAGTTGGGCTGATTAGTGTATTTGCCCTTTGAATTGATTGTAATTCAAACTAAATTGTAACTTTTCTTTCATGGCCTGCCTAGCAACTTGCTGGGTAGTAGCCCGATAATAAAATTTGCCGGTTCTAAAAAAAAAAAAAAAAAAAAATCTGACTTTTCAACTTAACCAAAGCCATTTTTATCTTTAAACCCCTACTAATCCAAATATTATTTTATAGAATTCCGTTTTAACACCGGAAAATCTAATAGGTATTTTTATAAATACGCGTAAGCTGTTTTAAATAACCATTTCCAGCCACCACTAATTCTTTTATTTTAGTTGGTTCCGAAAGTACAACTCATCTAGAAAGCAGAAAGGCTTGATGACTTCAAAAAAAAAATCGCTAAACTCGAAAAATTAATTAGTCTTGATCTTAAACAAAAATCAAGAATTCATTGGGCGATAGATGATGATGAGAATACCAACTTTTTCCATGGATGGGAATTTATTACAATGATGGTAGTTAAAAATTTTAATTAAACCAACCCAACGGTTGGCCTAACTGCTGTGTGGTGAAATTGTGAAACGGATTAATTGAGTTGGAGCTCGAAGGTTGAAGCGTATCATACCAAACCAAAACAAAGGTAATTTATTTATATATTTGTATATTAATATTTATATATATATGGTAAATCGCTGTAAAAATCAAAAATGACTCTGTGGCCCAATGGATAAGGCGCTGGTCTACGGAACCAGAGATTCTGGGTTCGATCCCCAGCAGAGTCGTTAACATTTCTATTTATTTTATTTTTTCAAAAAAAAGTCTTCTATTATAGTTCAATATACAAAATCACTACTTAAAAAAAAGAGGACAAAGTACATTAATGCTATATATCCAGCTACTTCTCTCCAAAAAAAAACGTCACCATAACTATTTTTAAACTATCATAAAACCAATTTCAATATACAATCTAAAATCCCATGGCCAAAGAATCAAAGACAATGAGTATTAGGACCCCAAAAAGGCTTCACATGCTTTCATGAGGGGAAGCTTTGGAGCACAAAAGGAGCCATCTTGAAGACGATTAGCAATCCATTTATTAGCTGCTTCTGTATAATGTACTCCATCCCAACTAATATATTCTAACGGGTTCGCACAACCTCTACTAAAATCCCCATCTTGCCCTATGCATTGCCCTAGAGGATCCGTAAAGCCTGCAAAAATATTACCCTTTTATGCCTATACAAAACGGTAAAATGGTAAAAAGATAGTGGATCAGGACTGGTCTGACCCACTATCTGGTAAGGTCCTTACCGGTCTTGGATTTATCCAAGGCCAGAAAGGACCTTGACCGGTTCCACTAAAAGTAGGAAAATTTTGCTTACCATGTTTCTTTGCATGACTTATGAGAGAGTATTTGACCGAATACATGTCAACATACACGAACGATGTTTCTTGAAGTTGTTTTTGGAGTTGTGAAACTTTATCTTTGAGATTTTTGTTGAATTCTTGTGCTACATTATTGTATGACCTTACACATCCGATTTGGTCCGTGTTTTCGGGAGTTGGTGGATAGTTTTTCACAAAAAACGGTAGGCATCCGATTGGACCCGTATTGTGAATCCAAAATGTTCTTGCTCCTTGTTGATAAAGTTTCTATAATAACAACAACACATAGACTTACTATAATCATGATTTTTTGATTGTAGAGTGTCAAAGCAATTATAAAATTTACCCGTTTAGCCTATTATCAACAAAAAATAACCAAATTAACCCTCTATCCATACCTCTATGACCGAAGCAAACTCATTGATTATGGTAGGGATATATGTCTTCACTTGCTCTTCCTTCATTGATGTAATCCCAGCATGAAGATCATTTTGTCCTATGTCAAATGTGTAAAGGGCTCGCTTATAATCCTCGGGCCGTGGAAAACCATCTTTACTGTCAGACCCTAAAATGAATTAACATTATAACAGTGACAATGACAGTGACAGTGACAGATAAATATTTTACCTTCACGATACAAATCGGTAGATCTATCTTTGAATTGTTCAAACTGTGAAAGTTGTACATTAAGAGTGAGAGGGTTAAAAGTCCGGTTCAGCATGAGAGCATCCGCAGGCTGAATGGTGCACCCACTCGCAGCAAAATTAGCCCCGTGTTTAAAATTTGTTCCGATGGAGTCCAAATATGCACTTAAGTATGGTAAACCTAATCGTTCAGCTGCAGATATCCACATATAGAAACATAATTCAAGCCTTTGAATATCTTTATGAAAAGTTTGATTACTCAAAATCTAACCATAACTTTTAAAAAAATGAATCTTTATATCAACCCCACATAGAGATTAAACAAAATAATATAAATTAACTCAGATTCTTATTTAGTATCCAACTTTAAAGTAGAAACTATAATGCCCAATTCATACTAAACTTTTTCCGGTATCGGAAAATTTGGTCAAATAGAGGGCGTATTTGTTAATTAGATATTATGTGAAACGTTGATCAATTTCTTAAAGAGTCAACTCAAGATTCAACCAAAGCTTCGAAATCAACCCCAGATGAAGATCAAACAAAGTAAATCAAAATCGATTCCAAGTATTGAGAAAGATCTAAAATTTAACCATTTAAGTAAAAAATTTCAATAAATTTACCTAAGAAATCGATGATTAGACGCCCATCGGAGTACCTGCCAGAAGGTTTATGAAAATAGGTCATCCCAAAAGGAGGATGAACGCGGCCAAATACAGCGGACACAGCTCCAGTATCCGAATTCGAATCACCAAAGTTGTAGATTGCTGGAAACTGACAAGAACTCGATTGAGCATCATAAAGATTTGAGATTCTACCTCTTCTAACCATCATCAAAATAGAGAATGTACCAACTAAGAGGGATCCTATTGCCACGATCCAACTCACTCCTCTGCTTAGATTGGCGAGTCGTCGTCTCCAGTCCATGGTTCAAGTTGGGTAACGGTAATTGGTTGAAATAACTGAAATTTTCACTTGGGACTTTTAACAAACACCTAGATAGCACCTCAACATGAAATCAAGATGATGGCCTCGAATTGATCGAGTCAGAATACATCTCACCTGATGTAGTATAACCAGACAAAATGGTATCGTTATTTATTTTTTATTTTCTTTCAAGTAATACTAGAACGTAAAACTACATGTTCATTATTTTAATAAAATCAATAGAAAACTAAAATTTTAAAAAGAAATTAAAAAAAAAAAAATATATTAGTTTCGGATTCGGATCCGGCCGAAATGTGGCAAAAAAAAATCTTACAATTGCACCTCATGATGTCTTATATCTAGATATATTGTCACACTTATATCATTACTAAATACTAATCCTTTATAGTATTGAAAGTTTGAAAAAAAAAAATAACCATTGTGGAATCATGTAACATTCAAAAAAAATGAAAAAAAAAAATCACTATTAAGTATTATCCGACATTCAATAGCTTTAATGCTCATGGAATAAATATTAACAAGCAATAATTAAAAAAAAAAAAAAAAAGTGATCCAATACAATTAAACATAGTGTCTATACTGAACTAAATTACTATCATTAATTCACAATTGTGGTCCACTCCTCATGGATTGACAATAGAACTTCTATATATTTTATTTAACGCTTATAAAGTTAACAAAGTAGAATAACTTATCGGCGGTTGCAACAGCCCATAGGCAATACTGGATCGACGATTGTGAAGGGTTAAAGCGTTATGTGTTATGAAACGACATTGCTAATTCGTGGTTCACATTTGTTATTATTATTTTTTAGTTTAACATGTATTGAGCTATGAATATTGAATTATATCTTAAAAAAAATATTGGGCTATGAAAATATAGAATGTGGGCTTTAAAAATATGATTTATATATTTTTTGTCAAAAATATTAAGATGGTTCATTTAAAATTTTTGTAGGTCACAAATTTTAAGTTATATAACTTACTATTAACAAAAAAAAAAGATGGATCAAGTGACCCACCATGATATAAAATAGTCTCGCCACTAAGTAATAACATAGTACGTGGGTTTAGCTTTTTGTATATTTTAGGTCCATTAAAGTAGGAGGTTTGGTTTATTATTTGCATTTATGGCATTTAATCGGTTGCTAGCACGTAAATTAGGAGTTGGTAGCACTTATCTAATGAGGCCGGCACTACCGCACCCAACCAAACAACGTTTACCCTTTAAACGAGGTAGAGTTTTGAGATGTTATATGGATAAGCACCCTATATCACTCGGACATTAACTTTTTTCACCTAAATGTACCAACTCTTCTGTGATCATCAGGTAAATTAAAGGCAATCATCACAAAAAGGGCATTTTACCAAGATTAGGGTTTAATTTTTGTGTCAAAAGTAGTTCAAGCAGAGACAATTTGGGTTATAAGTGTGTCGTTTACATAGGGTCAATTGTTACAACTCATGATAAAATGGTTTGTCATTTTTTAGTTCTTGAAATCCGTTTACTAAATGTGTGTTTTTGCCGGTTCTTGTAATAGATTCATCATATGAAGGCTACAAAGACACATTTATTGTTATACACAAGCCTCTCGCTGGTCTAAACTTGATGAATTTTGAGCTTTATGGTATCTACATGTACCATGAACTAGAGAAACAATTTATGACCTTACTCGATAAATGTAAGGACATCTTCCTTAATGACTTGGTGATGAAAATCTATGAAACTCAATGTAACATTCCAATTTTTACAATAAATTTTTCGTCTAATTTAATTAAAGATAAATACTCATTTTCATAAGTCATACTCAAAAAAAAAAAAAAACCATTTGTTCATGTCACACCCCCAAACCAGAACGGCGGAAACATTCGGGGGCGGAGGACGTCATATTCAGTATCATAACAGTTCATAGAAAGGAAAGTACACACCACCATACATATATAAAGATTTTAAAAGTGTTTACATAATTGTATTCATTACATGTTCAAAAGATAAATACATAAACATCTTTCAAAAGAAGTAATTAACGCCAGCGCGTTAATCCCAAAAGTTGATTTCCAAACCTGCTTAGCGGTTCCCTGAGAATACAAGTTATTTCAAAGAGAAAGTGTCAACAATTAAGTTGGTGAGTTCGTAAGTGGTTTAGAAAAATTGAATGACATTCCAAAATGGGTGTATGTATTCCAATAAAATCCCTTATTTTCTTATAAAAGTATGAAATGCATGAGAGTATTTGTGTTTGAAAAATGTAGATAGTTGAACCAAGAAAATCCCTTATTTTCCTATAGTTGTTTAATGTTCAAGAATAAAAATTGGAAGCAAGCCACATGCTTTTAGACATAGATCTATATAATAAATCTATCAGAGGATTACCGTTTGTTAGATAAAGAATAGTTTTAATAACTACTCGTTCATCAATCAGAAGTACTATAATAATTGTGTATCCGATGAGTTTTATAACCATACTAAACATAATATGCCTGTAGCGACGTTCTTCAGGCGTCGTAGAGTTATGACAACTGTCACCCCAAAGGACGGACTGTAGCTAACAGTCAGGGCGCGGGATCATGACTTCCCGTATAGATCTATACACATTTGACACGTTCTCCTAACGGGAGACTCTGGTTATAGATAGAACTTGCAGCATTACTTTCTAATAAGAAAGTAGTGTTTGAAGATATACACGTCTCATGGATTCTCAACTAAGTATGTATTAAAGTGATAGTTTTGTATGCAAAGTTTATCCTTTTTCACAATGTTTGACAAAGCATAAATCATAAGTTTTTAGAATGTATAAAACGACTTAGCAACGAAAGGTACTTTGAAATCACTATATACTTTGTATAAGTCTAATGCACGCAAAGTATGACAAGACTTTTCCATAGTAGTAATGAATTCCAAGTGATTTATTCGATAAAACAATAGAAGTGAAACTTTATAAAATACACGATAATAACCGTATGTTTACTTGTATTCCCCCCCTAAAAGAGTATAAAAGCATTTAAAATGTATTTAAAGTGTGTTTGAAGGGGTATGAAATCACTTGATGGTTTGAAGAAGGTGTGACGAAAATCGAGCAGAACTTTGGCTTAAAAAAGCGGATTTTCTTGGGATTTCTTGGGAGTAAAATCGACCTACGGGACTTGCACAAAATGACCAGGGCTTCGGGGTAATGTGAGCACGGAAAACGAGGCAAAACGCAAGAAAAGTGAGAGAGAATGAGCAATTTTTCCGAGAACCCTCGCATCCCTTTTATAGGAGGCTGGAACCGCCTCGGTACGCGGGGCGTACGCGTACGTCATGCATGACCGAGTCCTCGACTGCCTCGGAATTCGGATGGGACGGGGGTAGGATCACATAGGGGCGACGTGGACGATCCGAGGCCAAGGCCTTGGGTACGCTGGGCGTACTCGTGTACGCAGGGCGTACTTGTGTGACTCAGACTTCGGATAATACCGAAGTTTTGAATAAAAATATATATTAATTATTTATCAAACTTCAAAAACTCATATCTCCTTCATACGAACTCCGTTTTCAACTTTCTTTATATCCACGTGTAGGTGAGACTAAGATCTACAACTTTCGTTTAGACTCCGTCGGCTAATTCCGAAATTATTTTTATTATTTATTTATTAAAATGACGTGATTAAGGAATTTCTTTAAAAATTCATAACTTTTTCATGCGATGTCCGATTTGAGCGTTCTTTTTATGCACGTTTGTAGTTTAACGATATCTATGACTTTCATTTATACACCTAAGGTCAAAAAGTGTTCTATTGAAACTTTGCGTTTTTACGTAACTTCGTATTGCCGGTTTTTGTCGGAAACTTAGAATGGTCATAACTTCTTCGTTATAACTCGGATTTTAGTGTTCTTTATATGTATGAAAACCTTGAGACGATATTTACTACATAGCGTACTCCGAATAGAGTTTTTGAATACTTCATTTTTCGATGATTTTCTAATCTCTTTTTCAAAGAGGTTACAAGAGTCAATCTGAAATGACGGGTTGTTACAGTTCATCACATAATTCAAAATCAGAGTAATAAGGAAGACATTGCCAAATCAAAAAACTGTTGATGAATGTGTGTATAATCGTGCCTCTGCCTTCGCACAATCCGAAGAAGTACCTGAAACATTTTATCCACAACTGTAAGCACAAAGCTTAGAGAGTTACCTAAAATACAATAAACATCGGAATACATGCAATCATACAACATTAGGCTTCAGCACAAAGTTGGCCTGCCACCTTTGCCTTTAGCATAAAGGTGGACCACACCTTTACCTTCATCATAAAGTTAGACTGCACCTGCCCTTCAACATAAAGTTGATCCACCTGAGTATCTTGGCCTTCAGCACAACGTTAAACCGCCATAACTCACCAATCATATGTCAAAATACACATAATATAGATAAACAAACAACTTAGCATCACATGTAACAGTCTACCAGTCTACCTATTTAATAACATATTATAGTCTAACCACATCCTAGCACATGAGGACACATATTTAATTATATAGTATAGTGAAAAAAATCACCTGAGCTAAACAACAAAAGCTCACTAACAACCCCAACACAGTAACAGCTAAAACAAGCCACCTAATGACAACCGAGACTAGTCCTTAGACAAATACTCAATTCCACAAAAAATTTACGAAAATTCGAACTCTCTGGTCTACATGAGCGTCACGCCCTCCACTAGGCACCCCACGCCAACTAAAGGATAAAATAATCGAGATCCAGCTCAAAATCGGACATGTCCAAAAAAACCCAAAGGTGTGTCACGCCCACAAAAAGACATGTTGCATCTTACATTATCCAACTCAAATATTTCGGCTTAAACTGTTAAGTCAAAGCCTTTAACTTTCAGATTTGGATCTCCTTGATGTCTAAATGGATATAGTTTCTAACTTTATTCCTTAATACATCCCAAACAAAGTAGATCTAAAACCTTATTCTTCAAAATGTCCAAGATTGCATTTTTCTTCAAGCATGGGGTAAAGAAGGCTCTTGCATGCACTCTCTACTCCACTTAAACCTTAGATCTAAAGTAGATGATCGCACTTAGATCATGGAGTACTCCAAACTCCATAGATTAAACCATCAAAGGGACAAAAACAACCTTTAAAGCATTAAAACTCCAAATATTCCAAGATCAAAAGATGAAAACCAATAAAGCTTGAATCTTTAAGACATATCAAGGTCCAAAAGACGAATAAGAGTTGATTTTGTAACGAACCAAAAATCAAGGGTAAAAAAATTCATTTTTATTATAGTCAAAACACAAATTTCGTTTAATTCAACATTCCAAATCATTGTTAATTAAAAACATTTATCATATTTCATCCCAAATCACATATTGCGGAAAACACCGGTGTGTGTGTTGCGATCAAGTCGGGCCCTTCCTTTCCAAACCGATGATACCTGAAACCATAAACAAAACTGTAAGCACGAAGCTTAGTGAGTTTCCCTAGAGCATACCCCACATAATCCACATAATCACATAAACCATAGCAATCACATAAGCCATGCATATAAACTTATAAGGATATCGTGGGCTCCCCCTAAGGTCTTACACCTATGTGCCATGGGCACTCCCATAGTCTTACTTGGAATGTCATGGGCACCCCCATATAGTCTTATAACCAAGTGTTATGGGCACCCCCATGGTCTTTACCTGGAATGTCATGGGCACCCCCACATGCTCTTATAACCACATGTCATGGGCACCCCCATGGTCTCTACCTGGAATGCCATGGGCACCCCCACATGGTCTGACATCCAAGTGCCACAGGCTCCCCCTGGGGTCTTCCATGCAAGTATCTCAAAGATAAATAGCATATCACTTACCACATAATCAACTAGCATACCACATAACACGTAATTGGTAGGCCTTGGTGCCTTCGACCTATTGTTATGGTGAGGAGACTCACCTCGAATGCAGAAGCTCCCCGGAAAAAATCCTTAGCTGCTGTCCTGTCGGCTTCCCGAGCTATCAATACCAGAACCAGATAAAATCTTAGTTAATATGCCAAAACCCTCAAGTTTGGCCTAAGGTTAAACTCAGTCAAAAGTCAACGG
This sequence comes from Lactuca saligna, assembly GCF_052625555.1. Lineage (NCBI taxonomy): Eukaryota > Viridiplantae > Streptophyta > Magnoliopsida > Asterales > Asteraceae > Lactuca > Lactuca saligna. The sequence goes on from NC_136424.1 coordinate 250,169,256, forward strand.
TCAACGGAAGTCAAAGTCAACAAGTCAAACTTCAGGTTGAGTACGCCCAATGTACTCAACTCGTACACATGGCATACTTACCAACCAGAATCGGGACCCCATACGAGTACGTGCAGTGTACTCGAAAGTACGCCCGACGTACCCGGCCAAATGGCACTTTTCCATTAAGTGCTTAATCTCTTAATGTAACACCGTAAAATTCAAAACAAATTTTCACATTTTTAAACACGTTTTACCAAACACATTTAACAACAAAATCCCATTGTATCATAACTTTGGTTCACAAAATATTTCCTAAGATCAAAATACATAAAAATCCATGCGTGTGTACGAATCATGTCGGCGCCTTCCTACGATCATCACTGGTACCTGGAACACATAACACATAAAACTGTAAGCGTAAAGCTTAGTGAGTTCCCCAAAATACCATACATAACACATACTAGCCACTCGAGGCTATAATTCTGTGGGCCCCTAGGCCCTAACTCTGTGGACCCTCTGGTCCTAACTCTGTGAACCTTTCGGTTCTAACTCTGATATACTCTAATATAAATCACATAGAAACAATGCAGTACAACATATCACATAATAGCATACGATAACTCTGGCACATAACTCTAATTACCCCTCGAGGTAAAGTATAGTGAGAAGACTCACCTTAGATGTCCCGGTAAATCACTGACTCGGTAGAAATACGATCTAGCCTCCGCCTAAACACATAAAGTAATACTCTCATAAACATAACTATCAGAACTAGACTCCACTCTCTCTAGGAACCCTCAGAAGGGTAAAAGACCATTTTACCCCTCCTTTGGGTCAAAGGCCCTCATTGTTGACCAAACCCTAAAAGTCAACCAAAGTCAACGGTCAAACTTTGACCCAACTCGGCGAGTGCACTTGGGCAACTCGGTGAGTCCACCTGTGTCCACTTAACTCTTTAGTCCAACTTAACATGTCGAGTCCCTCCCTTTACTCGACGAGTCCCTAGGTAAGAATCGCGGGGCCACCCCGACTCAACTCGCCGAGTCTCAAGAACAACTCGGTGAGTACATGCCATGCACAAACTCCATTGGCCTCTTAAGGTCAGATATGTTCCTCTAATCCATAGATCTGGCCTTCCCAAGCATAATAATCATGTAAAGTCTAGACCTTGACACCCATATATCATCTAGATGGTTTCATTTGGTGATTTAGCCCCAAAAATGACATTCTAAGCTAATGACTCCCAAGATAATTCATAAAGCTCCAAGGGTTAAGGTCTCTGGACCTCTTTGAGTCCAGATCCAAAGCATAAACTCGAGAAGGGAAAAATTGCCCCACATAATCATCCTAAAAAGAGGTTAGAAAACCCTAACTCTAAGAATCAATACCAAGACTGAAAAGGTCTGAATAAATACCTCAAGTTGAAGTCTCTGGACTCTGAAATCACTAGAATCACACCTCCTTCAGTCTCCTCTTGCTCTTGATCACCTTCTTCTTGCTAAACCAAAGATAGAAAGATCAAATATGGCTTCTCCTTCCTCCCAAACGATCTAGCTCACTTAGGGTGCTCTCAAGGGACTGGTAGTCGCAATGGGAGGCTAAGAGTGCCCTTAAATAGGCTCCAAACCTAGAGGATTAGGGTTTCATTAAACAGCGTGGACTCACCGAGTCCACTCATGGACTCGCTGAGTCCAAACGCGAACCCGGATGATAATTCGCAACCCTACTCGACGAGTCTAAGCATCAACTCACCGAGTTCTTTCACAAATTCCAAAAATAAAATATTAGAATAATATACCTGGGAATCCGGATGTTACAATTCTCCCCCACTAGAATTAGACTTCGCCCTCGAAGTCTCATTCTGCAAACAACTCTGGATGCTGCTCACCCATCTCGCGCTCCGGCTCCCAAGTCAGCTCTGACCCTTTCCTATGTTGCCACTGCACCTGCACCAGAGGCACTTCCTTGTTCCTCAGAACCTTGACCTTCCGATCCCTAATTTCCATCGGTCTCTCAACATAGTTCAGGTCTACATCCACTTAAATATCCTCTAACAGTACTACTACCGACTCGTCGGCTATACACTTTCTCAACTACGACACGTGAAAAGTTTTGTGAATCTGACTCAACTCCGTAGGTAGCTCCAAACGGTAGGCTACCCTTCCTACTCTCGTGATCACCTTGAAAGGTCCAATATATCAAGGCCCTAACTTGCCCCTCTTTCTGAATCGGATCACTCCTTTCCAAGGAGAGACCTTCAAGAGTATGAAGTCACCGACCTGAAACTCAAGCTCAGACCGATGCCTGTCCGCATAACTCTTCTGACGACTTTGAGCGGTCAACAACCTCTGCCTGACCTGTTGTATCTGCTCAGTTGTCTGAAGCACGATCTCCGTACTACCCATTACACATTGTCCCACCTCTCCCCAGCAAATGGGGGTTCAACACCTCCTCCCATACAACAGCTCAAAGGGTAGCATACCAATGCTCGAATGATTGCTGTTGTTGTAGGAAAACTCTGCCAAGGGAAAATATGTGTCCCAACTCCTGCCAAAATCCAACACACATGCTCGGAGCATGTCCTCGAGCGTCTGAATTGTCCGCTCACTCTGCCCGTCAGTCTATGGGTGATATGTGGTATTAAAATGCATCCGCGTACCCAACTCCTCATGAAATTTCTTCCAGAACCTGGAAGTGAAATACACATCTCAATCCGAGACAATCGAGATCAGAACTCCATGCCACGAGACCACCTCTCTCACATACAACTCTGCCAGTCTCTCCGCAGAAGAGCTCTCGCTAATAGCAAGGAAGTGAGCGCTCTTCGTCAACCGGTCTACAATCACCCAAATTGTATCGACACCCCTTGCAGTCCTTGGCAATTTGGTGATAAAGTCCATAGTAATTTGTTCCCACTTCCACTCTGGAACCTCTAACGGCTGCAACTTACCATGTGGTCTCTGGTGATCGGCCTTAACCTGGCGACAGGTTAGGCACCTCTCAACGAACCATGCAACGCCCCTCTTCATACTGGGCGACCAATACTCCCTCTTTAGGTTGAAATACATCTTAGTGGCCCCGGGATGGATCGAGAACTTCGATCGATGTGCCTCTTCCATCAAAATGGTACTCGCTCCCTCTTCTGGTTTTCTGGTCTCACAGCCTCGGCCTGGGCCCCTCGAATGGTGTCCAACACCGGAGTCATTATCGTCAATCTCATACAAACATCTCGCATCGGGACGCTCTCCGTCCTACGGCTCAGGGCATCGGCTACCATGTTATCCTTACCCCGGTGGTACAGGATCTCACAATCATAATCCTTTACCACATCCAACCATCTCCTCTGCCGCATGTTCAGACTGGGCTGATCCATCAAGTACTTCAGGCTCTTATGATCCGTGTATATGGTACACCGAACCCCATATAGATAGTGATGCCAGATCTTGAGGGTGAACACCACTGCCCCCAACTCTAAATCGTGGGTGGGATACCTTGCCTCATGAGGCTTCAGCTGCCTCGATACATATGCTATCACGTGCCCCCTCTACATAAGCACCGCTCCCAACCCTAATATCGACGCATCACAATATACCATGAAGTCCTCCATTCCCTCCGGAAGGGCTAACACTGGGGCTTCACATAACCTCTGACGAAGTGTCTCAAAGGAGGCCTGCTGCTCTAGGCCCCATGAGAAAGCAACGCCCTTCCGGGTCAACTTGGTGAGTGGCACAACGATCTTGGAGAAACCCCTGATAAATCTCCAAAAATAGCCTTCCAATCCTAGGAAACTCCTGATCTCTGTAGGTGACCTCGGCACCTCCCAACTCATCACTGCCTTAATCTTGGCCGGATCGACCAATATCCCTTTCTGGTTAACAAGATGCCCTAGGAACTAGACCTCTCGTAACCAAAAATCACACTTGGAGAATTTGGCGTAAAGCCTCTCCGATCTCAAAACTCCGAGGATCTCTCTTAGATGTTCCTCATGCTGTTCTTTGGATCTCGAATACACCTATATGTCATCAATGAACATGTTCACCGAGCGATGCAACATCGGCATACATACGCTGTTCATGAGGTCCATGAACACAGTCGGCGCATTGGTGAGCCTGAAAGGCATCACCACGAACTCGTAATACCCGTAACGAGTCCTAAACGCTGTCTTCTGGATGTCCTCATCTTGCACCCTCACCTAATGGTATCCCGACCTCAAATCGATCTTGGAGAACCAAGATTCTCCCTGTAACTGATCGAACAAATTGTCGATCCTCGACAACGGGTAACAGTTCTTGACCGTCAGCTTGTTCAATTCCCTGTAATCAATGCACATTCGGTGTGAACCATCCTTCTTCTTAAAAAAAAGGATAGGCACTCCCCATGGTGGACTGCTCGGCCGAATAAACCCCTTCCCCAGCAGCTCCTGAAGCTGCAAGGATAACTCTTGCATCTCTGGAGGCGCAAGGCGATAAGGTGCCTTGGAGATAAGTGCAGCTCCAGGGACCAAATCGATGCTGAACTCAACCTGCCTCTCGGTGGGCACACCTAGTAACTCTTCCGGAAATACGTCCGGGAACTCACGCACTATCGGAACCTCATCAACTGACCTCGGTTTCTCTGAATCAACCCTCGTATCCATCACATATGCTACAAATCCCTTACAGCCCTGCTGTAGACTCTGCCTCGCTCTAGCGGATGAACAAAATGCCGACCCAGAATGCGTACCCTCACCGTATACGGTAAGAACTCCCCCACTAGGGTCTCGTATGGTCACCAGCTGTCTCTCGCAGTCGATAACCGCTCCAAACTTGCTCAACCAGTCCATGCCCACGATGACACAGACATCTCCCATCGCAATAGGAACTAGATCAATCAGAAACTTGACGCCGAAAATCTCGAGTACACATCCTCGGATCACCTCGGTGGCATACACCGCTCTCTCGTGAACTATGGAAACTCTCAGAGGTCGACTCATCACCTCTCGACTAATACTGATGTGCTGACTAAAAGCCAAAGATACAAAAGACCGACTCGCACCCGAGTCAAATAACACCAAGGTAGGTACAAAATTCACAAGAAAAGTACCTACACATATCATAATATAAGCACAATATCTCAACATAAAAGTAAATATACGAAAGAATACATACCAGCCACGACATCGGGCGCTGCGCACACCTCCTCCACGGTCAACTGGAAGGCTCTCCCTCGCGCCTTCGGTACCTCGGCCTTCACTGGCTGGCTCTCAGTAGCTCTGATAGCAGCAGGGGCAGATCCCTGAGGTGCTCCCTGGGTAGTCCCTCGTAACTGTGGACACTCTACCTTGCGGTGTCTGGTCTGGTTGCAGTGAAAGCATATTGCAAACCCCTTGGGGCAATCCCTGGCCATACGCCCCTCCTTGCCATATTTGTAGCAAGACCCCGCTCTACACACCCCCTCGTGGCTCTTGCCGCACTTGCCACAAGTGCGACCCTTCTGACTCCCAGATCGGAATCAGCAGGCTTGGCTCGCTTGGCTGCTGGCTGAGACTGTGTCGGTCGCCGATCCCTCGCCTGAGACTCAGCCTCCTCTCTAGCCTGGTTCTCTAGCTCTATCTCCCTCTTCCGGGCATTTTCCTGAATCTCATCAAATGTCCAATACGTCGAGTTCACCATGAACTCCCGTATATCTCTCCTCAAAATGCTTAGATAGCGGCTCATACGTGCCTGCTCGGAGGACACATGCTCTGGGCAAAACATCGCCTGCTCATGGAATTTCCTTGTAATCACTGTGACAGAATCAGTACCCTACTTGAGGGTCAAAAACTCCTGGGCAAAACGCTCCCTCTCCACCTGGGGAACGTACTCATCTCAGAACATAGCAGTGAACCTCTCCCAAGTCACTGCAGCAAGCTTAGTAGGCGAATAATGCACCGTCACAAACTTCCACCAATCGTTCGCTCCGAAGCGAAGCTGGTTCAGCGCGAACCGGACACTCAAATACTCAGGATATGAGCAAGTAAAGAAACATCCCTCTATGTCTGATATCCACCTCATCGCTGCAATCGGGTCCGGGGTCCCATCAAACTCCGGTGGTTTGTGTTGTTGAACTCCCGGAACAGCAACGCATCACCACCCCGTGGTCTAGTTGCAGCTATAGCTGCAGTAGCTGCAACAACAGCAGCCTCAGAAAGAGCAGCATATCTCTCATCAAATGTCTCCATCAGGGTGGTCTTAGTAGACCCGAACATCTCTTGAATCTCATTGCGGATGGCAGCAGCCACCTCATCATGAATCATCTGGTGGAGCTCCTCGTCGCTCACACCCCCTCCACTGGTCCGTGGTCTGTGGCGTGTCCCTACCATGATGCCTCTCTGAAATACAACATAAGATATCAGTAATTTGCTCAGATGTACACACACTCGATATCCCAACCCTACCTGATCTCTGGTGCCCTAAGGATTCTTACTTGGGTTGCGCACTGACCCGGTGCCTTCGATAGTACGGGCCCAATACTACTGACCACACCGACTCAGCATTCACACCAAGTCCTCCTCCTAGAGCCTCAAATCCCAAGTACTCTATTCTCTCTAATCATGTGCTACTCACTAGTAATCTCTCATAAGCTTCTAGTTGCTATCTCAACACTCTCAAGCATTCCTAATAGCAAAATCCCTAAACTAAGGCATCATATATCAGGCCACTCTAGTCCTAATAAGAATACCTAGTCTTACTCTACCATGCATAATATAATTCATATAGCATAACATAACATTTCTTTTGCAACTTATTGTAAGGGTATTTTGGGAAATCACCGTTCGGGCGCTGGCTGATCGTACACACGGCTCTGCTCTGTCTGTTTCAAAACACTTTTTACTCTTTAAAAAATATTAACTTTGTTATCAAATCTTTCCTCAAATCCACAGTTTGAGTTTAGATACGCCCGAAGATGCATCCGTATCCCTCAAACCAAGGCTCTGATACCAAATTGTAACACCATAAAATTCAAAACAAATTTTCACATTTTTAAACACGTTTTACCAAACACATTTAACAACAAAATCCCATTATATCATAACTTTGGTTTACAAAATATTTCCCAAGATCAAAATACATAAAAATCCATGCGTGTGTACGAATCATGCTGGCGCCTTCCCGCGATCATCACTGGTACCTGAAACACATAACACATAACACTGTAAGCGTAAAGCTTAGTGAGTTCCCCAAAATACCATACATAACACATACTAGCCACTCGAGGCTATAACTATGTGGGCCCCTGGGCCCTAACTCTGTGGACCCTCTGGTCCTAACTCAGTGAACCTTTCGGTTCTAACTCTGATAAACTCTGATATAAATCACATAGAAACAATGCATTACAACACATCACATAATAGCATACGATAACTCTGGCACATAACTCTAATTACCACTCGAGGTAAAGTATAGTGAGAAGACTCACCTCAGATGTCCCGGTAAATCACTGACTTTGTAGAAATATGATCTAGCCTCCTCCTAAACACATAAAGTAATACTCTCATAAATATAACTTTCAAAACTAGACTCCACTCTCTCTAGGCACCCTCAGAAGGTTAAAAGACCATTTTACCCCTCCTTTGGCTCAAAGACCCTCATTGTTGACCAAACCCTAAAAGTCAACAAAGTTAACGGTCAAACTTTGACCCAACTCGGCGAGTGCACTTGGGCAACTCGACGAGTCCACCTGTGTCCACTTAACTCTTTAGTCCAATTTAACACGTCGAGTCCCTCCCTTTACTCGATGAGTCCCTAGGTAAGAATCGCGGGGCCACCCCGACTCAACTCGTCGAGTCTCAAGAACAACTCGGCGAGTACATGCCATGCACAAACTCCATTGGCCTCCTGAGGTCAGATCTGCTCCTCTAATCCATAGATCTGGCCTTCCCAAGCATAATAATCACGTAAAGTCCAGACCTTGACACCTATATATCATGTAGATGGTTTCATTTGGTGATTTAGCCCCAAAAATGACATTCTAAGCTCATGACTCCCAAGATAATTCATAAAGCTCCAAGGGTTAAGGTCTCTGGACCTCTTTGAGTCCAGATCCAAAGCATAAAATCGAGAAGGGACCAATTGCTCCACATAATCATCCTCAAAAGAGGTTAGAAAACCCTAACTCTAAGAATCAATACCAAGACTGAAAAGGTCCGAATAAATACCTCAAGTTGAAGTCTCTGGACTCTAAAATCACTAGAATCAGTCTCCTCTTGCTCTTGATCACCTTCTTCTTGCTAAATCAAAGATAGAAAGATCAAATATGGCTTCTCCTTCCTCCCAAACGATCTAGCTCACTTAGGGTGCTCTCAAGGGACTGGTAGCCGCAATGGGAGGCTAAGAGTGCCCTTAAATAGGCTCCAACCCTGGAGGATTAGGGTTTCATTAGACAGCGTGGACTCGCTGATTCCACTCATGGAATCGCTGAGTCCAAAAAGCGAACCCGGATGATAATCCGCGACCCTACTCGGCGAGTCTAAGCATCAACTCGCCGAGTTCCTTCACAAATTCCAAAAATAAAATATTAGAATACTATACCTGGGAATCTGGATGTTACACTTAATTCCTTTCATCCAACACTTAGATCTAGTCCCATAACATCATTCTAAGTCATAAAGTTTCCACATTTATGACTTTCCATGTCAAGAAAAGGTCTAAAAGCTAAAACCTTAACTTATCAATCCAATAAGACATCATGACACTCTCATGGAAGGTATAGAAGGATCAATATTTTTTGTGGATCCTAAAAGCTCCATAATGGATAAAGTTTCCAACTTTATCCATTAGAAACGTCCAAACCACCAAGAACCAGCCTTTAAGCATCAAATAGGACCAAAAGTGCATCTTTTTCAACTTAATCCATTAAGTCCAAGTCTCCAACCTTCATATCTGAATCACAATGATGTTTAGATGGATAAAGTTTCCAACTTTATCCATAACAAGATCAATAACTTTCAAGATCTAAACTTTATGCACTAAAATGACCAAAAGCTCATAACATCCAAAACTAGCTAGATCTAGCAAATACATCATCACAATTCAAACTTTATACCTCTAGAAGATAGATCAAGGTGAACAAGTTCTAGATCTACAAGCTCCAATGTAGCAAACACTTCTAAAAGAAGTTCCTTCATCCCCAAGGTGCACCATGCATACTTCAAGTACTCAAAATCACATTCTTTTAGCTCAAAAGGCTCATTTAAGGTTAGGGTTTCATGAAAGGGGTGTTGTAGGGGTGGAGGCTGAGAATGGAGTGGGTTTGGGAGAGTAAAGGACCTTAAATAAGGATTAAACCACAAAAATAGGTTTGGGTACTGATTGCATATGCCCAACGTACTTGTAACATCCCGAAATTTAAGACCAAAAATTTTGTTTTTAATTTAATAATTCTAAAATCAATTTTCTGAAAACATCCATAGTATAAACTCATATCAAAACCAGTGTATCAATAGTCAAAACATGTCATGATAAAACAACATCAGAGTATAACTCCCAAAGATCTCATGTGCGGAAATCATGGTGTGATGCGTTGCAATCATGTCGGCTCCTTTCCTTTCAAAGAAGAAGTACCTGAAAAAAAAACTGAAAACCGTAAGCACAAAGCTTAGTAAGTTCCCCCATCATACCACATATCATACAATAACATACTACCAAGAATATCCGGGTGTTGGCTTACCCCTTCGGTCTCTTTCAACCGGTAACCGCCTAGCATATCATGGTGTTGACATACCCCTTCGGTCTCTTTCAATCGGTAACTGCCTAGCATATCTGGGTGCTAGCCTACCCCATCGATCTCTTTCAACTGGTATCAAGGATTATTTCACCCTTATTACTACCACATATCATCCTAGTACATAAACATATAAGTCACATATTGCCTAGCATATTTGGGTGTTGGCCTACCCCTTCAGTCCTTTCGACTGGTTACGGGGTCTATCCCACCCCTCCTACCACTATCACATAATATCATAGCATACTAGCACATAAAGCATAACAAATAGTGGCATACCAAATAATTATCACAAATACAATCATCTCTACTATAATCAGCTACTAGTGGGCCGACATTGGTGCCTTCGACCCACTTCTATTGGAAGGTAACTAACCTTGAATATCAGAAAGTAGCTGGAAATCCACGGCTCCGATAGCTCACCCAACATAATCTCCTATACATAAAAGATTTCTTTGATTACCTTTTCGTACTTATGACCCCTTAAGGGTCAACTTTGGTCAAAGTCAAAGTCAACATTCTGGTCAAAGTCAACATTCTGAGTTAACTTAACTCGCCGAGTTGGCCCTTCAACTCTCCAAGATCCATAAATCATAAAACACTGAAATCGCGATCCAACTCGTCGAGTTCCTCCCTATCAACAGATTCGGGACTTCTCAAATCAACATGTGGAGTCCATCCTTGAACTCGTCGAGTTCTTCCTTTTAACAGAATCGGAACACTTCGACCCAACTAGTCGAGTTCCTCTATGAACTCGTCGAGTTCTTCAGCCTGTTAAGCTTTCTTAATTTATTAAGCCATCATTCTTCAAATCTAAGTCCCATATTCCAGATCTGAGTCGAAAACACACCTAGGAGGGTAAAGTTTTCAACTTTACCCATTAAAACCCATCCTAGAAGGAATGAGCTCTAACCCTAACTCAAAATGGTTTAGATCCAACTCCAAAAGCCATCAAAACTTCAAGATAGACCGATTTGATCACGTAAAGTTCCTAACTTTACTTGCATGCATGACCTACTTTGCTCAAAAGACCAAAAAGATGGTCTAAAAGTTGCATGGGACTTCCATGGCCATAAAGTTGGCACCTTTATGCCATGAAGTCCCCTCAAGACCCTAGATCTAAAGGGTTTGCCCACATAGGATGTCCAAATCCCAAAAACCAACATACTTGGACCAAAACATGAAGAAATCATCCTAAAACTAGATCTAAGCATGTTATAGACAAGGTAGGAACTTTATACCTCAGATAAACCAGAAAGGAAGCCCAACTTCTGGATCTACTCTCCTCCTACACGTCCTTGCTCCTTCTTTAAGTACCCTCTTCTTCAAAATCACAAAGAATGCACAAAAGTTGGCTTAAAACTCTAAAAAGTGAATTAGGGTTTCGAGGCTAGAGTTTGGGATAATGGAGGATGGAAATGAGGCCAGCTTATGGGGGTTAAGGTGTTTAAATTGGGTGTAAAACCCTAAAAATTAGGGTTACATTCTGCCAGCTTACTCGTCGAGTTGAGGCTTCTCAACTCGTTGAGTAGACTTCTTAACCCGCGTACCAATCCATCTCTACTTAACGAGTTTGGGGCCTCCAAATCGTCGAGTTTCTAGATAAAAATGAATAATTAGGAATTAGGAATTGGGTGTAACAAATCTCTCCCACTTATCTCATACTTCGTCCTCAAAGTCTGCTATGACTAGAAATAGCTCTGGGTAGTGCTCCCTCATCTCCTCATCTAGTTCCCACGTCCATTCCGAGCCCTTGTAGTGTTGTCACTGCACCTTCACCAACTCTAGCCTCTTGTTCCTCAAATCCTTCGTCTTCCTGTCAAGGATGGCTACTGGTCGCTCGATGTAGTTTAGGATATCATCCACCTGAATATCCTCTAAAGACACAACTGCAGAGTTATCCATTAAGCACTTCCATAACTGGGAGACATTAAAAGTGTTGTGGATCTGACTGAGCTCGGCTGGCATATCCTATCGATACGCAACTCGACCCACCTGAGCCAAGACCCTAAATGGACCTATGTATATAGGACCCAACTTGCCCCATTTCCTGAATCAGATGACACCTTTCCAAGGTGACACCTTCAGGAGGATCATATCTCCTACCTGAAACTCTAGGTTTGATAGACGTCTGTTGGCGTAGCTCTTCTTCCGACTCTAGGCCACCTGGAATCTACTTCGGACCTGTTGGATCTTCTCTGTTGTCTTGAGTACCACTTTAGTACTCCCCATGACCCTCTGTCCAACCTCACCCTAGTATATTGGGGTTCTGCACTTCCTCCTATAAACATATCAAAGGGAGGACCGTCGATGCCAGTATGGTAGCTATTATTGTAGGAAAACTCTGCCAAGGGAATGTAGGTATCCTAGCTACCACCAAAGTCTAGAACGCACGCCCACAACATATCCTCCAAGGTCTAGATGGTCCGCTCGCTCTGACCATCCGTTTGCAGGTGAAAAGTCGTGATGAAGTGCAAACGAGAACCGAACTCATCATGAAATTTCTTCCAGAACCTGGAAGTGAACCGCACATCTTAGTCAGAAATCACGAAAACTGACACCCCATGTCGAGCTACTACTTCCCTGATGTAGATATCTGCCAGCTTCTCTGCCGAAATTCTCTCCTGAATCAGAATGAAATGGGCACTCTTGGTCAACCAATCCATGAATACCCAAATCGAATCCACTCCCCGTGTGGTCCTGGGAAGCTTCGTGATGAAATCCATAGTAATATCCTCCTATTTCCACACAGGGATATACAATGGTTGCGTCTTTCCGTGAGGTCTCTGGTGTTCGGCCTTGACCTTCCTTCAGGTCAGGCACTTCTCGACATACCATGCCACATCCCATTTCATATAGGACCACTAGTAATTAGGATGAAGATCTCTATAATATTTGTCACCCCGAGATGGATGGAAAATATGGATTTGTGCACCTCCTACATCTGGATTTGGCACACGCCACCCACGTACAAAACCCACACTCTGCGGTGGAGTGTCAACAGCCCACGACTATTATAGTCGAAGGAGGAAATATGACCCACGATACGTTTACTCTTTCGGTGTTCCTCCTTCATAGCCTCCTGTTGGGCCTCCCGAATCTGCTCCAAAAGTGGGGCCACTATTTTCATCCTCAGGAAGATGTCTCTGATCGTGGTGGCGAATTCCCTGTGACTAAGTGTATCGGCCACAACATTAGCCTTCCCTGGGTGGTAGAGGATGTCACAATCGTAATCCTTCACCACATCCAACCATCGTTGTTGTCTCATGTTTAGATTTGGCTGGTCCATCAAGTACCTCAAACTCTTGTGATCCGTGTAAATGGTTCAACAGACCCCATAGAGGTAGTGTCACCAAATCTTTAGGGAAAAAACAACCTCCCCTAACTCCAGGTTGTGTGTCTGGTAATTCGCCTTGTGAGTCTTCAACTACCTCGAGGCGTAGGCGATGACATGCCCTCTCTGCATCAACACTATGCCTAAACCCGATATGGACGCATCACAATACACTACAAAATCCTCAACGCCCTCTGGCAGGGCTAATATTGGCGCCTTGCACAACCTCTGCCTCAAAGTCTCGAACGTTGCCTGCTGCTCGGGCCCCTAGCGGAATGTCACTGACTTCTTGGTCAGTCGGGTCAGTGGAAACACGATCTTGGAGAAATCATGGATGAATCTCTGATAGTAGCCTGCTAAATCGAGGAAGCTCCGAATCTCAGATGGAGACCTCAGAACCTCCCATCTCATCACGACCTCCACCTTGGTCGGATCAACCAGAATACTATTCTGGTTGACAAGGTGCCCCAGAAATTGCACCTCGCACAACCAGAACTCACACTTGGAGAACTTGGCATACAATCTCTCCCTCCTTAGGGTATCCAACACCTCTCACAAGTGATCCTCGTGTTGCTCCTGCATCATGGAATAAACCAAGATATCATCAATGAAAACTATCACATACTAATCCAACATCGGTCTGCATTCGCGGTCCATGAGATCCATGAACGTGGAAGAAGCATTGGTGAGCCCAAATGGCATCACCATGAACTCATAGTTTCCATAGCAAGTCCGAAGTGTTGTCTTCTGCACATCCTTGTCTATGACTCTCATCTGATGATAGCCTGATCGTAAATCAATCTTGGAAAACCAAGATGCTTCCTAAAGCTGGTCAAAGAGATCGTCAATCCTCAGGATTGGGTAACGGTTCTTAACCGTTACCTTATTCAACTCCCAATAATCTATACACATCCGATGTGACCCATCCTTTTTCTTCATAAAAAGGATCGGGGCTCCCCATGGAGAGCTACTTAGCCTGATAAATCCCTTGTCTAACAGCTCCTGCAGCTGCGTAGACAACTCCTACATCGTAGGAGGAGCCAATCGATATAGTGCCTTGGTTATTGGAGTTGCTCTAGGAACTAGGTCAATCCTGAACTCCACTTGTCTCTCCAAAGATATCCCAAGCAACTCCTCCGGGAACACATCCGGGTACAACTGGCATATCGCTCACGGTCTCCTTACCCCCTTACAAGGTGTCCATAACATAGGCGACATAACCCGTGCAACCCTGCTGAAGGTAGCGCCTAGCTCTCACTGTTGAACATAAAGTCGGCACGTGTTACGACCTCTCGCCCTGAATCACCAACTCCCATCCACTTGGGGTCCTGACACGAACCAACTGTTGCTCACAGTCGATCACCACCCCGTTAGGGCTCAAACAATTGATGCCTATGATGACCTTGTTCCCACACAAAAGAATGGGAACCAAATCCACGAGGTAACGCTCGTCATACATCCTCAGGACACAATCTTTGTAAACCTCTGATGCCCGGATGGATCGGTCGTCTACAATCTCGACCTCTAAAGGATAATCCAACATTCCTGAAGACTCAGCAACCCTCTTGCTGAGTGCAAGAGATACGAATGATCGGGTAGCCCCCAAGTTGTCACACCCCTGAACCAGACGGCGGAAATGTCTGGGGGGCTTGTGCGTGACTTCATCTGGAAATATCATTACAGTGAATATAATTGAAACATAACATCATCATCATCACACATGTAATATAACAACATTCATTGTTTACATTGAGTATTGTATTTGAATATTACATGTCAAAATAGTAAGAGTATGATGAAACAAAATATAACACAATATCCATTAGTTTGTTTTGTTCATCCTGCTTCAACGGTTTCCTGAGAATACAAGTTATTTTGAAAAACGGTCAACATAAAAATGTTGGTGAGTTCATAAGCATGTTTGTGAAAATGATTTGTATAACTTTGAAAACCACCAGAAAATCCTATATTTTTTGCAAACTGTTTAGTGTGTTTGTGTCATATCTTGTATTAATGCATGTATGTTATTGTTTATTTGACTAAGAAGGGGTAAAGAGAATGTAGAGAGAATGTAAAGAGCATGTAAAGAGAATGTTCCATGCAACCCGAAGTTGTTTGTAAAAGAGAAAGCTACCATGCCAACCCTCGAGGTTGAGTACCAGTACGAAAATGTTTCCGAGTAATCCAAGAGAAAAGAAAATGGTCTTCCATAAACCTCATAACGTTAATTCCTCTAAGTGAGTCATCATAACCATACTAAATAATGATAATTTTGCCTGTCTTGGCGTTGTTGGATGCCGGTTTTGATTTTTGATTATAAGGTTTTCGTCACCCTAGACTGAGTTAGTCTTACTATAGCGAACAGCTCAAGTATGGGGTGTCATCCCCGTATAGATCTATACACAAATCCCCGCTCTCCCTCCAAGAGACTCTGGTTATAACTACAAACTACGATCGTACACTTAATAGGTGCCAACCGACAAAACTCACTAGATCCTTAATCGAATTTACGTGAAGAAAAAGTATAAACTCATTCCAGGCCCAATGAACCATGTAAGTGAACCACTAAGGCATCACTAAACATGTAAGTCATTTCAAGGCCTAATTGGAATAAGATTATATAACATGGGCCCGAAATATATAAGAAAGGAAAACTAAGGCCCACTTCACATGTAAGGTATTTATTGGCCCAAACAGTACACAAATAGTATCCAAGGTCCGTCGCACATGTTAATGGGTCAATGAGGCCCAATAAACATATAAATGGTATACATGACCTATCACACATAAAAATGGGCCACTAAGGCCCGCTATACGTGTCTATTATTTCCAGGCTCAAAGGAATATCAATGTCTATCCTAAGCCCAATATACATGTAAAAGGACACTAAGGCCCACTAAACATGTATATTATTTCCACGCCCAATAAGGATATGGATATCGTTTTTAACCCGTTTGCTATTGTTTTGTTTATTTTAGCTTGATTTTTTACAAATGTGATATAAAAGCCCACTTTTTGTAAAAATGACGTTCATGGCCCAATAAGCCAACAATTTACAATTAAGGCACAATTTTTGTAAGAATAACACTTTAGTCTCCATTTTGTTCAAAACTTGTGTTGATGAATATTTTGTGGCAAAAATAACATTTTAAACCCATTTTTGTCAAAATATCATTTTTGGCTTGATTTTTATGGCAATACACATTTTTCTGGTTTTGGGCTTTTCTGACCTCGTTGTTGGAAAATTTGTAGAAAAATCATCGTAAGTCGAAATTTAGATCCGTAAATTCTGGAAGTTTGTAAATTTTTTTTACTTTAATCACAAATTTTCTCATAATTTTAATGGCTTATACCAAGTGTGAAATTGCTTACCTTCACAGGCTGGTCCAAAATTATTTCAAATCTGACAGGCAGTTTAGTAAAATTCGCCAAAAATTGCAGAAAAATCGTATGAAAACTTGAGAGTAGTCAGTTTAAAGGTATAAACTTGAACTTTATCCATGTAAAACATTTTTGAAAAATACTTCCATTAAGAGGGTCAAAACAGTTTGAGATTGGGCTAAAACTTTCCTGTCAAAAGCTGATTTTGAGTATAAGTTACAGATCTTTGAGCACAACACTCATTTTTGTTATTTTAAGTGTATAATTCCCAGATCTACTAGTTTATATGTAATATATGTGATAAAACATACTTTTCTCAAGGTTCGTATGAAGATCCAAGTGATAAACTTCAAGTTCTTAACATATTGTTAGATTAATGAAGTAATCAATACATAATCACCAAATAATTCATGGAAAACACACATAGTCATGCATATACACATAGATCTACACAAATCAACTTGTATTCTCCCCCAAAAACAAGTAAAAACCAAAAACAAGGGAGTATGAACTCACCTTGGGGTGATGGATCGGTTATGATGAAGAAGTGGAAGAAGATTTTTGATCCTAGCAAGCTTTCTTGAGTAGATCTTGAACTTAGATGGTTCTAAGAACATGATCCACAAAAATATGGGTGTAAGAGGAGATTTTTGAATAGATCAAGAAGTTAAATCATAGATCTAAGAAAAAACTTACCAAAGATGATGATCTAGGTGAAGATCCTCTTCAAACTACACACCAAACTCGAAAATTTAGAGAAAGGAGGATGAGTTCTTGAGAGCTTTCCTTGGGAGAAGATTTCGAACTTAGGTGGTTCAAGAGTGTGAAGATCTTGATGAAAATCTCTTGAAACACACACCAAGTCACGAAATTTTTGAAGAGGAAGGAGGTGAGAAACTTTTGAGAGTTAGAGAGAACTTTTGGAGATTGAAAGGGATGAAGTGGGGTGGGGTGTGGCATCTCTCAGCCATAAGAAGAGAGGTAGGAGGAGAGAGATTAAACATTATTGCATGGGGGGTAATAGCACTAGAAATATGTTATTACCTTGAAACATGTGGGTTAATTATGTCTTGTCAAGTTATTAGTAAAGCCCATTTCCCCCTTTTTTTATTATTTGGGTTGAGAATGGGCTAGGAGGAAAGGGAGTGAGATAATTTGGGCCATCCCTTGACTTAGCTTGAAATCATGTGGCCAAAAATGTGGCCCATTGGGCCTTTATGGAAGTTCACGACCCAAAGACACCCATGAATATAGTTTATGGCCCATTAGATTTAATGACATCATTTATGGCCCAACATGGCCCATTATAGATAAAATGATCTATTCTAGACCCAAAGTAGTCAAATTAAATGTTTATTGGTCCATTAGACCCAATAAAAGGATCCTAGTCCAAATTAACATAAACCGAGATTTCTTGGGTTTTCAATCCATATGAGATGTATTGTATTAGGTTTTGAACCTAAATCAAGAGTTTGGATTCAAATGGATGGTTTTGATTAAGCATAGAGTAGGATTTTCACTTAGAGTACAAGTTATTACACTAGGTGAATGATTGCATGAGAGTAGAACTTCCTAGTAAAAATGCTAGTTGTGACACAAGTTAAATAACACATGTATTGGGATGTCGTTCACATGGAAAGATCCTAAACAAAACACATAGAATATAAATATCAAAACTAACATATAATAAAAGTTAGGGAGAAGAAAACATACTCGTCATCACATCCAGTGCAACACGTGCCTCCTCGGCTGTCAGATGGAAGGCTTGGCTCTTCACCACATGAGCATCTGTCTTGCCCTGGAAGCCATCTATGATCTGTAGGGTCGTTGGAGACGACACCATTACTGGCGCTCCTGATACCAATCTCGGGCAGTTGGCCTTTTATGGCCCTTCTAATAGCAATGAAAGCAAATCAGGTCATATGTCTGAAGGGTGGGGGTAGGGGCAGTACAATCCCCGCCAAAGTGCCCCAACTTGCCGCACTTATAGCATCCCGATCCCCCTAATCTACAAACTTCCTAATGCGTCTTGTTGCATTTCCCACAGCGGCTCCGGCCTTCCTGGCCCTTCGACCTCAAGTCGAATCCCTTGGGTTTCTTCCCTAAAACCCCAGCTATCTGCCCAGCCTCCGCCTTCCTCTTCCTAACATGCCCTATGTCAATATCCCTATCTCGTTCCCTGGCTATCATATCATCCAAAGTCGGGCACGCTAAATAGTTGATATATTTCCGAATGTCAGCTCTCAGCGTATCATGGTACTGGTTTTTCTTCATTTCCTCATCACCAGCGTACTGAGGTAACAAGGCCCTCCCCCTAGCTAGCTGCTGAATTTGGCGGTAATCTCCGCCACTGTCTCCGTAGTCTGTCTCATATCCAAAAACTCCCTGGCTAGCTGTTGAATCTCCACAGCTGGCGCAAACTCGTCCCAGAATCTGGTCACAAAGTCCAACTAGGTCATAGCCTCAATGGTTGGGGCTCCCAAAGTATCACTGACTGCCTCATACCAGTCTCTGGTCTGCTCTCTCAAACAACCAGCAGCAAACCCGACATTCGACCCCTTAGGGAAGAAGCTCGTCACCTGCACAGACTCAATGTCCATGATCCATCGTCTCGCCATGATGGGGTCCTTCACCCCGCTGATATCTGGCACTCCGCATCCCCTGAAATCCTTGAAGGAGAGTGTGTGGGTCCCTGACTGTCCAAGTGCCATGTCACTCATGAATGCCCTAAGGCAATCATCCATCAGCTCAATGATACCCTCCTTGATCGACCCGAAAATCATCGGGGTCGCCTCAAGGACGCCTCTCGTAATCTCGGATGCAATGAACTCGCGCAATTTGTCGTCAATAAGCTCGGAACCTGTACCCAAACCCTAAACCTTCTACTCCATGACGTGTCATCACCATTCTGAAACAAGCCACACAATCATCAGAGTCATACATAATATCGAGAGACCTCAAGCTCACTATAATTTCCCTGGTTTAATCTCATCTCTTCCTTGATTCTAGTACGGATCCTCTGCTTTCAGTAGTACGGGCGCATACTACCTTCCACATCTATCCGTACTTTCCTCAAGAATTGCCTTGACTCCACTAATTCCCTTTCACTACTACTACTCTCAACATTAATCTCATCCTAGGCTTTCCCTAGGGTAATCTCCGACCTACTCTCTCTCATCAACTGCATAAGAAGTCCCTGCTATCTCTCCTTAACTAGCTCGTGAATACCATTACAAATTACTAAGACCAGATAATTCTTCGAATGAGAGGTCCTACCCTACAACGGTTGGACTCAAACAAGAGCCGCGAAATAAGGCTAGACCTAACCTTCTAAAATTATTTAGTCCTCATAATATGTAACTTAACGTATTCGCTTACTAGTTAACTAAAGACAACTAGGACTCCTAAAATCACAAAGCAAGCAAAATTTAAGCATTGAGTAACCAAAACCAAGCATATCCTAATCAAACCATCATATTACTGACTAATCATTACTAGCAATCAGTTCAATAAGCACGTACAGTAGGCATATAAGGCATCTTCCTAGATCCTTATCCCTAATCTAGCATGCAATTCTCATACACATACAGTAGGAATATAAGGCATTCTTCCTAGATCCTTATCCCTATTCTAGCATCCAATTCTCATAATCATATCATATATTATAATAAACATGTATGGTATCTTGGGAAAACTTACTTGAGCTCGGCCGATTGCATGCATCACACTCCTTGTTCTTTCTCAAAACCCTTAATTTTAATTTTTGAAAAATCATTTTTCATAGTACAAATTTCTCAAACCCTCGATTTGAGTCCAGGCACCCCTGAAGGTGTGTCAGAATCCCTCAAACCAAGGCTTTGATACCAACTTGTAACATCCCAAAATTTAAGACCAAAAATTTTGTTTTTAATTTAATAATTCTAAAATCAATTTTTTGAAAACATCCATAATATCAACTCATATCAAAACCAGTTTATCAATAGTCAAAACATGTCATTATAAAACAACATCAGAGTATAACTCCCAAAGATCTCATGTGCGGAAATCATGGCGTGATGTGTTGCAATCATGCCGACTCCTTTCCTTTCAAAGAAGAAGTACCTGAAACCAAAAATGAAAACCGTAAGCACAAAGCTTAGTGAGTTCCCCCATCATACCACATACTATACAATAACATACTGCCAAGCATATTCGGGTGTTGGCTTACCCCTTCGGTCTCTTTCAACCGGTAACTGCCTAGCATATCAGGGTGTTGTCATACCCTTTCGTTCTCTTTCAACCGGTAAATGCCTAGTATATCTGGGTGCTAGTCTGCCCCTTTGGTGTCTTTCAACCGGTATCGGGGACTATTTCATCCCTTATTACTACCACATATCATCCTAGTACATAAACATATAAGTCACATACTACCTTGCATATCTGGGTGTTGGTCTACCCCTTCGGTCCTTTCGACTGGTTAAGGGGTCTATCCCACCCCTCCTACCATTATCACATAATATCATAGTATACTAGCACATAAATCATAACAGATAGTGGCATACCAAACAATTATCACAAAGACAATCATCTCTACTATAACCAGCTACTAGTGGGTCAACATTGGTACCTTCAACCGACTTCTACTGGAAGGTAACTAACCTCGAATATCGGAAAGTAGCTGAAAACCTCGGCTCCGACAATTAACCCAACTCAATCTCCTATACATAAAAGATTTCCTTAATTACCCTTTCATACTCATGAACCCTTAAGGGCCAATTTTGGTCCAAGTCAAAGTCAATATTCCGAGTTAACTCAACTCGCCGAGTTCCATAAATCATAAAAACCTGAAATCACGATCCAACTCGTCAAGTTCTTTCATGAACTCGTTGAGTTCCTCCTTATCAACCGAATCAGGACTTCTCAAATCAACTCGTTGAGTCCATCGTTGAACTTGCCGAGTTCTTCCTTTTAACATAATCGGGACATTTCGACCCAACTTGTCGAGTTTCTCTATGAACTCATCAAGTTCTTCAGTTTTTTAAGCTTTCTCAATGTATTAAGCCATCGTTCTTCAAATCTAAGTCTCATATTCCAGATCTAAGTCAGAAACACACCTAGGAGGGTAAAGTTTCCAACTTTACCCATTAAAATCCATCCTAGAAGGAATGATCTCTAACCCTAACTCAAAATGGCTTAGATCCAACTCCAAAAGCCATCAAAACTTCAATATAGACTATGAGGTCATAGATCTAGACTCTAGGGACAATTTGGTCACATAAAGTTCCTATCTTTACTTGCATGCATGACCTACTTGGCTTAAAAGACCAAACAGATGGTCTAAAAGTTGCATGGGACTTCCATGGCCATAAATGTAACATCCTGAATCCCAAGTATAAATTTTAAAAGATTTCTATTCATTTTATTGAGGGAACTCGACGAGTTGGAGGCCCCAACTCGTCGTGTCGAACCAAGTTAGGCCGCGTGGTTTATGGATCCTACTCGACGAGTTGGAGGACCCCAACTTGACGAGTAGAGGTTATGCATAAAAACCCTAATTTTTAGGGTTTGCACCTTATTTAAAGGACCTTAAGTCCTTTCCTCCAACCTCCTTACCACCTTTTTGATGGGTTTGAGCCAAAAGAACATCTTATGTGCTCATGCAAACCTTAATGCTTGGATCTAGGTTTCTCTAATTGTACATGCATTCATCCAAGACTTTCAAATCCTAGATCTAGAAAGTATAATTCGAAATTATTGTGACTAATCAGATCTAGATGATTACCTCTTGTTGCTTGCTTGAATATTCTTGTCTTTGAAGCTTAGAGTCACAAGTGTCACTCCTCTAATGGCTTACAAACACCAATAGCAAAAGAATGATCTTGGAGAGGGGTTGCAAGATGCACAATTTTGGTTATGATCTTTCTAGGGTTTCCAGTGGCTGCAAATTGTAAGCCTTAGGGTCCTATTTATACTGGAGTTGCTAGGGTTTCTGCTAAACCCTAATGGACAGCTTAGGCCTTAAGCTATCCAAGGAAGCTTCTAGAATAGGGCCTTATGGCCGAAATTATGGATGGACACATCCTAATTTCGTCCACGCCTAGTCCAAGAGGCTCCTTAGCCCAATACTCAACTATCACACATTTGACAGTTGAAGTCCCTGTTATTAAATTAATGTCTTTTAGCCACAGAATTAATTTCTTAATTAATTCTTTTCTAATATTAATTTAATTATATGATTTCTCCATTAATATATTATTCATATAACATATTAATAAATCATAATAACCTGTTTCTTAATAAATCATCCTATCATGTTGCTTCGATGAAGGCAACCCAAAAGGACCATGCACAACCGGGTCAAGTATTTACCAAATATAGTTACGGGATCAGAAACTAATCCAACGGCCTCCCACTTGGATAAGTATAGTAACTACAAATGTACGCACAATCTTATTAGAAATCATAGCTCTCAAAGATGTTGTTAAACTTTGATCTTATCAGTAACCTGTCCTTTAGATAAGGGTTCGTATAGTCCTCCGTTCTAGATATCATGCAGAAAATTACATGGAACATAGTCATACTTATTGTCCAACACTTTGTTTCTCGATCTTTGATTCGTTTGAGATAGAACTTAATTGAACACATCAATTCAGTTCTGACCGGGCCTGGTACATAAGTCAAACCAAATCATCAAGGGGCCCTGATATCGCTTTTACCCTCTTAGGATAAAAGGAACAAATAAACTTCGACTTATATGCATTTACTATCCACTAATTAAATCATACACAACAATGCATTTTATAACATCAAGTTACTAATGCGTTTACGCATTATCAATGCACAACCAATTAGCAAACAATAAACATTATATCTAGGTTTTAAGACCATATGATATTATCGTCTTGCGATCACTCGAGATAAATTCCATGAAGTGATTCCAACAAGCATGGGTTTATTCCAATGCTCAAATCAAACTCATGAGCACTCATGAACATTGTAAAAAACTTTTGCTATGTCTAATACACTTTAGACAATTTACACACCAATTCATGACAGTCTTCATTCATACCTACTTCCAACATATGAATGACTGTGGACAGTTCGGATAATCTCATTATTAGGAAGTCAAACATGCAAAGTGAAACAATAGTTAAAAAATTAACATGAGACAGTAACATTACTAATAAATAATACTCTTTTATTTAATCATCAAATGTTAATTTACAATTTATCTATTACATGTTTCTAAACTATCTAATCTAAACTAATATCGTCCTTCAGCCCAATCCTCCTAGCGTGCTGTAAGTGCTTAACCCTGCTCAGTCCCTTCGTAAGCAGATTTGTTGGGTTATCCTCTGACGATACCCTCTTTACTACGAGGAGTCCTTCTTCTACCCGATGTCAAATAAAGTGATATTTTATGTCGATATGTCGAGATCTAGCGTGTTCCCTCGGTTCCTTGGTTAAGGCAACCGTTCCTTCTTTATCACAGAAAATTTCTATGGCTCCTTTATGGATGGCACAACTCCAAGGTCTCCAATGAAGTTTTTCAACCATATTGCCTTCTTTGACGCTTTGCTTGCTGCAATGTACTCTGATTCGCACGTTGAATCAGCCACGGTTACCTTCTTGGAACTTTTCCAAGTCACTACTCCTCCATTAAGGGTAAAGACCTAGCCCAACTGCGAACGGTAGTTGTCCCTATTGGTCTGGAAATTGGCGTCACTGTACCCTCACACTTTTAAGTCATCACTCCCACCGAGGACTAGAAACCATTCCTTGGTCCTCCGAAGGTACTTAAGAATGTTCTTGATTGCGGCCCAATGTACTTTGCCAGGGTTCTCTTGATATCTGCTGACCATGCTCAGAGCGAAGGCCACATCAGGGCGAGAACAAGTCATAGCATACATAATCCAGCCGACTGCAGAAGCGTATGGTACTCGGCTCATTTCTGCTATCTCGACTTCGGTACTCAGGATTGGAGTCTTACTCAATTTGGCATTACTTTGGATTGGTAACTCTCCCTTCTTTGAATTATCCATACTAAAACTCTTTAGTACCTTGTCCGAGTAAGTATTCTGACTAAGTCCTATTAGTCTCTTACTTCTGTCTCTCACTATCCTTATTCCCAAAATATAGGAAGCCTCTCTGAGGTCCTTCATAGCGAAGCACTTCCCGATCCAGGACTTAACCTCCTGCAACGTCGAGATTTCATTTCCTATGAGTAGTATTTCATCCACATACAATACGAGGAAGCTAACTATACTCCCACTAGCTTTGACATATACGCATGATTCGTCCTCGCTTCGTAGAAAACCAACTTTCTCATCAAAACAAAGATTCCATCTGCAAGACACTTATTTCAGTCCATAAATGGACTTCTCAAGCTTGCACACTTTATTGGGATGCTTTGCATTGACAAAACCCTCTGGCTGAGCCATGTAAACATCCTCAGCCAACTTCCCATTAAGGAAAGCGGTTTTGACATCCATCTACCATATTTAATAGTCATGAAATGCAGCAATGGCTAGCATCACCATAATAGATTTTATCTTCACAACTGGTGAGAAGGTTTCATCATAATCAACTCTGGAAGTTTGAGTGAAACCCTTCACTACCAATCGCGCCTTATATGTGTGCACATTCCCATCCATGTCGGTCTTCTTCTTGAATATCCATTTGCACCTGACTGTCTTACGTCCTAGTACATGGTCAACCAAATTCCAAACTTGGTTGTCATACATGGACTGAATCTCGTTGTCCATCGCCTCTTTCCACTCCGTAGACTCTGGGCCTGTCATGGCTTCCTTATAGCTGTTAGGTTTATCCAAATTCACTAGTGTACTATCACTAATGAACGTATCCTCTTTGGTAGTGATATGAAAACCATAAAACTGGGGTTGAACCCTAACTCTTTTGGAACATATAAGAGGTAAGGACTCGTCAATCGGTTCAACTGGAGTTTCCTCCTCGGGTTGAGCGCCAGCGTTAGAGGTTCCTTCATCACTCGACTCTTGAAGCTCTTTAAGATCGATTCGCCTCCCACTGTCCCCTTATCTTATGAGTTCTCTTTCTCAGAAAACCCCTCTCCTCTCAATGAAGACAACGTTGTCACCCGGTCTATAGAAGAGATATCCAAAGGACTTCTGCGGGTAGTTGATGAAAATACACCACTCACTACGAGGTTCGAGCTTGTCATGAGTCTCTCGTCTTACGAAAGCCTCATAACCCCAAACCTTGATATGTGCCAACGAGGGAGCTTTCCCTGTCCACATTTCGTGAGGTGTTTTGGCAACCTTCTTCCTAGGGACTAAGTTAAGGATATGGGCGGCAGTCTCTAAGGCATACCCCCAGAATAAGATAGGTAATGAAGCACGACTCATCATGGAACGAACCATGTCCAAGGTTCGATTACGCCTCTCAGCCACACCGTTCAACTGCGGTCTCCTAGGTTGCGTCAATTATGAAACAATTATGCATTCCTTGAGATAGTCATGGAATTCAAGACTTAGATACTCTCCTCCTCGATCGGATCGAAGCATCTTGATTTTCCTGACTAATTGATTCTCCACTTCTTGTTTAAACTCTTTGAACTTTTTGAAAGGTTTCTGACTTGTTCTTGATTAAGTAGATATACCCATATCAGCTATAATCATCGGTAAAAGTCACATAGAAGCAACTTGCATCCTTTGTTGTGGATCTAAAGGGCCCACACACATCGGTGTGTATGAGATCCAATAAATCCTCACCCTTTTCACAAGTGCCAGTGAAGGGTGACTTTGTCATCTTTCCAAGTAAACAAGACCCGCACACGTCATCGTCCCTAAGGTCGAATGACTCCAACACTCCATCCTTTTGGAGTTGGGCTATGCGTTTCTTGTTGACATGTACAAAACGACAATGCCACAAGCATGCTTTATCCAAACCATTGGATGAATCAATACACAACACATCATTTCCTAAATTATCTACAACCATCACAGTTTCATATATTCCATTACAAGGCAATGCTTCAAAATAAAAAACACCATTAAGATAAGCATTAATAGAATCCTTTTCATTATCAAATGAATATCTAAAATATTGTCTATATAAACCATGAAATGAAATGATGTTTCTTGTCATATCTGGCGAATAGCAACAATTGTTTAAATCTAATCCTAATCCACTACTGATCATTAAAAAGAAAACGCCGATCTTGGTAACATGCGACGATCTTCTGTTCCCCATGATCAAATTTATCTTCCCATGCTCTACATCCCTATCTCTTCTTAGGCCCTGCAAATCAGAACAAATGTGAAAACCACATCCTGTATCAAGTACCCAAGAAATGGAATGTAATGAATGATTAGATTTAATTGTGTAAATACCTGCGTAGGATGGCGTGATCTTCCCATCCTTGATTGCTCGCAGATATTATGGGCAACTTCTCTTCCAATGCCCTATCTTGTGGCGGTGGTGGCACTCTGCCTCCTTGGGGTTTGAGTTGGGTTTAGCAGAACCAACTTTGGTTCTACTAAAAGAGGTACCATCTTGGGACTTTCCCTTATGGTGGCTCTTTGAGGGAGCCTTTCTCTTCTTACCCTTCCCTTGACCAATAGCCAAAACAGGGGCAACAGCTGGAGCGGGAGTTGATGCAACAGACTTATCTTTGAGATTGCTCTCAGTAGTCCTTAGCAAGCCTTGAAGCTTGCTTAAAGTGACCTCTTCCTTATTCATGTGGTAGGTCATGCGAAACTGGTTGTAGCAGGGAGGCAAGGAGTGAAGAATAATGTCAATCGCCAGCTCTTCATCAAAGTTAACATTCAACTTTAATAGGAGATTAACATATCTCTGCATCTTTTGCAGATGGGTAGTAAGGGACTCTCCATTACCCATTTGGGTAGTGATCATCGAAGTGATGATCTTGTACCTTTCTTGCCTCGCACTTTGGTGGTACCGGTCCAGCAAGTCTTGATGCATCTCATAGGGATACATGTCCTCATAGGACTTTTGGAGTTCAGAAGTCATTGTCGCTAGCATGACGCAATGGAATTTCATGGCATCATGCTCGTGGGCCTCAAAGGCTGTAATCTCTTTAGGAGTGGCAATGTTCATGTCGATCTCCTTCAGCTCCTTATCAAGGAGATACTCTTTTTCCTCGTAACGGGTGAGCATTCTTATGTTACAGATCCAATCATTGAAATTGTTTCCGTCGAATATCACCCTCCCACACAAGTTCATGAGTGAGAATAAGTCGGAGAAACTTGAGCTTGAAGCGTTGTTGTTGTTCATGTTCGACATCTTAAAAGGAAAAGAACAAAGTTTGATTAGAAATAAATCCCTAATTAGACACCCAAATGAGAAATAGGGTTAGGATCCAACAACATTATTTACATATTAGAAGAGGAATGTCGTAATCCAATATGCAAATAATTTGAAGGTAAGTGAATGACGATTCACTAATTCTCTACCATGAAAAACGAAAAGATGATTAAGTTTTAAATGTATTGAAAATTCCTAGATCTTTTTGAGATTCATTGAACTTTTCAATGGCATGTTTAAATCTCGATATGTCCCTCAAGTTTGTGACTGAGATGCCGAGGATCACAAAGCGGGTGTGAATAACCATGCAAATATACATGGTGCCCTCATTGTTACAATCACCTATTCGTTGTGCTGGTTAACCACACACACTCTATCGAATTATGACAAATAATGAGTCACCCTTTGCCACCTTATCTTAGACCCAATTAGTGTGTCGATTAACCACACACGCTCCATTGAATTATGACAAACAATGAGTCACCCTTTGCCACCTTTTCTTAGACCCAATTAGTGTGTCGGTTAACCACACACGCTCCACTAACGGCTTAGCAATGGTACAAAGTGTAATTTCATGGAATTGCATCAATTCACTTTTCCTAAAGTAACTAAGATTGTGAATTTTGTAAAAAAAAACATTTAGTTACTTTTATAATTCATTATACTTGTTAATGAGAATGGGTTGCCTTATCCTTCTCGTTCGGCTAACGACCCTCCACCAATCAAGGAAGCGGTGGGTGAGAGTGGACACCCATTAAATTGTCATTTTATAGGTCATAACCTTATACCCCTCCCTCTTAAAGATTGGCTTCGTGAATGAGGCCTAATAACAGTAAGATTAGCATTTTAAGTTATATATATATATATATATATATATATATATATATATATATTATAAAGTATAAGGTCGGATTTTAAACTTGTAAAATTTTAGAGTTTGAAATTTAAATAGTATAAATTAAACTTTTAATCATAAAATTTAAATTTCAAAACTTGAGGTCTTATACTTTATTTTACATCCTACCGACACTTACTTTATGTCACATTCTACCGACTAGTACAAATCAACTATCAACTATAATAAATGAAAATTTATTTTGTCACGTGTCAACTTTTCATGAGTTTTGATACTTATCATTTTATTATATTTTTAAAACAAATAATATTCACATGTCACTTGTTGGAATTTTCAATTTTTATATTAAAAAGTCACATAATACTTCTATATTTATATATGTAAAGTATCAAATATGATACATTTGATAATAATTATAATTAATAGGTTTCTTTATTTATTATTTCAAAATTTTATTTAAAAAATATTTAACGTTTATATTTTAATGTTTAACTTTTTATTTAATCAACTCGTGTAATACACGGGGTTTACATCTAGTAATAATTATACAAGACAAATGACAAATAATTACAATTCATTCCACACAGAAACAACACATATTTATTATTGCAATCGTGTTTAATGTGTGTGTGTGTGGGGGGGGGGGGGGGAGGGGGGGAGGGTTAACACACTGTTAAGGCTTGACCACATCGTCCATAATACCCCCAACGGACTCATACCTAGTAGGCTTAGTGGTGTTCATGGTCATTTAAAAATCACATCTTTTTTTAAAATTAAGTGTTTAGTCCTTAGTTTCTTGCTAGTCAAAGTCTTTATTCCTTTTATATATTTTCGCATTCCCCAAAAAAATAAAATAATGAAGTAGCTACACAGTAAGTTATGTCGTTCAAACGCAACAATATCATCGATCAGCTTCAACCACACACTTAATTGACCCAAATTAATAATATTCCTCGTTTCCAGAAAAAAAATAACCATAACATAACCCAAATTTAGGAATTTATTTTTCAGATTAAAATCTGTTTCGTTGTTGTGATTTGTCAAAACACTTGGAACCATTTTCATTTTTCCGACAAATGAGAGACAAAGTATTTAATTTACGCAGCTACTTGTATTCTTCCCAATTTGTAATATAAAGCTTCTCACAAAATCACAATTCAACTCAACTAGAGGTGCTCAAATTTTGGGTTTTAGGGAAACAGAGAGAGAAATGAACAAGAGTTAGTTTTAGTTTTAGTTTTAGATGAAGAAACAAAGAAAGAGTTATAATAAATTCATTCCAGATGTACAATCAAAATAATAATAAGTAACACAAGACCACAACTAATTCCTCCTTAGTCCTTCCTTCCCTTCCTTTTTCACCAAATCAATCATCATCATTCATAAAAAGAAGCTTTGTTTACACTTACTTATAACAACACACTAGACGATTCTGTCATATTTTTAAACTTAAGGATCTAATCATCATCATTTATTTCTTTATCTGATATGCATGACTTTATATTTTGATATGGGCCTTCAAGTGTTTTAAAATATTTTAAAAAATTACTAGATGATTCTGTTATATTTTTAAACTTAATGATCTAATCATTTCTTTAATATCTTCTAATTTTTCATCCTTATTTTCATTAGATGTTGTAGGTTGACATTCCAAAATGAGAGATCTACCTATAATAGTTAAAATTGAAGGTTCTATAATTAGGTTTCTTTTTATTAATGGAATAGTTATTATTGATTGAAAAATAGTTTCATTAAAAATTCTATTATTATTCATATTTGGTGATTCAAGGGATAATAAAGAGGTAATAATTTATCTATATGAATTCTATCTTCTGTTTTAAACGTGATACTATGATGAGAGTTTATTAATGCATAATTTATTTGATATGTAATAGTAAATTGATGATTTCCTTTTAACTTAAAATTTTATCTTAATAATTTATATCGTACGGTAATATTATTACTTAGATTTTTATCTTTAAGGCTTAATCGTAGTTGAATATTAATATTAAATTTTATTTTTTCTTCAATTAAATTACATTTTCCTTTTGCAATAATACTTTCTTGATTATTAATTATACGATCATCTCTTATTTCTAATTCTAATGGTGTATCTAAGTCACGAAAAGTACTTTTTAAAATTATTTGAATAGTTGATATATGAATATAAGCAATTTTAATTCTATCTATTTCTTTAATATTATATAATCTATTTCTAATTTTTTGTTTATTTATTATAGGTATAATGATATTTCCTTGAGTTGATTCTATGGGTATGGGTTCTTCTCCTATAATTTTTCCATAATATATAATATTTTTTCTAGTAAAGAAGTTTTTTAGTGTGTTATATCTAAAATTATGTTTTTCGGATAGTGTAAAATTTGATTTTATTATAGCATCTTTATTGATATTATCTTTATTAATTAAGGCGTCAAAAATATATCCATATTCATTTTCTTCATTGTTAATAATTATTGGTGAATTTTCTATTTCTTGAGACATATTTAACAAATTAATATTTTTATCTTATCTTCAAGATTTTGTATGTGTTCTTGTTTCCAATTTATATTGTTATTTATTATATGTATTGCTTCAATGTTAAATATACAATTGGTTATCGATATATCAGAATAGGGATGAGATTTAGAATCGAAAAACCGGACCGAAACCGGAATCGGATTAGAACCGGAACCGTTAGAACCGGAATATGTAGAACCAGTTCCGGTTCCGCGTATAAAATTTGGCTTTATCCGGGTAATCCGGGTTTGGGTCCATTGGGTCCGGGTAAACCGGGTCTAAAAACTGGAACCGGTGTTAGGAACCGGAACCACTTTTAGGGCCGGAATCGGTTTTTGTGAAACGTTTAAAAGATGCATATCTCATTCGTTTCAACTCCGATTGACATGCGGTTTTTTCCAACATATAATCTAGAGTTTGTACATGATTTTAGACTATAAATTTGACATTTTTAGTTTTATATTCATTGACTTACAGCCCCCAAAGTCGAGATATTAAAGCTGCAAGTTTTTAGTTTTTCTATTTTTTTGTATTCGATGAAAGTCTTAAAGCATGCATATCTAATTCGTTTGAAGTCGGATTGACATGTAGTTTTTTTCAACTTGTAGTTTACAGTTTGTACATGAGTTTAGACTATAATTTTGTCATTTTTGGTTTAATATTCAATGATTTACAGTCCTCTGAATTTGGGATATCAAAACTGAAAATTTTCAACTTTTTAGTCATTTATTTTTGTACTTTGTATTCTGTGAAAATATCAATACATGCATATCTCATTTGTGTAAAGTATAATTGACATGTGGTTTTTTTAGGAGTGTATTTTAGAGTTTGTACATGATTTTAGATTATAATTTTGTTAATTTTGGTTTCATATTCAATGAGTTACAGTCCCCCAAAGTCGAGATATCAATATGAAAATTTTCAAAATTCAACCCACTAGGTAGTAAGTAATTACCAAAAAATTCTAATTTTTCCAGGTTTTCAGGTTCTAAACACACTTTATCCGGTTCTAACCTATCCACTTTGATGTTTCCGGGTTTTTCGGTTCTAGGCCCACTTTACCCGGTATCGGCTCCTATATACCGGTCCAGTTTTAAAAAATCTCGTTAACCGGTTCCGGGTTTTCCGGGTCCGGATCCACTTTTATCCCTATATCAGAATCTAGCTTTAAGTTTAACAGAAATTTTTTAGATTATTTTAATGTTTGACGAAAAAAATTTAGTTCTTGTTTATTAATATTTAAACTTACAAAACTCACGATTAAACAAAATGATAATGTTCTTCAAAGTTAAATATAAAGCTTTTAGAATTTAATATAGTGGGATGATGATATTAAATTTGTAATACGGAGAGTTTAAATTTTTTGTGAAAGATGAATTGTAAATTTAACTTTTTGGCATATATTCATAATGATATTAAAACCTTCTTACGACAATTGTTTCAATTGTTGGTGAATTGATTTTTAATAACGATGACTTTTGAATATGAGTATTTATGAACAGATATGTAAAACGATGAATATTCATTATCATGTTTATGATGTTGCATGTGCATATATTCTTATGAACAAAAGATTGAATATGCAAAATAATAATCAGAACGTTAGTTAGCTCTGATTCCAAAATTAAAGACATGACGGAATTAATAGAAAGTTAGGATAGGATTATACCTTAATGATGCGTTAGGATGGAAGCATTTTAGACTCCTAGACTATAGAAGGTCTTATAATTTATTTTACATCCCACCGATACTTATTTTATATCAGATTCTACCAACTAGTACAAATAATAATTATAAAAGACAAATGACAAATAATTACAATTACTTCAACAAGGAAAGGATACTTGTCTTAAACTATTATTGCAATGTGTGTGGGGGGGGAGGTATTACCACACCATTAAAGCTTGACCACATCGTTCATAACGCCCTCAAGAGACTCATACCGAGTAGGCTTAGTGGTGTTCATGGCCATTTAAACAAACAGAAATCGCATCGTTTTTTGAAAATAAGTGTTTACTCCTTGGTTTCTTGCTAGTCAGAGTCTTTATTCCTTATATATATTTTCGCATTACCAAAAAAATAAAACATTTAAATAGCTCCACAGTAAGTTATGTTGTTCCAACGCAAAAATATCATCGATCAGCATCAAACTACACACTTACTTAACCCAAATTAATAATATTCGTCGTTTCCGTAGAAATAATAATAATAACTTAACCCAAATTAAGTAACTTATTCAGATTTACATCTGTTTCGTTGTTGTGATTTGTCAAAACACTTGGAACCATTTTCATTTTTCAGACAAATGAGTGACAAAGTATTTAATTTATGCAGCTACTTGTATTCTTCCCAATTTGCAATAAAGCTTCTCACAAAATCACAATTCAACTCAACTAGAGGTGCTCAAATTTTGGGTTTTAGGGAAACAGAGAGAGAAATGAACAAGAGTTAGTTTTAGTTTTAGTTTTAGATGAAGAAACAAAGAAAGAGTTATAATAAATTCATTCCAGATGTACAATCAAAATAATAATAAGTAACACAAGACCACAACTACGTCCTCCTTACTCCTTAGTCCTTCCTTCCCTTCCTTTTTCACCAAATCAATCATCATCATCATTCATAGAAAGAAGCTTTGTTTACACTTACTTATAACAACACACTTCACTTTCACTTTCACTTCTTCTTGAAAGTTAGAAGCCTCATTCTCTTTCCTTGAACACCAAAATTTTATATATTTTTTTTATTCCTCCCTTACTTTTTCAACTACTTGTCACCATCTCTCCCTTGAGCTAGACCTACAACAAAATTTTACATGCACATATATTAGCAACCCACTTACATTTCTTCACCTGTACATAATACCATATTGCTATTATTATATGTAAAGCAAAATGCAATAACAATGTTGCCATTAATTAATATTATTCAGATGCAAAAAAATATTTACCTGGAAAGATCAGTGTTACCCAAAAAACCTCTATCTTTTCCATTTCCACCACCAAAAGCTCCTCCTCTTCTGTCATCACGGGATTTAGGCCTGTCTGAGAAGTCAACACTTCTGGAGTCATCAAAGGAACCAGATTGAGAAGGCGGTCTTCCTGCTCCAGAGCCTGGTCTTTCAAATGTTTTTTGACTGAACCGAAGTTTATCATCCAGATCATGACTTAATTGTTCCAGCTCCCTTTCTTTCTCAACTATCATTTCATGTAACTCTGACTCTTTCTCTTTCTCAAACTCCCTTCTCAAATTATCTATTTCTTCCTTTAAGTTCTTCTCTGCTTCTGTCTCTGACCTGAAATTTTATAATTCATTCATTGTCTTCTCACTTTTAGTCGTGAAACCAGTTTGATGCTTTGATGTAAATAAAGATATATAGGTTCTTGAATATTTGTTATGTGATAAATAATGGGAATATCTTAGAATGTAGTGTGTGTAAGATTATATAGGAATGAAATATGTTGATTTAAATATGTAGATACCAGTATACTAAGTGATTATAAACATATGAATAATAGGATGAATACAAGATATTCAAGCAAAGGGATGACATGTTTGGGGAAATGAAAGAGAAATAAGAGAAGAGAAATTTGTAAAAAGTTAGGAGTAAGAGAAAAAAAA
This sequence comes from Lactuca saligna, assembly GCF_052625555.1. NCBI lineage: Eukaryota > Viridiplantae > Streptophyta > Magnoliopsida > Asterales > Asteraceae > Lactuca > Lactuca saligna. The sequence continues at coordinate 250,203,968 of NC_136424.1, forward strand.
AGATATGTGAATAAAAAAAACTTGTAAAGCAATTTGAGAATGAATGCCATATAAATGAACAAGCATCATTTATGCAAGGAAATCCACCTAAAATAAAAATCATTTTGTTGAACCAAAGAGTTTTTTTAGGGTAAAGCTATGTGGGTCCTCCACAAAAATTGAAGGAGTTCATGAGCATTTCGATAGCAAAACAGGTTATACATTAAAATTTGAAAAGCATTCATAATTTTTAATATATTATGAAGCATTGGAGCTCCCAGTTTAAGTTCAATTTTATGCTTCTTGCTAGTGCACTAAAACATAGAAACTGTTAACATGTTTTTCTATAGAAATGCTCAAAAACTCCTTTAAGTTTTTCATGTTTTCTTGCCTTCCAAATGCTTAAAAGATGTATTTAATCAAAACCTTTGCAGATACATTGTAACCCAGGAACTTATGAACCTGACAGTAGCAATAAATCCACTATTTTTCATGAGATCATATTCTCAATGTTCTCAATAATGCATCACAAGAACTGCACTTGAACATCTTAGACATAAAGAACAAACAAAGCATAGAACTCATATCAACAATCTAATACGTTGAGATGATAGAAGATGGTTTAATGTTAGACTCAAACTATACAAGGTCAAATTCATAAAATTTCCATGCACTCAAAGCCATAAACTAAGTTCCCAAATAACACATAGGTGAGTGTTTGGCAAAATGGAATCAAGTGGTTCTATGATTTTGTGATACAAGTATTTGTTAAGACAATAACTTGCTTGATAATGATATTCTTCACAGCTTTAATAACTGTATAACCTTTAAATCCCCACTTAAGGTCTCACCTAAGACACAAAAATGGCTTTTACAAAGACAGAAATTCAAGATATATTTTGGTATAGTTTCTTAATGACCCATTACAGCAAAAGATAGGATTATAAGATATAGGATTAGAACCTGCCAAGGCGCCGCCGCTCCAACTCTGAATCAATCTTCCGATAATCAACACCTTTCTCCTGAAGCAAGACTTCCCGAGGCTTAGCATCACCGAAAGGATTCACCTTAGGCCTCGGCTTCTCTAATCCCTGCAATGAAACCGAACCCTCTGCCGACCTCCCAGAATGTGCACTCCCAGGCCTGCTGTTAGAATGAGAGCTTGTGGGTCGACTGTTGATTTTCTTAGCTTCAAGTTCTAAATCCGCTTTCTTCCAATCCAAACCTTTCTCGGCTAATATCTCTTCTCTCGGCCTTGCATTCCCAAAAGGATTTGGTTTATTTGTCTTGACGATGGGCTGAGTAAGAGAATTTTCACCCTTAGGTGGATCGAGTACCAAACGCCGGCGCTCTGGTAGCCGTTCCTGGTTGCCATCGCGAGGCACAACTCCCCTACTCCAACGGTCAGGTTCAGGTCCTCCAGAATCACGAAAACCAGAACCGAAGTTCGAAGATCTAGCAGGTGGTACAGGCTTCTTATTCATTGCCCAATTGTCAATCTCATCAGCCCTAGAAAATCCCCCTCCTCCTCCTCCTGCGCTAAGGCCGCCGCCTCCACCAAGAGAACTGTAGCGGTTAGGTCTACTACCAGCATCATATGAAGGAGTCATAGGTTTCTTCGCCATTGCCCAATTATCAACCTCATCAGCCCTAGATGTTTGTTCGTATTCCGGGCCCCGAGAAGGCGGACCTCTACGATCATCATCAAATCCACCGTAAGATCTCCGATTATTCCCCCATGAACCGTCACCATCGGCTTCTCTATCCCTCATCCTAGGACCTCCGCCAGACCGACCGCCTCCGTACGACGAGAAACCACCGCCTATCCTCCCGTATTGCATTTCTTCTGCAGACCGCTCTTTCGGCCCGGTCGGAAGCCGCATCATCTCTTCAGGAGTCAATCCTTTCTGCTCGAAAGCCAAGTCTCGACGCGAACCTCCACCGCCGATACCTCCAGCTCCGCCCATCGTGAACTCCTGCAAGGTCATCTTCGTCTTTTTCTTCCCTTTGTTAGTGTTCACCGCCTCTTTCAAGCTCGGATAACTCTGTGGTGGAGCAGCCGCGGCTGCCGCCGCTGCTGCGGCCTCTTGTTCTTTCTCTTCGGCCTCTGCACGCTCCGCTTCCGCCGCCCAGGCGCCGATATTCCCCCATATTTTCGACATTCTAGATCTTCCAGATCTCAAATCAAACAAACTCGTAGAACCAGATTCACGAGTATCAGCTACTTGATGTGTATTGTAAAAACAGCGATAACTCCGACGAACGGTTGAGACGTGTGGTGGTTGGTGGTGGTGGCAAGGGTGAAAGGGAATAATCTGCAACAGCTATGTTGCTAAAATGCGGTTTTCGGAGTTTTTAGAAAGAGAAAGTAAGAGAAGAGAGAGAAAGAAGGAGTGAAGTAGTAACGCGCGTTAAGAGAGAGTGTAAACACGTGCTTACGGATGAAGCTTAAGGGACAATACTAGCCGCAGGATTGCCCGTGAATGTTCGTGCGAGAGTGAGCGCGTGAAGTAGGTGATTTAACTGACGTGGCAATTTTTTATTTGTCAGACGTGGGTACAGAGATTAGTGTGTGAAAAGTAGTAAAGCATCAAGGCTAAGCAACAGTCGCTGTTTTTGGATGAATTGCCCTTTTTAATCCTTATATTCTGATTTATCTTTTGAACCCTTATTTGAACCCTTAGAAAATATACATATTTTAAAATTTTCAATTTTTTTTTTTATATTAATAATTTTTAGACAAAATTGTAAAAATATTCTTTATGGTTAGTTAAAAAATTGCATTTCGGTTAGAACAAGTTTGGACAATGAGAATTCTAAAAGTTTTATTTTGTTGCAAATTTTGTAAAATTTTATTTGAATTTTTATATAAAAGCATTTTTGCCTTTTTATTATTTACTTTTTCATTTTTCTTTTATTATAGCAATTAAAAAATAATTAAAAATAAAATACCCTCTTTCTTTCTTATTAAAAAACACTTACAAATTTGTATTTCTCTCTCATCCTTGGAGATTACAACCTACATGTAGATGTTTTGAAGATGGAGTTTTATGTGTAAATGTTGGATTGGGTATCTACTCAATAACTGAATTAGTATAATTTTGAATTATTAATAAAGTTTTTTTAGGTTGAACTCAACCTAGTAATTGAATAAGATGATTTTTAAAGAGAGAGATTGATTTATTAATTTATTATGTCATTAATAAATTAATTTGAAACCAATATGGATTTGTTGATATGTTATGAGAATAATATATTAATTAGAAATTATGTTATTTAATTAATAATTAATCAAAACTTAATTACATTAATTTTGGAATTAATTGGATTAATTAAAAGTGTATAGACTGTTTGGTTATTTATTGAAAGAATGCTCTATAACCCCATGGGATGGGATGGACGAAAATTAGCTGGAGATCATCTAGAATTTTCATCCAAGGGTGATTGGATAAGAAGATAAGACAGTTTGATTATTATACTAATAAATCTAAGCCTTATCCCCAAGAACCTTTGCTTTTACCCTAATATTCCTTCAACTATATAAACATCCCCTAGCCTTCAATTTTTGGCTACCACATCATTGTTGAGAGCCAAGGCCAAAAATTACATATTTCCTCTCCTCTCCTCTTTCTTCAAGTATCCTAGCTACTAGGGTTAGATATGAACCATCAGAGGCACGACACTTATGGTGCTTTCTTCCAAAAGCCTTGAAGAAAGGATTCTTGAGTGTTTACTACAACAGTTAACAAGGTATGTAATCTTCCTCGTGAATTCAGATTTCATTAGGAAATTTTGTAGTTTGATAGTTAATAGTATGTTGTCTTTATGTGAAAGACATAGATCCTCCTTAGGTTGCATGTGCTCTAATCATTTAGTTGTTAAATGTTTTGCCGCTCATTGTTTTGTAATTGTAACACCCTGATCTTTGTATGTTTCACTTTTGCATTCATTAATGCATAGGTTTCATTTTACCCCTTGGAGTAGTACGTGGGGCGTACCACTTGGTACGCTTAGCGTACTAGCTTGAGAAGGATCGGGACGCTGGGTGCGTATGTTGGGCGTGCGCTTATATACGTTGGACGTACATGTGACTTCTAGAAACCCTAACATGGGGTGTTGCACCCTATATATTCGTCCTTAACCTTTAGGGTTGGCCTCATTGCTTGTCCCTAAACCTCCAGAAAACCCTAAACGTCCCCTTAGCCTCCATTCTTGCATCTTTGAGCTCTTGAAGGGAAATTTGTGTTGATTTGATCAATCCTTGAAGAACCTTGAAGATAGTGAAGTTCATAGCTTGGTGGCAGACTTAATATCTAGAACCCTTCATCACATTACAAGCTTCCTAAGGTATCAAGTTCAAATCTTAACTTGTCAATGTCTAGTTTTCTTTATGGGTTGATTTGGCACACTTTTGGTCTCTTTTATATTGATTGATGGTTTAGGACTACTTGAAGGGGTCATTTCATCAAATCTGGACTTGTTAAAGGCTTCCTAGGCATAAAGGTGCCAACTTTATGGGGTATTCATCATCATGCATGCATTAAGCCACTTATCAAGTCATTTCTAAGCTTAAGAGCCTCATTTAGCCATGCATAAACGTAAAGTTAGCAACTTTATGTGTTATTCTAGCTCAAGGAAGTCAGATCTACGTTTTGGAACTTTATATTGTGGTATTAAGAGCTTAATGGGAAGATAACTTAATAGGGGGAGTACGTTGGACGTACAAGCCAGTACGTGCAACGTACATGCCTCAATACGAGTACGCTTAGTGTACAGCTAGGTATGCCCTGCGTACTCAGTCAGTGGACTTTGCGATTTTTGGGCTTCATGTTAGACTACCTTTTTTGGGCTTAGATCATGGGTCCTTACCGGACCATCTGAGTGTTAATGTTTTGGGTCAGGTGAAGGATTGGATCTTAGGGTAAGGTCGAAGTAGGAGTTGGTCCCAATTTGGAAAATTGGGCTAATTATGGGCCTTGGGTGGTTATTTAGTGATTGGGCCTTTTGGATTAAGATTTTTGGTCTTAGCCCAACTACAGAAAGGGTAAAGTAACCATTTACCCTAATAATGAACCATTAGCTTAGATTGTAATCCAAGTATTAATTGGATGGTTTTTCTGTTGTGATAGCGCGGGGATTTCAGTGAGCGAACAGTCAGAGACTTTCAATGTGATTTAGCAGATAGAGGTGAGTTTTCCTCACTATACTTTTGGGTCGAAGGCACCAAGGTTGGCCATTTGTATTGTTATCCTGGTTTTATAGGATGATGATATGATTAGTGATTTGTGTAGATCTGTAAACTATCTGTACATGCTAGCTAGTGTGTGATATGATATATGTTGATATGTAATGGCGGGTGGGTTGAGGTGGTCTTGCTTTGTGTTGAAGGCCAACAGACCTAGGGCGTCCAAGATAGACTGAATGCTAATGGGGCGTACCAGTTAGGTTGAAGGCCTGGAGAATGTTCCAGATAGGGTGAAGGCCCGATGTGTCGTACCAGCCATACTGAAGGTTCTGTGAGTGTACCAAATAGACTGCACACTGGTGGGGCGTTCCAGTCAGACTGAAGGCTCTGTATGCATGTTGTTTATGATTATTATTATGGTTTTATATTGGGTTGGTATTTTGGGGGAACTCACTATGCTTTGGGTTTACAGTTTTATGTTAAGTTTCAGGTACCTCAGATGATAGCAGTAAGGCAAAGGCGTGATCGTGCACCTTCTCATGTTTTGTTTTATGATATTTGGGAAACAATGATAATAAACATGTTTTGAAAACTATTATGTAAATAATGGTGGTTTATGGAATTGTTTTAAAAGTTTAATTTTTTCATGAATTTGATGGATGTAACAAGTTGGTATCAGAGCCCTGGTATGAGTGAATTGGAGGAACACTCGTGTGAATCCAGTCTCAAACTAAGGAAATAGATTTTTAAATGATTTTTCAAATGGTTTTCAAAATAATCAAGGAGGATGCGATGTGTACAATCAACCGGAGCCAATAAGTAGACCCCAAAATACCATACTGTTATTTGATATTATGATATGTTAGAACAACATGCTAGTGATAGGCTAAGGATCTTCAGGATTTTGCATGATGGATTTTCCTGATTATATGATGCCTGATAGCCTAGGGTTATTCTCTAATGGAATTGACATCATTATTGTAGTTGCTTAGTGTATGCATCATGGTCATGCATAACTAGGATTCTATAGCATGAGAATGTTTGGTCTGGCCTTATTTCATGTTCCTATTTGATTAAGGGATTAGGGTAGGATCAGATATTCGAATATATATAAGGTCCAGTGTTATGTATGGCTAGCATACACGAGTGATGCAGGGTTGGTGGAAGTTTCATGGATGAGTTTGTTAGATTAGATGTCTAGCCCATAACTATTATTGGTATGTACTCGACCCGAAAGTAGCATGGTCCATTTGGATTGCATCACACCATGATAATTTTTTAGGATGGACTCTTGAGAAAAGGTTATATATGATTTATTAATATATTTTAAGTTGTAATATATTAGTATGAAATCATATGTTTTAATTAGTATTGATCAAGAATTAATTTGGAATTAATTTAGTGATCAAAAGAGACTAATTAAATCTATGGGGACTAAATATGGTAGTTAGTTATATTTATATGTGTTGGGCTTATGATCCGTGTTGGACCAAGTTTATGTATGGTCACATAAAGAGTTGGGCCACCTAAAGCATGGATCATAGAACTTATGGGTATGGATTTAGGTTATATCCATGACCCTTGGAATCCTACATATAAATACATACTCCATAACCTAAAAACGCCACTTATACCACTTGTAGTTCTTGGAGTTAATGGAGGTGGTTTTGGTGCATGGAGAGAATTTTCTCTCAAGAGCCACCTTTGTCCTAGGTGAGTTGTTAGCCATTTGAGGCATTTATACTTTTGGTGCTAAGCTCTTAAGGCCAAATACAACAAGGTTTCAAGCTACATAAGAGGTATGTCATCCTAACTAGTATTTCATATTATTTATGTTATTTGCGTGCTATTTATAGGCCTAATGCTTTGGAAACACCATTACATGTATAATTAGATAAAACATAGATCCAACGCATTTAGGGTTGTATGTGAACCATAGGATGTTGTAATATACAAAACCCAACAGTGGTATCAGAGCCATGGGTTGTTTTCTATGATACTTGTTGTTTTATAAGTTTTTCAAAGTGAAAAAATCGAAAAAATTTCCTTATGCCTAGTGAACTCGCCAAGTCCACTAGATGACTCACCGAGTAGCATGCATTTTGCCGTGGACTCGTCGAGTCTAGTAATGGGCTCGACGAGTTGGCAGTCCAGACAGCAAAATTTCGAGTTTTTTGGTCTGTTTTGGATTAGAACCATTACCATAAAATGTTTTTGTTCATAAATTTTTATTTTGTTCTTATGGTAATGTTGATTCTCTTCCAATTATTAGATAATTGTTAAAGTTTCAAGACTTGTATTAGTTTATATAATTAGGCTAATTTTTGAAATCTGTTTGATATGAATTATCTTAATTTATGAGTTTGTTTTTTATCAATAGAACGTTGTATGATGATAGTTATTGTTCAAAGTTGATTCAAAATATTCTTCATATGAGTTTTGTAACTTGTCCTCAAGTTATATGAAAAGTCTCATTCAATAATTTTAAAACTCATAAAGTTCCATAGGTTATGAAAATGAAAAGTCTTATCTTCTTAAATGATTTTAAAGTCTTCCATAACTTGTCCTCAAGTTATGGAACTTGAAGAGTGTTTCATTAAACCACTTTAAACTCATAAGTTATGGAAACCAAAAGTTTTTGAATTGTTCAAAACTTACCCTCAAGTTTTGGAATTTGTAAAGTTACCCCCCATGTATACTTTAATTCCAACCCTTATAATTTTAAAAGTTTAAAATTCAACCTGTATACTATTATAATATTATAGGTTTAATATTTATATATTTATAAGAGTAAGTCAGTCTTACCGTTAGTAGGGCTCATTAACGAAGCCGGTCTATAAGGGGGTATAAGGTTACTACCTATAAAATGGTAGTTTAATGGGTGTCCATTATCACCCACCACTTCCTTGACTGGTGGAGGGTCGTTAGCCGAACAGGTAGGACAAAACATTAGATCTCCCTTCATTAAAAGTATAATGATAAATATAAAGTAACTAAACTTTATTAAATTCCTAATCTTAGTTACTTTAGGAAATGTGAATTTGGTGCTAACCCATGGAATAACACTTTGCACCTTGTTAATGATGAGTTTTGAGCAATACATCATTCTTATGGTGTACATGCAAACCCTAATAGCTTTTGGATCTAGTTTGTCTAATGAACATGCAATTGAATATCCAAAGCTATAAACCCTAGATCTAACATACAATTAATCATATTAACACAAAATAGGGTTTAGATCTAACCTTTGATTGTTATATAGCAATAACAATCTATTGCTTCAGAAAGCTTCGTGCCTCAAGTGGTGCACCTCTAATGGAGTCACAAACACCACTAAGCAACAATAATGAAGAGGGAGGAGAGAGGAGAGAGGAGGCACCAAAAACAGCTGGAAACCCTAATCCAAGTGTTAGCCATGTTTTTGGGTCTCAAAGGTTCTTTAAATAGGTAGGCAATTAGGGTTATCTAACAAGGAAACCCTAATTTGACTGCTTAAGCCCTAAGCAGCCCATGGAATGCATTGGACGATTTCTAATGGGCTTCCCCATAGAATTCGTCCAACCTATTATTCCAAGGTGATCCATAGTCCAATTACAATTATCTTATAATTACAATTCCAGTCCACTAAGTTTAATTAATCTCTTTTTACCACAAAATTAATTCTTTATTAATTCTTGACTAATATTAATTAAACAATATGATTTCTCCTTTAATATATTATTCTCATAATATATTAATAAATCATAATTAAACCTTTCTCTCCTTAATTCATCCTACATATTGCTATGGTGAAGGCAACCCAAAAGGACCATGCTCATAATTGGGTCAAGTACATACCAAAATAGTTATGGACTTAGACACTAATCCAACAGTCTCACACTTTGATAACTCTAATAATTATTTTGTATAACTTCAGAACTTGATCAGTAATCATAGCTTTCAAAAATCGTTATCAACTATGATCTTATCAAATACGCATGTCCTTTAGATAAGGGATCATATATTCCTCCATTCTCAAGATATCGTATAGACATGAGACATGAATTTTAATCATTCTCTCTATACTATTTCCCGACTTCCGATTTATGATGACTGAAAACAGACTACAATTGAACACATCAACTTAGTCTCGGCTTGGCCAAGCGCTTAGGTGTCATCACTAAATCATTGAGGGGCCCACATATATCGTTTTTATCCCACTTTGGGCAAAAGGAATGGATAAACTTCGACTCATATGCTTGCTTGCATTCACTGATCGAATCACACACAACAATAAGTTTTATAACACCAAGTTACTGGTGTGTTTACTTATTATCAATGTGCAACCTACCAACAAATAACAACTCACGCGTCTCGGTTTCAAGAATATACAATATTATCGTCTCACTAATCACCCATGATAAATCCATGAAGTGATCCAAGTGAGCGTGGGTTTAATCCAATACTCTAATCTTATCAAAGCACTCATGAACCCTGCAACAAACTTGTGCTATGTCTAAACTCTTTAGACAATCTACATACTCTTCATGATAGTCTTCCTTCATACTTACTTCCAACATATGACCGACTATGGAGGTTCGAATAACCTAGTTATTTTGGAAGTCAAAACATGCAAACTGAAACACACAAATATTACTTAATCCTATATGGCCCCAAACTTGTGGGAGTAAATAAAACACTTTTGTTTAAACACCATATTGATTACTTATTATTCATTGTTTACTGTTTCAGAAAATCAACTTATTACTCAAATTACAACAATAGTTGTCCCATGCACAAAGCATGCACACTATGTTTCCTATGGTCATTACTTTGTGAAATAGATCAACTGAAAAACTTTTCCAATGATGTTCATTTCACAATTCCCGATCCTTATCATTAGTGTTAGAACACAAGTTTCTTGCCACTACTAGAATATGCTAGATTCTAACATTTTATGCAACAATCCTTTCGCAAGGTCATAACACAAAAGTCACCAAGACTTGACCAATGAAATTACAAAATACTCTATCGGAAATTGATACAAGACAATTCCATAGATGTGAAGTCTCACATTCAAAGTACATTCCTTTGAACATCCTTCTTGCATAAAATTTTCTAATCTAGACATAGACTCTCAATATCCGACTCCCAATATGGAAAAATTTCCATATATGCCATATGATAACTCATTCTTAATAAAATCTTATCTATTCATAATAATGTCGATATGGTCCATCCAATACCATACTTTCAACTACTCACAAGCGACCAATACTCAACGAACTTTGGATCGTCCTGTGATAGTTGTTTAGTTATTTTAGTCAAAACCGATTCTAGTCATTTTTCCCTCTTAATGCGCTAGACATTTGGAAAATTTTTGAATGGTTAAATATTATAGCATTTGCAATCGATCCTATACCCGAAGCGTACGGGATAGGATGCATAATTTCTTACATAAAGATGTGATACTTTATCAATCTTCTGCCATAATATTTTATGTGTCACGTTCTCACAATTCGAACTATGAAGAGGGATGCCGTAATCATAATCAAAATTTAAGAACACACTATGTATCCTTTGACTAAATTTATTAAAATTTCTCAATCTAAGCTTTAGATTTTAAAACGAAGTATAATATTCTCTCCCTTAATTATAGCAAAAACAAACTTTTCAACCCATGCAACTTTGCAAATTGAATCTTTGTTTTTCTATAATTAATATTGCAACTTGATATACTTGTCATAATGATGTGCACGAAAGTACCCACTAATTTTAATATTTATAACCTAAAAAACTTAAACTAACTATGCACTTATAGGTAGTGTACCTAGTCAGATTACAGTATACCTTGGGTAAGTCGGTTCTCGATCACAGGGAACGGTGTTAGTAATTAATATACTTGCTATCAAATTAACCTAATTATTAACAAGTTTAGAAAGGGTTTTATTTGATTTTACAAGATCAGACGAACTTAACTCAAATTCAATCAATTAAGTAAAAACACTCTTGTCTAGTTCGAATCCACTTTGTCCTTATGGCTAGCTAATAATTATGGATTATCAAGTTGGTTGTAATTGTATTAGTAATTTAAGTCTAACTTTACCAATAATTAATTAATTCATGTCAAATTATGTATGGTCACACACAATTAAACACAGAGCTTAATTATGAATATGAATATGCTATGTAAGATTTATTATGCAAACGCAATTATAGTCACAATCCACGTTCTCTAACACAACTAAGTTTATTTACTCTAATTACTAACTAAGATTGGTCAATCCTATCTCTAATAATTTAATGTTCACTGAATCATTAGGTAAACAAGTTCATGCAGTTAATGGTCACTAAGCTACACAGAACATGGAATCAAGCAACTAGAGAAACAAACACAAGCATGCTAGGTAACTATAAATCCAACACAAGCAATTCACCGACTAAATAAATCCATAAAAATTAAGCTATTCATAAGTTGTAAGCTTTATCTAGCTAAACAAGAGTAGCTAGATTCATCTGCTCATAATTGCAACTAACACACTAACACAAATCAAATTTTATTGAAACATGTTCCTAAGTAACAAATAAGTAACCTAAATTATAGACCTTCACTCTTTTGGTGTTGAAAGCTTCTTTACAGGACTCTTCTTCTGCTCAAAATCGCCTTCTGGAATCCCTTTCTCTGCCCAAAAAAAGTCTCTATTTGTAATAACCAAGATTGCTTAAATATCCTTAAAAATACTGCGCCACGTCGTGATCCCCAAGCAATCTGTATCAGGCAAGGACTCTTTCTTTACACGATCTTTATCTTCTAGAATACTCATGCCACGTCGTGGGTTTAGTAATTTTTGTGGATTTATTCATCTCTTGTGTTCCAAGTCTCCCATGTTCTATAAATTGTCGCTTTTGGTCCCTCTTTTCAAAAATACTTCTAATTGACTGAAAATAACAATTTAAAGTCATAAGTATCATTATTCTAAACATATTATCAGCTTATTAATAAAAATGTACTTAGATATTGACTAAAAATAGGTATAAACATGGCAATATCAAAATACCCCACACTTAGGCTTTGCTTGCCCTCAAGCAAATCTAAACTTAACCCTTTATTACTAACATCACATAGGACAATCCCCTTCTAGCTCAACCATTATGCCAAGACCTCAACGCATGCATTTGTGTCTAAATTTTTCCTGAAGTACCCCCATACTCTAAATACTCACAATCTTCATAAACACTCGCCCACTTCTTCCGAACAATGCTCATTTTATGCATCCCTCCGAATCCATCCCCAGAAAACCTCCTAACCTCAAGGTATTTTTGGTTGAGCAACCCAAGCATACATAATCTAGAATTACAATTTATGATACCACTATGGATCTCTTTTGAATTCTTCACTTCCTTAATAATTTAATCTTTGATTTCTTTGAATTCACCACCTTGTTTGATTTGATTTCTGGTATCTTCAACTTTTTGAATTTCTTCGGAATTTTGATCTTTTGATCTTCACTTTAGTTGCTCCAAAATTCTTCAAACTTTTCTTGCAATTCGCTATTTTTTTTAACATGTAACTCACTTTTTTCCACTCAAATCCTACATGCTTAAGCAGGGGCGCTCAACTTCAACCTTTATTGGTTAAAGATAATAATTTTCCTGGATACATTTCTGGTACACGATGCTAAACATATTGCATCCCTCAAACCAAACGGGGTTATGTTTTTGTTCCATGATTTCACTAAAATAAAGGAGGCCACAAATGCACTATAACATATATTGGCTCAACTAAACATTTAAACTTTTATTGGATCATCCCATATAACACCAACAACTACAATTCAAATTATTATTACTAGATTTAATTATTAAAGATTTCAATTTTCAAATTTCCTAGTAATTTACTTTTTCTACCCCTACCCCACACTTATTTCATACAATACCCTCATTGTATGTACAGAATAAATCAAAAGTAAGAAAAAGGGAGAAAAAGGAACAGACTCCCCTGGAATAGTGGTGTGAGCATCTCCAAAAGCATGGAAAACGTGCATCTCGAACACAGACCTCTCGAAAATATAAAGTTGGTGTAGAACTGGATGAATATGTAGATAAACCAAGAACATGACCCGAAACTTCAATTCTTTAAAGTAGGTGAAAATATGTAGAAAAATGTGAAATGATTCACGTCGTGGCAGAGAATACCACGTCGTGACCTTAGATCAAAACGCGAACAGAAGGCATCTTCAATTTTTCAAACTAGATGAATGCCACGACGTGGTGTAAGAAGCCCACGTCGTGGAAACTGAACGTCAGAAAAAAATGCCTCATTGCTTTATTCATCCTAGCAGCTTGACCAATGTCTAAATGGGTTAAGACTCTTCAATGTAAATATACTTCCAAACTGTAACCTCTCTCCCTCTAACGTACACCACACTTATCTTGAATTGTGGGTTCCGACTCATGACTTTAACCTTCCTTGAGTCGACTAGACAAACAGAACTCTTGACTTAGCCTTATGTGCTTCTGAAAATTCCAATGCTAATTTGAAAAACGGAACAACCCAAAAGAAATAAAAGAGTAACATCATAGGTTAACAACGTCTTACATCACAAACCAAAGTTAAACATAAATAAAAACTACTTAAAACAAAAGAAAAGAAACTAAATAGAAAAGAAAATCAATCATCATCTCCTTGTTCCTGTGCTCCACTCGGTCCTACCCCATCATTCTGCGGATTCCAAAGCTCCTCCCATGTTGGAAAATAAGGATAATGTGGTGGCATAGAAGGTGGCCGTGTCACACCCAAATGTGAATAAATACCCTTAGTAAGCTGGGTATTATAAATAGCATGCCCCTAGAGGTTATCAAATAAGTTCCCACCCGACTCTAAAAAGGGTTGGTGGGTACTCCTTGTAATTGTTGTGGAGCAGCATGCTCTCTCTCTCTCTCTCTCTCTCTCTCTCTCTATTTCTCCTCTAGCTCGAACATTTCTTCGCCTCGGTCTGGCCGGTGGTTGCTCTAGTTGCGCCTCCTCCTGCTCTTCATCTACTAGCGGTATAACAAAACCGGCCCCGACATTCACCACCACTCGCATAACTCCCAAAACTTGAATGGTTAAATCAGTGTCCGGGAATCAGGTAAGTTTTATCACAAAGTCGTGAGTCAAAATATGATACGACCGAGCAAGGCGAGTAACCAAATGTCCTCCCGTAATCGGACTCCCGAGCCTAGAATTAGCCGCTTTCTTCCCCATAAACCTCGCCAACATATATGGTAAATCACAACAAACCCCAGGGGTAATAAGACTCCATAGATAGAACAAATTCTGAATAGGAACTTTATCACCATGATGCTTATGATTTATAGAAAAAGTGATAAGGCGATGTAGAAATCGGAAAACATGATTCCGAATTTGTGACTCACTAGAGTCACGAGTATTATACTCATGGTTGGAAATACTCTGCCAGAACTGGACATCCATAATACCGGGATTAAAATCCCGAACACACTCATGTAGAAAGGGTATGAAATATAATGTCCCATTCGCCAAGCAAACTCCCGAAGACTACACTCCCTATAAACACCGCCCAACCGGAACACAAGTGCCCGGTTGTAAGTAAAGTCAATGGTGCATTGCTCGAAGCATACGGTAGAGAAAAACTCCACCGATAACTCCCGGTACACGGGTTATTGAATCGCGAACAAATTCCTCCACCCGTGACAAGTGAAAGAAAAATGATCCCCTTCGTATGTTTTTGTCCAATATCGTTCTAGCTCAGCAACCATTCCAACACCACCGAGCCATCCCCAATCGACAATCGGAGCTATCGCAAATTCCCTGTTGTACAACCATCCCAACCGATTTTCATATGTAGTCAATAATGGTCGGGGAATGTTTTGTGGAAACCGATATAACGGATGAATACTCGCCACATCAATCGGATTTTCCTCCTGTGGAACATCCCTTCGAGGTCCCATTTCTACAGATAAAATTAAACCAAAGCAGCAAACACCCAAAGCATTAAAAAAAATTAACCTGTTTGCCCAGAAGTCACGACGTGGCCAAGCACGCCACATCGTGGACCGCAATCGGGATGTGGGTCTGGATCGGTCACTCTATATACGATTTTAACCAAAAACAATACTTAGGGTTTGTTCCTATTGCTATTCAAAGGACATGCAACCTAAAATCAACAACTAATTTCAGCCAATTTCGTGAATCTCATTATTCACATAAACCCTAACCATGAAAATGTAAAAATTGTAAGTAATAACTACAATTAATGGATAGAATACATACCAAATGGAGTTAGAAGACAAGAAAATGCGAAGGATTTGGAAGACAAATTAAGAAATCGGTTGTGGGGACCTTGTTTCCGTTCGTGAGGCAGCAAGCAAATAGGGAATGTGCGGTCAAAGGGTTTAGTAAATGGTCCCCCCCCCCGATGATTTTTTAAAGGCCACATCGTGGCCCTGTGAAAGATTATAATCTGTAATTTTTTTTCATCTTATCCTCGTAATTGCTCTTTAACCACGACATGGCATTGACAAGCCACGACGTGGATTACGTTTGATCTAAAAAAATGAGTTAAATAACAAATTTTTAATTAACTACTTTGTATTTTATTTATTAATTAAAGCTCCCCACAGCTAATTCTCACTAAGTATCAATTATTAGACGATGAGTTGATATCTTTCCTAATTAAAACTCAAAAATTAAAAGAAAAGAAAATGCAAACCAAGCTCGGGTTGCCTCCCGAGAAGCGCTTCTTTTTCTTGGAGTCTTGAGCTGGACTTTGTGCCTCCTACATTGAATCTTCTGAAGAGTCCATCCCTAGCTGGACCTTTTGTTCCTTGAAACGCCTCTTGTAAGCTTGGACTCTTCTTTTGTACGCCTTCTTTGAATTCTCCTTTTTAGCTTTGACCTCTTCTTCATCAAGCTTGCGTTTGGTCCCTTTAGTTTCCTCCCTGCACTCCATAGCATCCTTCTCCTCTTTCACTAATGGATTTGTCACCCTTGAAGGAACCTCTTCTTCATCACTTGTCATCTCATCTGCCTTGCTTACCCGGGAAGGTGGACTCTTGTAAGCAATGACTTCAACCAAATATGGAACATATGCTCTTGGTTTTGTTCTTTTGACTTGATGAACTGCCTTGATCTCTTCTTCCATAATCTTTTCCAGTTATTCTAGTTCATTATCTTCATTGATTGTGAACACCTCTTCTTTAACATGATTCCTTTGGAATCCATCTTCTATCCCAAAAACTTCTTTTTCATCTCCAACCCTCAAGGTGAGCTTAGACTCTCGAATATCAACAAGAGCTCCAACAATGTTAAGCAATGGACGACCAAGGATAATTGGAACATCAGGGTCTTCCTTCATATCCAATACTACAAAATCTATTGGAAAAATAAATTTTCCAATTTTTACTAAAATATCCTCCACGGTGCCCCGGGGTTGTGTCACTAAACGGTTCGCCATGTGAATAGTCATTCTTGTAGCCTTCATCTTTTGAAATTTCTAACTTCTGGTAAAATGAATAAGGCATCAAATTAATGCTAGCCCCAGAATCGGATAAAGCATTAACCTTCATTTTGTTACCAAATTCACACGGAAGAGTGAGGCGTCCAGGATCCCCCATCTTCTCTGGTATCTCTCCTAACACAACTTTTGAGCTTTGCTCACCTAGAATCACCTTAGACTACTTCTTTAATTGGTTACGAGTGTCTATCAAGGCTTGTAGTAATCTTTGATACTCAGGAATTTTGGATAAAGACTCGATAAAGGGGGTATTAATCGGGATTCCCTTCACGTGCTTCACAAACTCCAGATGCTCTCTTTCAAGTGGACTAAGGTTAGCTCTGGATGGAAATGGCAAAGGCGGTTGATACATTGGAATGAGATTAGACACTTTTTGTTCAGATAGGGGCCACGACGTGGCCAGACAAGTGCCACGTCGTGGCGCAGCTATTTCAGCAACCCTTTCACTTATGGACTTTGGCTTCTTTGGTTTTGGATCAGGCTGCTGTGGTTCTTCTTCTAATGCCTCTAGGAACTCAGAGATGGCCTCTTCTTCAGTATGTATGGCCATTACATGAGATTGAGTCTTCATTTCAGGAGTCTTCGGGGACAGGTTCTCATGAACCAGAGTGGCTAGTTGACCAAGTTGTACTTCAAGGTTTTTGATGGAGGCTTGCTGATTCTTTAGTAAAGTTTGTTGTTCATTAATAGCAGAATCAGTAGCATCGTGTCTCTTTTCCAAGGCTTCCGTAAACTTCATCAACATGGTCTCTAGATCGGGTTTCTTCTCGGCTGGTGGCTGCTCCTTTTAATAGAAGCCTCGACCTGTCTACCTGTACTTCTCTTCTTTTTGCTTCTTATACTCTTCATATGGCAGCCACTCCTTCTTTGGTTTCCTCCAATCTTCATCAAACTTATCCCCACTCGAGTAGCACACTTGAGCTTTTCTGTTCCCAAACTCATCTAAATTGCAGTCCGTTGTCAAGTGCGGACCACTACACCTCTCGCAACCCACTCTTATGGCATGAATTGAGTGGTCCATTTGTGTCAACTTCTGGTCCATATTATTTAGCATAGCCATCATGGTTGCTATTTCTTCAGTTTGGGCCCCTCCATCGCCTTTGATTCCATCTTGCCCAGGGTTGTGGTATTCGCGAGAGTGTTTCGTGAATTCTTCAATTAATTCCTTGACTTCGCCCAGATTTTTCCTTGTAAGTGGTCCTTGAGAATCAAGGAGTTGTCTTGTCATCATGTTTACCCCATCATAAAATATTGATACCTCCTGTTGAATGTTAAGGTCATGTTGAGGACAATTTCTTAACAACCCTTTGTAACGGTCCCAAGCTTCGTAAAGTGACTCTCCCGGGTGTAACGACATAAATTTTAAAACCAATTTTTCATTTTTGCAAACATCAAAACATCGATTAATATTTCAAATTCAAACGTAAACAATATTGTCACAACCGAATACATCACAAAGATCATAAAAATAGTTTTCCCCGATAATGTGTACGATCACGCCGGCGCCTTCCCACGGTCCTCACTAGTACCTGAAACACATAACACAACAACTGTAAGCATAATTGCTTAGTGAGTTCCCCAAAATACAAATTACGCACATACGCCTTTCCAGGACCTGACCTTCCGGTCCATGTCTCTCAGGGGACTTCCGTCCCGACTAGGTAACCTCCCAGTCCTACCCACATCAACCTTACGGTCCACATCATAATGCCTTCCAGCCCATAACATATTCTCCTTCCGGCCCATAACATAATGCCTTCCGGCCCATATCAAGCATATCATACATGGCACATATAACAGTTAACTTATCACATATATCTCATATCATATCCGACCTTCCGGTCACACAGTCAAACCCTTCCGGGTACAGTATAGTGAGAAGACTCACCTTGTGGAAAGTCAAAGATCTCGTGTCCTCGCTATCACCGAATCCAATGACGGCTCAACCTCGCCTAAGCATAAAAATATCATTTAATACGCAAAGATTTCCACTACTAAAACTTTACCCCTTATCATCCTTCCTGAAAGGGTAAAAGACCATTTTACCCTTCCTTGACCTAAAGTCCTCATGTTGACCAAAACCCTAAAAGTCAACAAAAGTCAACCATGAGAGTACGCGGGGCGTAATGCTAGATGTACGCGGGGCGTACATCGCCAACTCCCCCCTGGATCGGGGTCTCCACCCAGTACGCGGCGCGTACTGGAAGTTACGCCCTGCATAACCACCAGAATCAGCCACCCTCCATTTCTGGTCTTAATCGGTTAAGCCATCACTACAACTTCTAGATCCGACTCTTTTAGTGTGTCTAAACCCATAAAGTCGAGACCTTTAAGCCTTGGCATGGCTGTAAAGGCTCCAACATCACATAACAACCTTTTATTCAAACTGAAGGATCTAGATCTCATGCATGGTGCAATATCCACGATCAAGTTGCCATTTTTATGAGTCTACAACTCCAATAGATCAGAAACATGAAGCATCTAAGCTTATGGAGGCCATTTGCACAAAAGTCTCCACCTTTGGGACTTAAACCCTAGAAAATGACATCTAAAGCATACAACAAGAACCAAGTGTCAAGATCCGAACTTTTTACCTGAAATTGATGCTTTAACCCTTGCAAAGCTCAGATCTACACTTGACCACCACTTCTAGCCTCTCCAACAAGTTCTTCTTCTCCTTTTCAACCTTAAAATGGCACTACAAAGCTTAGAATGCACACACAAAGGCATAAGGACAATGGCACACACTATTTAGGGTTTCACACTGAGGGATGGTGGCTGAGAAGTCCAACCACACATTCCTTTTATAGCCGCAACAAAGGAAATTAGGGTTTGGGTCTGAATGAGTTACGCCGGGCGTAACCTTGGGTACGCCCCGCGTACCTGAGGGGGAACGCGTCCAAATGAGGCGCGCGAGTACGCACAGCGTACACCTTGTACGCCCAGCGTACTCGCCTACGATGAAAACCCTAAATCATTAACTTAATCAAGATGCAAGGCCCACAGAAGAATACCTGGATTACGGGCTGTTACACCAGGTTTTGCTCAAAATTGGCTATTGCCTTTTTGAGTTTAGCAATCTTGGATGGCGGACAGTATTGATCTAAAAACTGCTCACGCATTTGAGCCCAAGTAGTTACGATGCCGGGTGAAAGTGCTTTTAACCAATCTTTTGCAGCTCCTTTAAAGGTAACGGGGAGCATCCTTAGCAAAATGGTGTCTCTGTTAATATGTGGGACACTGAAGTAATCGGCAATGTCATTTACTTCATCTAAGTGTTTGAATGCATCCTCGTGATCCTTTCCATAGAATGGAATATCCTTTAGTGAGGAAAGGATATGTCCTTTCAGCTCGAATGTGGCAGTGGCAGGGATGGCAGGTTGTATTAAGCCTGGACCGACATCATCTCGAATCTCTTTCTGTAAGCTTCCATGGGCATTTCCTCAATATTTTCCATCTCGTGCCTTAGCTCGTTCTCGGGTTCACTCATATGTTCTTCGAATTCGGGCTTGGTATCGTACTCGGATTCGGTTTGAACGGGTATTTGATCCAAGTGTTCAAGCTTGCTTTTGTTCTTCGAGGGTGAACTTGACTCCCCAGTCTTCTTCCCTGATTTCTTTGAAAACACTGATTTGAATTCTTATAAGGGCGTCTTTTTCTTGTGAATTGCAGACTCGGGATCTTCAGGTGGTGGCACCAAGGGTGTGTTTGAGCCTCTGGTCATGAACTCCTGCAGATTAACTAAATAAACAAAAACGTAAAACTGAACTAAAATAGAAAAATTAACTAAAAGCTAAAAAAAATCTAAAATTCTAGGTGTCCATGTTGTGGCACTTATCTGGCCACGTCGTGGACTCTGTGACAAAAAAAAATTAAACTTTGCTGAAAAATTATCTTTTTGTGGGTTTTACCCCACAAGAAGGATCGATTAATTTAATGCAAATAAATAAGCTAATAAACTAAGCCGTTCCCCGGCAACGACGTCAAAAACTTGATGTGCACGAAAGTACCCACTAATTTTAATATTTATAACCTAACAAACTTAAACTAACTATGCACTTATAGGCAGTGTACCTAGTCAGATTACAATATAGCTTGGGTAAGTCGGTTCTCGATCACAGGGAACAGTGTTAGTAATTAATCTACTTGCTATCAAATTAACCTAATTATTAACAAGTTTAGAAAGGGTTTTATCTGATTTTACTAGATCAGACGAACTTAACTCAAATTCAGTCAATTAAGTAAAAACACTCTTGTCTAGTTCGAATCCACTTTGTCCTTATGGCTAGCTAATAATTATGGATTATCAAGTTGGTTGTAATTGTATTAGTAATTTAAGTCTAACTTTACCAATAATTAATTAATTCATGTCAAATTATGTATGGTCACACAAAATTAAACACAGAGCTTAATTATGAATATGAATATGCTATGTAAGATTTATTATGCAAACACAATTATAGTCACAATCCACGTTCTCTAACACAACTAAGTTTATTTACTCTAATTACTAACTAAGATTGGTCAATCCTATCTCTAATAATTTATTGTTCACTGAATCATTAGGTAAACAAGTTCATGCAGTTAATGGTCACTAAGCTACACAGAACATGGAATCAAGCAACTAGAGAAACAAACACAAGCATGCTAGGTAACTATAAATCCAACACAAGCAATTCACCGACTAAATAAATCCATAAAAATTAAGCTATTCATAAGTTGTAAGCTTCATCTAGCTAAACAAGAGTAGCTAGATTCGTCTTCTCATAATTGCAACTAACACACTAACACAAATCAAAGTATATTGAAACATGTTCCTAAGTAACAAATAAGTAACCTAAATTATAGACCTTCACACTTTTGGTGTTGAAAGCTTCTTTACAGGACTTTTCTTCTGCTCAAAATCGCCTTCTAGAATCCCTTTCTCTGCTCAAAAAAAGTCTCTATTCGTAATAACCAAGATTGCTTAAATATCCTTAAAAATACCGCGCCACGTCGAGGCTATCTCGGCCACGTCGTGATCCCCAAGCAATCCGTATCGGGCAAGGACTCTTTCTTTTCGCGATCTTTATCTTCTAGAATACTCATGCCACATCGTGGGCATCCATGCCACGTCGTGGGTTTAGTAATTTTCGTGGATTTATTCATCTCTTATGTTCCAAGTCTCCCATGTTCTATAAATTGTCGCTTTTGGTCCCTCTCTTCGAAAATACTTCTAATTGACTGAAATAGCAATTTAAAGTCATAAGTATCATTATTTTAAACATATTATCAACTTATTAATAAAAATGTACTTAGATATTGCCTAAAAATAGGTATAAATATGGCAATATCACATAGTAATCATACATACATAACACTTATGCTCCCACTATCATGATGATTATTATCATATAAGCATAACACTTATGCTCCCACTAGCTTTCACATGTATTCATAAAACAGCTGAACTTCTAGAAAACAATGCCTATTGAATTTCTGAAGTTCATATTTCTAATACCAGATGCTTCGATAAACCTTTATCTAAGCTTCTTAAACTTATACACCTTTGCCTTAGATAGCTCATATGTGTGTCTAAACAATTCAGAACTTATATCAATAAGTCCCAAATGTTAGACTAATTGCCAAATCTCACAATTCGAACTATGGAAAGGGATGCCATAACCATAATCGAATTTGAGAATACAATTTTCACAATTGTTATCTTCTTAAAATCTCTCTTAGTGAAAGCGTTTCCTCATAGTCATTTTCATGAAGGAGGGAATCTTATGACACTTAGATTTTATGGTGTATGAGTTCCTATCAATGTGAATTTTCCAAAACCAAGTTTGCGACAAATCCAAACTCATATGGATTGAACTTTCTTGATTTCTAGCCTTATGGTAACACGAGTGCCCACCATGTCTTCCAAGTAGTTTAGCAACTTATCATTACATATCAATGTACTTTCCATCAATCAAGGTGCTTTGTCTTCATGCATTCAAATGAGAACTCCTAGAACTCACATACATAATTAACTCAATTGGAATGGCACAGAAACAAAATAATGTCAACACGATAGGTTGAAAACCTCAAGTCGTGTGCTAGTGATGATTGATAAGGTTTATTCTTGATTTGTTCTTGAATCCTTTTTCAAGATCATTAAAACTCCCACTGACCTCTTGACATATATGATTCTCTTGTCAGGAAACATTCCTAGACAAAACAAATATTCAAGAGTTAGTGTAGTTCTTATCAAGACAAAACACTTCACATAATTGGTTCTAGTTGGTCTTTGTCTTATCCAAGACATCACAACTTACGAATTTCAAATGTGCAAGAATATCAAAACTTTTCCAAATTCCACATTTGTTGAGTGTTATAAACCTACTAAAGACATGTCACTCAATTCGTACTCTTGGAGTATGACTCTAAGATTCGATATTGGAACGAAGTATCATTGACTTCTTGATTTAACCATTTCCACAATTCCTGATTCCTCTTCTTAGATATACAAATGTACTAAGACTCACTTAGAGGACCAATTGAGATATGGTTCTTAATCATTAAGACTTTATCATAAAACACAATAAAAGGTACTCTCCCTTCTTCTTAGAATAGAGAAACTTTTATCTTTCTGCCTACTTGATCATTCTTTATTCGTTCTACTATTCATTGAAACTCTTTCAATCAACTCAGAGTTACACTTAATCTTATAAGTATAATCATATTTACTAAACTTTAGTAAATCATGACAAATATCTTTATCATTCTTGTGGTGGACTTGATTGATGCACAACATTGCAAACTCGATCTCCTAGTCCTTCACTTGACTCTTTGTCAATGAATTAGTCTTGAATTTCCAATTATAAAGTTTCTCAGTCATCACACAACGAAGTTGTATGATTCCAAGTTTCTGTCCAATTGAAAATTGGGCGATGAGAAACTCTCCCTATTTGGGAAATTCTCAACATTTCACATAATTAAGAATAAAATCCATTATTTCTAATAATAGAAACCTTCAAACATCAATTTTTCATACATGCCATTGCAAGGATAAATAAATAAGATAAAATGAAAATTTATTTTATTGCGGAAAAAATTTGTCCTTACAATGCAATTCAATTGAAAAGCTATGTTATTACATATATCTTAGCAATCTATTCTAACTCCAAGTAGTAGATCAAGAATCCAATCTTTAAGCAATGTGATCAAAATCCATTTCTTCACGATTAGATTCAGCTTACTTCTTCCCTTAAGCTTCCTCTCTTTTCTTCGATCCTACAAAACATCAAAATGTACTCTTATCACATCATGTATTAAGAATCTAGAATTGGAACTTAAAAGAGTTAGTTAATGGATTTTACCTGAAGTAGAGCCATACATCTTGACTCTCCCATCTCTTAGATCTCTCAGGTAAATAGGGCAGCTTCGTCTCCAATGCCCCTTCTCTTGGCAATAAAAGCAAATGGAATCTTTTGGAATGGCACAAGGAACTATCTTAGAATTTACCTTTTCTGGATCTCCAATGTCACCATTTTCAATGTCCACTGAAGTTTTGGAGTTTGATTCACTAGACAAATTTGCTTGACCAGCACGCCAAATCATTGTTGATTTAGCAGCTATAAGCAAATAGGTGAGATCAATGAGGGTCACGTCGTGATCCATCATATAGTACTCTCTAACGAACTCACTATATGATTCAGGAAGTGATCGAAGAACCCAGTCAACAGTCAACTCCTTGGGGGATGACAACACCCAGCATACCCGACCTGTTAATGTGTGACTTCATCTCTAAGACGTGTGCACACACAAACTTTCCATCTTCGTGCTTAATTGACAATAGGGCTTGAGTGAGCTTGAACTTTTCAAGCCTTTGAACTTGTGGGTTAGGGAGAAAAATAGGAGGAGGTGGAGGAAGTGAAGGATCATTTCTTGTTCTCGATCATATCATGGAATATCATCTTCGTTTGGAAAACTTGTTCCAAGGGATTTAGGAAAACCATAGGTTTGACATCCACAAAACGGGAAAAAATTCAAGTTAAGTTGATTGAGTCCTTGATAAAACACCCAAATGAATTATTAAGGCTAGGATCCAACACGATACTCTACAACCTAGAAGAGGGATGCCATAATCTAGTTGCAAAATATTTGAAGGTAGATAAATGACGATTTACCAATTTCCACCATGAAAAACGAAAATGAAGTTTAAGTTTTAAATGAATTGAAACTCCTAGATCTTTTGAGATTCATTGAACTTTTCAATGGCATGTTTAATCTCGATTATGCCCTTCAAGTTTATGACTGGGATGTCGAGGATCACAAACAAGGTGTGAATAACCATACGAATTTACTTGGTACACTCAATGCTACTATCACCTAATCAATGTGCCGGTTAGCCTCACACACTCCATTGATATATGACAAACATCGAGTCACCCTTCGCTACCAATACCAAACCTAAATTAGTGTGCCGGTTAACCACACACGCTCCACTAACATCTCGGCAAGGGTGCAAAGTGTCATTCCATGGATTAGCATACAATTTCACATTTTGCCTAAAGTAACTATGATTTGGGAATTTGAAAAACATTTAGTTACTTTGTACTTCATTATACTTATAATGGAAGGTTTCATCCTATCCTACCCGTTCGGCTAATGACCCTCCACTATTCAAGAGTGTGGTGGGTAAGAGCGGTTACCCATTCAATCGTCATTTTATAGGCAATTTCCTTAAACACCCCTTTATAGACCAAGTTTCGTGAATGAGGCCTACTAACGGTAAGACTGACTTTTTTACTCATACATATATATAATATTAGACTTTTAATGTTATATATAGTATAGGGTATATTTTACACTTTTTAAAATACTAGGTGGCCAAATTTAATAAATTATACTTTTAATTTAATTAAATGTAAACCAGAACTTTATGGGTTTATTAAATCTCTTTTAATTATACACCTTAATTAATTAATAAAACCATAAGGGTGTAATTTGAACTTTTCAAAATACTTGGGTTTTAGAATTTAAAATTTTCAAATTAGGACTTTTAATTAAATTTTAAAATCAAAAACTTGAGGGCAAGTTTTGAAACTTTTCAAAACATTAGGGTTTAACTTATTTAAATTTCAAAAACAAAACTTTTAAGTTCAAATTTAAACTATAAAACCTAAAGGGTGTAAATTGAATCCTTTTTCAAAATTACTAGGTCAAATATTTGTCAAATAATAATCCTATATTATCCATATTTAACCAAATCCATCAATTTTGACAAGGATAAACATTCCAAACATAAAAAATCGATTTTAGGCAATAAAAACAAGTTTTGGTAATTATCCCCATCAAAATCTGGCCAGAAAAATCGAAAATCCCGACAACAGAACAGGTAACTCGTCGAGTTCATGCTACTCGTTGAGTTCTTAGAGCAACTCGGCGAGTTCGTCAAACAGTCAACCAAAAAAATTCAATTTTCAGATCAAACAAGGATCAAATTCACTAACAAACAACCCTAGGCTCTGATACCACTGATGGGTTTTGAGCAATACATCATTCCTATGGTGTACATGCAAACCGTAATAGCTTTTGGATCTAGTTTGTCTAATGAACATGCAATTGAATATCCAAAGCTATAAACCCTAGATCTAACATATAATTAATCATATTAACACAAAATAGGGTTTAGATCTAACCTTTGATTGTTATATAGCAATAACAATCTAATCCTTGGCTTCAGAAAGCTTAGTGCCTCAAGTGTTGCACCTCTAATTGAGTCACAAACACCACTAAGCAACAAGAATGAAGGGGGAGGATAGAGGAGGCACCAAAAACGGCTAGAAACCCTATTCCAAGTGTTAGCCACATTTTTGGGTCTCATGGGTTCTTTAAATAGGTAGGCAATTAGGGTTATCTAACAAGGAAACCCTAATTTGACTACTTAAGCCCTAAGCAGTCCATGGACCCCTTCTGGAATATGCATTGGACGATTTCTAATGGGCTTTCCCATAGAACTTGTCCAACCTATTATTCCAAGGTGATCCATAGCCCAATTGTAATTATCTTATAATTATAAGTCCGCCCCTAAGTTTAATTAATATATTTTTGCCACAAAATTAATTCTTTATTAATTCTTGACTAATATTAATCAAACAATATGATTTCTACTTTAATATATTATTCTCATAATATATTAATACATCATAATTAAACCTTTTTCTCCTTAATTCATCCTACATATTTCTATGGTGAAGGCAACCCAAAAGGACCATGCTCATAATCGGGTCAAGTACATACCAAAATAGTTATGGACTTAGACACTAATCCAATAGTTAAGTTGTTAGTGGAGCGTGTGTGGTTAATCGATACACTAATATGGGACTGACAATGTGTGGCAAAGGGTAGCTTGATGTTAATCATAGATCAATGGAGCGTATGTGGTTAACTGTCACATTGATTAGGTGGTTGTAACATTGGGTGTACCAAGCTAATTTGCATGGTTATTCACTCGTTGTTTGGGATCCTCGACATCCCAGTCACAAACTTGAAGGGAACAATCGAGATTTAAACATGCCATTGAATAGTTTAATGAATCGCAAAAGATCTAGGAGTTTCAATTAATTTAAAACCTAATGTTAAATTTTGTTTTTAATGGTGGAATTTGGTAAATCGTCATTTACCAACCTTCAAATATTTTGTAGCTTGGATTACATCATCCCTCTTCCAAGTTATAAAATATCGTGTTGGGCCCAATGCCCCTTGCATGTTGCAAGTGCTTAATCCGAGTCAGTGCCTTTGTAAGAGGATATATTGGGTTGTCTTCTGACGATGCCCTTCTTCTACTTGATGTATTATGAAGTGGTATTTTCTATCGATATGCCTGGATCTACTGTGATCTCTTGGTTCCTTGGTTAAGGCAACCACCCCTTCATCTCTATAGGCTCCTTTATGGATGGAATGACTCCAAGGTCTTCGATGAAGTTTTTCAACCATATCGCCTCCTTCAATGCTTCACTTGCTACTATGTACTCTGATTTGCATGTTGAATCAGCTATAGTCTCCTGCTTGGAACTTTTCCATGTCACTGCTCCTCTATTCAGGGTAAACACCC
This sequence comes from Lactuca saligna, assembly GCF_052625555.1. Classification (NCBI taxonomy): domain Eukaryota; kingdom Viridiplantae; phylum Streptophyta; class Magnoliopsida; order Asterales; family Asteraceae; genus Lactuca; species Lactuca saligna. The sequence continues at coordinate 250,231,734 of NC_136424.1, forward strand.
AGCCCGACTGAGAGCGAAAATTATCTCGGTCGGTTTGAAAGTTGGCGTCGCTATACCCTGTCACTCTTAAGTCATGACTCCCACCAAGGGTAGGGACCCAGTCCTTAGTCCTTCGCAGGTACTTAAGAATGTTCTTAACTACAATCCAATGAGCTTTACCAGGATTCCCTTGATATCTGCTGGCCCTACTCAAAGCAAAGGCCACATCAGGGCGAGTACAAGTCATCGCATACCTGATCAAGCCAACTGCAGAAGCATATGGAATTTGACTCATCTCTGCTATGTCATCCTCTGTACTTGGACTCTGAGTCTTACTTAGTTTGGTATTGCTTTGGATAGGTAGGTTACATTTCTTGGAGCTCCCCATGCTGAAACGCTTCAACACCTTATCCAAGTAGGTACTTTGACTAAGTCCTATTAGTCTTTTACTTCTGTTTCTCAATATCCTTATCCCTAAAATATAGAAAGCTTCTTCGAGGTCCTTCATAGTGAAATACATCCCAAGCCAGGACTTAACCTCCTGCAAGATTGGGATATCATTTCCTATGAGTAGTATGTCATCTACATACAATACCAGAAAGCTCACTATACTTCCACTAGCTTTGACATATACACATGACTCATCCACGCTTCTCAAAAATCTAAACTCTTAGACTTTCTCATTAAAACAAAGATTCCATCTGCAAGATGCTTGTTTTAATCCATATATGGATTTCTCAAGCATAAATTCTCTATTAGGGTACTTTGCATTGACAAAACCCTTTGGCCGACTGATGTAAACATCTTCAACCAACTTTCCATTAAGGAAAGCGGTTTTGACATCCATTTGCCATATTTCATAATCATAAAATACAGCTATGCCCAACATAACCCTTATAGATTTAATCTTTGCTACTTGTGATAAGGTCTCATCATAGTCAACTCTATGAGTTTGAGTAAAGCCCTTCGCAACCAGTCACGCCGTATATGTGTGTACTCTCCCATCCATGTCGATCTTCTTCTTGAAGATACATTTGCACCCGACTATCTTACGAACCAGTACATTGTAGACCAAGTTCCAAACTTGATTGTCATACATGGATTGAATCTCGCTGTCCATAGCCTCTTTCCATTTTGTAGAGTTGGGGCCTACCATGGCTTCCTTGTAGTTATTAGGTTCATCTAGATTTACCAGTGTGTTATCACTGATAAATGTATCACCTTCTGCAGTAATATGGAAACCATAAAATTTAGGTGGAACTCTAACTCTATTGGAATGCCTAAGAGGTACAGACTCATCAATTGGCTCCGCTGGAGTTTCCTCCCCTGGTTGAGTGCTAGTGTTTGAGGTTCCTTCACCGTTTGACTCTTGAAGCTCTTCAAGGTCAATTTACCTCCCACTGTCCACTTGACATATGAGTTCTCTCTCACAAAAAACTCTTCTCTTCGCGATGAAGACAACATTTTCACTCGGTCTATAGAAGAGATATCCAACGGACTTCTGCGGGTAGCCAATGAAAATACATCTCTCACTCCGAGGTTCGAGCTTGTCATGTGTCTCACGTCTCACGAAAATTTGATGTGCTCTAACGAGGGAGCCTTCCATGTCCACATCTCGTGATGTGTTTTGGAAACCTTTTTAGTAGGGACTAGATTAAGGATATGAGCGGTAGTCTCTAAGGCATACCCCCAGAATGAGATAGGTAATGAAGCTCGACTCATCATGGAACGAACCATGTCTAGCAAGGTTCTATTGCACCTCTCAGCCACACCATTAATCTGTGGTGTCCTAGGTGGCGTCAATTGTGAAACAATTCCACATTCCTTAAGACAGTTAAGGAACTCGATACTAAGATACTCTCCTCCTCGATCAGATCGAAACATCTCTATCTTCCTGCCCAATTGATTCTCCACTTCTTGCTTAAACTATTTGAACTTTTCAAAGGTTTCTGACTTATGCTTGATTAAGTAAATATAGCCATACCTACTATAATCATCGATAAATGTCACACATAAGCGGTTAGTGATGATGTGATGAATCGAGAATATATCAGAGTAGTCGAGTAAATGAACACGGAAAGTAAATAAAATATGGTTTCAGCTCATATTATGCTTTCAATGTTTACAAATAGAAAAGTAGACAAGACAAATATTGATTCTTATCTAACTCTAAGTAAAGTCCCTATTTATAGGAGACGTGAAAGCATACAAAAAATTACAAGGACTAAACACTAAGTTTCAACATAAAGTGCCTTGTAAAATAACATTATAGATTTCGAAATATCACAACCAAAACTTCGACCCTTACAATCTCCCCCTTTGTAATAATTTTGAATTTCTCAATTCGTGATAATCTGTGCAGCGAAAAGCATTCTTCGAATCTCTGTATACCATGAGAAGATCTCCTTCAACTCTTTCTTGTCTCCTTGATTATTCTTCGAACAGTTATTCATACGAACAATGAAGTTTGTATATTGAGACGTGGTATACCTTTCCACTTCGCAGGCTTGAAATAAGAATCGTTTTGCTCTACTATTCTTATCTTTTCCCGCAAACACCAATCCAAATGGTTTCAAGCAAATCTCGCCATCAGCATATTTCTTTGATTCTGCTTGAGATTTCATGGCTTCCATAGTAACTTTCACTTCTAACCCTTTGATGTAGCCAACTCCACATTAGTCAGAGCCAAACACTCATAGTAATTATCTATGAATATTTTGATGTGAGCAAGACCTAGTCTAAAAACTTCTAGGTCTGTTGTAACAGCCCGGAATCTCAAGTATTGTTGAAATTATATTTATGGGGTGTTTTAAGGGGGGACTCGGCGAGTTGGAGCCAGACTCACCGAGTAGGATCGCAGACCTGGTCATGGGTTCGCGACTGGACTCGACGAGTCAGATAGGGACTCGGCGAGTCTGTGCTGTTTAGCGAAAACCCTAGCCGTTTAGGTTTGGGACGTATAAAGGGGACTTATTGGCCGTCATTGTTCGTTTTAGCCTTCTGGGAGGAACCCTAAACCGATTGTGTGCATTTGGAGCAAAGCTAAGGGCCATTGGTGATTTTGAAGGAGTTGTTGTGCAAAGAAGAGAAGGGCTTGGCTAAAGGAACAGCAAGGGGGTCACATTCTGAGGATTGGGGACACAGAGAGCACATTATCCAGGTAAGGATTCGTGTATACTCTGCTATGGTGATGTATTTAGAGGATTAGGGTTTATGGAACCCTTTTATGGATAGATTAAATGTTACCCTTGTTCCCCAAACGATTGTAACCCTGTATTAGGACCCTTGGAGGTCCAGAATATCCCATGTCTGTGCATTTCGGGAATTGGTGAAGGTTTTGGATTGAAATCCTTATGCCTTAGGTCAACATGTAAATTATAAGTCTTGGGGTGTATCATGAGCACCTAAATGAAGACCTTATGTAATGGACCAGTCGAGGAAGGCCGGACCTATGAATGGTCAGAGCAGTTATGACCTTAGGAAGCAGTTTGTGCGGCTGCATGGCATGGACTCGCTGAGTCAGATGAGCAGACTCGGCGAGTAGCTTGAAGAATAACTGGGACTCGTCGAGTTGTTCCTCAGACTCGGCGAGTGGAGTCGGGGTGGCCTCGCGATTCTTCCAGGAGTAACTCGTCGGGTCAAGGAGGATACTCGACGAGTAGAAGGGAAAACTTAGAGGATTGGAGGACGACTAGACTCGCCGAGTCGCCAGGGTACTCGCCGAGTCCGGTCGAGTTGACCGTGGACTGTTGACTAGAGTTGACCTGTGTGTGATTTCTTAGGGTCAGTTGTCTTGAAAGATAAAGGTGTTAATAAGCGATGCACAATATTATCCAGGGAGTCTGTAGCTCGGCGGATCGAGTACGAGTGATTTCAGGAGTTGCTGATTTCCAGTATCCTCGAGGTGAGTCTTCTCACTATACTGTACCCGGAAGGGTTTGATTGTGTGACCGGAAGGTCGGATATGATATGTGTTATAGGTGCTATAAATGGAAAGATAATTGCTATGCGTGCTATGTATGTTTATATGGGCCGGAAGGCAATACGTTATGGGCCGGAAGGCAATGTGCTATGGGCCGGAAGGCAATACGTTATGGGCCGGAAGGCGATTATCTCATGGGCCGGAAGGCGTTGTGTAGTGGACCGGAAGGTCAGGGCCTAGAAAGGCGTATATGCGTAAGTTGTATATTGGGGAACTCACTAAGCTTCGTGCTTACAGTGTTTTGTGTTATGTTGTTTTCAGGTTCTTTCAGTAACACAGGATGGCACCGGCTCGATTGTACACACCAGAGAAAGAGTTATGTTTTGGAGGATCCTGGTTTTGTATTCAAGTGAAAATGAACTATGTTTTGTAATTCAATTATGAATGAGATTTTAAACAGGTGTTTTAATATTAAAATGATTATTTTAAACGAAAATTTTGTCTTGAAAATCACGGTGTTACAAATTGGTATCAGAGCCTTGGTTTGAGGGATTCGGATGCGCCTCCGGGTAAATTTGGACTCAAACTGAGGAAGTAAGAAAAAGTTTTCAAATAAATAGTTTTCTAAAAGTGAATAAGAGTTCAAAGATAAAGCAAGAAAGAGCAGTGTGTACAATCAGCCAGAGCCCGAACGGTGATTTCCCAAAATACCCTTATTTTTGTGTTATGAGATATGTATGATGCACTTTATGAGATATTATTGCATGCTAGAGACATGCTAGGTATTTCATATGTTAGGACTAGAGTGGCCTGATTTGTGATGCCTTAGCCTAGGACTCGTTGTTATATGTGTTATGTTTTGAGTATGTGATGAGTGAGAGTATCCAGTTAGAACCCATGAGGGGTAGAGTTACAGAGTTCGGTGGTACTTTCGAGGATGAGCTGAGAAGTTGGAGTTATCATAGGGAGGGAGTCCTATGTATTCTTCGAATGCTCGAATGCTGCTTGCTTTGTGCTTTGTGGAACTCTCGATGATGGGAGTCAGCTACCAAGTGAATATGATGATATTCAGGAGGTAGATGGCTGGCATCATTAGGAGCTCTTCAGCAGCTGATAGCAAAGAAGTGGGAGGACGACGGAAGAGCCTAGGGAATAACCCTATCCAGATGAGTGCGCTGGTAGAGTAGAGGATTTCGTTGGGGAGCGAGCACGTGCGATGGGATTGGTGAAAGAGCAGGTCGAGCAGCTACTTAGGAGCTCTGGGATGGTCCATGTGGAAGGTATGGGTAGATGTGGCAGGTAGTATGGGCCCATACTACTGAAAGCAGAGGACCCATACTTGATACAGGGAGCATTCTGAAGGTCCTAAGGAACGGATTGAGGAGTGATGTTATGGTTCGAGTACCATACATCGGAGCAGATTGAGAAGTGATGCTATGGTTCGAGTACCATACATCGGAGCAGATTGAGGAGTGATGTTATGGTTCGAGTACCATACATCAGAACAGATTGAGGAGTGATGCTATGGTTCGAGTACCATACATCGGAGCAGATTGAGAAGTGATGCTATGGTTCGAGTACCATACATCGGAGCAGATTGAGGAGTGATGTTATGGTTCGAGTACCATACATCGGAACAGATTGAGGAGTGATGCTATGGTTCGAGTACCATACATCGGAGCAGATTGAGAAGTGATGCTATGGTTCGAGTACCATACATCGGAGCAGATTGAGGAGTGATGTTATGGTTCGAGTACCATACATCGGAACAGATTGAGGAGTGATGCTATGGTTCGAGTACCATACATCGGAGCAGATTGAGGAGTGACGTTATGGTTCGAGTACCATACATCGGAGCAGATTGAGGAGTGATGTTATGGTTCGAGTACCATACATCGGAGCAGATTGAGAAGTGATGCTATGGTTCGAGTACCATACATCGGAGCAGATTGAGGAGTGATGTTATGGTTCGAGTACCATACATCGGAACAGATTGAGGAGTGATGCTATGGTTCGAGTACCATACATCGGAGCAGATTGAGGAGTGATGTTATGGTTCGAGTACCATACATCGGAGCAGATTGAGAAGTGATGCTATGGTTCGAGTACCATACATCGGAGCAGATTGAGGAGTGATGTTATGGTTCGGGTACCATACACCGGAGCAGATTGAGAAGGGATGTCATGGGGTGAGTACCATGGTTCGTAGTGAATGAGGCTTGTGATTATCTTATTATCCGATCATGATCGATGAGGTAGAGATCGGACGCTATGGGTTTTAGGCCTGTATACCATGATTGAGTATGGAGAGGCGTCCCTCGAGAGGAAAGGCGAGTGCCTATCAGAGTATTTTGGTAAGGAGTTAAAGGAAGAGGAAAATTTCGGTCTGAGTTGAGCAATCAGTCGATAGAGGAGAGGTCATCTTCTAGGTGGGTGGTGCTATTTTTGTCCGTGTGCAAGACACGGGAGGCTTGATGTTACAGTTTTGGGTTTGGGGGTACACCCTACAGGTCGTATCGGTGATGATTTTCCCCAGAGTATCAGGTGGCATGTGTGCCACGAGGTAGTGACTTATCGGGAGCAGACAGTCAGTTGGGACTGAGGTAGTCGAGGACCACACCACACCTAATTGAGAATAGTAGGTTGTGTTATAGTGGTAGTAGTGGGGAGTTCAGTTGAGTTTTGCAGTGCAGGGAGTTTTCGTCTATGTTGGGAGTGGGTCCCTGTCCTTGGGACAATTCCGGTGTTGGAACATTGGTTGATGAGTTGGGGTGAGAGGAACGATGATTTTGTGGTGCAGTCTATGAACCAGGGATGTTATTGAGCAGTTGAGATGCTTAGTGTTAGATTGGTATGAGATTTGGAACGATTAGAGGCAGTCGTGATGAGAAGTTCTTGAGGAGTCCATCAGAGGTTCAGAGTATAGGGGGTTGATTGATTTCCTTAAGGGGAAATTATCGGGCGTTGCGTAGCATCCTCCTGGAGCAGGTGCGATTTCGCTGGTGAAAAATAGTCGTGGGTTGGATGTGTGCTAATTGGTAATGGTTCGAACCCTAAGTGGGGGAGAACCGGGTACAGTATGTAAGGGAAGCAAAGATTTGTCAAGAGTAGTTATAAGTGAAGTATAGAGATATGCTGTAAGAAATCATGAGACTAGAGGTGTCGGTGAACGAGGAAAAGGGTCAGAGTGAGTTAATGCGGGAAGTACCTGAGGAGGAGAACGAATGTATCCATGATAGGTGTTTGGTGTTGTTGGAAGTAGATAGAGAATGATTGGGCAGCCAACTCCCGGGGTCGGTATGCGTATCCTTGTTTGGATTTTGAGCGTCGGGAAAAAGGGGTTTCGGAGAATTATCAGTATATTTCGTAGCGTCAGCGTTTTCTCGTATTCTAATCGAGAAATTATATGCACCGAAGTTGTAATATGGGAAAAATGTAGATCTAATTATGGGGTTCAGAGGAAACGTATTATTGTGTATATATGATGCTTGGGGCAGGAGATCAGTGGTTGTGGCAGGATCTTGTGGTGTTCTGTTGGGGTACTCTGAGATATCTGGGTATGATATCTTTATTTAGGAGTTACTAATGAATCCTGAATTGAATCGACGTGTGGCATATCAAGTATCTGTGGATCTAGTGGGAGCCTTTCGAGTATGGGCATCCGGGGAGATTATTTGAGAGAGTGGATTTTCGCAAAGATGGGCATTTGTTATGTTGATTGCCTCCAGAGTCTGTGATGGATATTCGAGCCGTAGTACTCCCTACTCAAAGGGTGTTGTGATATTGCGTGGAGTTGCAATACTCACTAGATGGCAAGAGAATTTCGATGTTGGAATGTTTTCGAGCAGTGTATGATGTGGAAGAGTTGGGTTTGAGTAGCCCTGGTATTGAGTCTTTGGAGCTTGGATGTTGAGTTGGGGGTCTCCGTCTCTGTCAGGAGATGCGGGGAGATACGCAAGGAATATGCGCAGCAGAAACCAGGGAATTGAGTTGAGACGATCCTCGGTTGGATTGTATTTTTTTTTCGCATGAAGAAAAGAAGATTTTGTGACTTGTGTGTCACTGGGTCGGGATAGTGGTCACGGGGAGGAAGTTAGTGGGATATTTGGATCATGATATGAGTGACCGTTGGGGGCTCAGCCGTGGAGCCAAAAGCTGACCTGGTACTCGGGCTCGAAGAGGGATAGGAGAAACAAGCTAGAGTTTATTATGATGATGTCTGAGGACACTTTAGAGAGAGGAAAACGATCCAGACGCTCGAAGACATGCTTCGGGCATGTGTACTAGATTTCGGAGGAAGCCGCGGTACGTATTTATCCTTGGTTGAGTTGTCCCATATCAACAACCATCATTAGTGCATTGGTATGCCACCCTTTGAGCTGTTGCATAGGAGGTGGTATCGGACCCTCATTTGCTGAGGAGAGGTAACGCATGGACCCGAGAGTCCTTGCGAACAGATCCAGAGCATGTGCGATACATGGAGTAGTGGCAAGGTCGTCAAGCGAATTTCCCTAGGCAAGGGAATAGAGAAAGGTATGTTGGGGCTAGTGCAGCATGTGTATGCGATTGCAAGAGGAGAACTCGTGAGAGTTGCTCTGAGAGTGAGAATGGGTCTCTCAGTCGTTCTGAAATGGATATAGTGGGCTTTGGATCGGGGATCCGATGATTCATGGTTTCCTAACCCTTATGGGCCGAGTGATCGTTGAGATTTAGAGCAGAGTTGCATCTTGGGTAATTCTCGGTTACAAGGAGTGGCGGGCAGTACAGAGATCGTGCTTCAGTCGACAGAGCAGATTCAGCAGGTTAAACAGAGGATATTGATCGCCTAGAGCCGACAGAAAAGTTATGCAGACAGATGCCGGTCCGAGTTTGAGTTTCAGGTCGGCGACTTCGTATTCCTGAAGGTCTCTCCTTGGAAAGGAGTGATTCGATTCAGGAAGAGGGGCAAGTTGGGGCCCCGGTATATTGGACCTTTTCGTGAGATTGTGAGGGGAGGACGGGTGGCCTACCGTTTGGAGTTGCCAACGGAATTGAGATAGATCCACGACACTTTTCATGTGTCGCAATTGAAGAAGTATATAGCCGATGAGTCAGCAGTGGTTCCACTGGAGAACATTTAGGTGGATGCGAGCCTGAGTTATGCTGAGAGACCAGTGGCCATCAGGGATCGGAAGATAAAGGTTCTGAGGAACAAGGAGGTACCTCTGGTATTGGTTCAGTGGCAACCCCGGAATGGATCGGAAATGACTTGGGAGTCGGAACATGAGATGCGGGAGCAGCATCCAGAACTATTTTCAGAGTAAGACTTCGAGGGCGAAGTCTGATTCTAGTGGGGGAGAATTGTAACAGCCCGGAATCTCAAGTATTGTTGAAATTATATTTATGGGGTGTTTTAAGGGGGGACTCGGCGAGTTGGAGCCAGACTCGCCGAGTAGGATCGCAGACCTGGTCGCGGGTTTGCGACTGGACTCGACGAGTCAGATAGGGACTCGGCGAGTGTGCGCTGTTTAGCGAAAACCCTAGCCGTTTAGGTTTGGGACGTATAAAGGGGACTTATTGGCCGTCATTGTTCGTTTTAGCCTTCTGGGAGGAACCCTAAACCGATTGTGTGCATCTGGAGCAAAGCTAAGGGCCATTGGTGATTTTGAAGGAGTTGTTGTGCAAAGAAGAGAAGGGCTTGGCTAAAGGAACAGCAAGGGGGTCACATTCTGAGGATTGGGGACACAGAGAGCACATTATCCAGGTAAGGATTCGTGTATACTCTGCTATGGTGATGTATTTAGAGGATTAGGGTTTATGGAACCCTTTTATGGATAGATTAAATGTTACCCTTGTTCCCCAAACGATTGTAACCCTGTATTAGGACCCTTGGAGGTCCAGAATATCCCATGTCTGTGCATTTCGGGAATTGGTGAAGGTTTTGGATTGAAATCCTTATGCCTTAGGTCAACATGTAAATTATAAGTCTTGGGGTGTATCATGAGCACCTAAATGAAGACCTTATGTAATGGACCAGTCGAGGAAGGCCAGACCTATGAATGGTCGGAGCAGTTATGACCTTAGGAAGCAGTTTGCGCGGCTGCATGGCATGGACTCGCTGAGTCAGATGAGCAGACTCGGCGAGTAGCTTGAAGAATAACTGGGAGTCGTCGAGTTGTTCCTCAGACTCGGCGAGTGGAGTCGGGGTGGCCCCGCGATTCTTCCAGGAGTAACTCGTCGGGTCAAGGAGGATAATCGACAAGTAGAAGGGAAAACTTAGAGGATTGGAGGGCGACTAGACTCGCCGAGTCGCCAGGGTACTCGCCGAGTCCGGTCGAGTTGACCGTGGACTGTTGACCAGAGTTGACCTGTGTGTGATTTCTTAGGGTCAGTTGTCTTGAAAGATAAAGGTGTTAATAAGCGATGCACGATATTATCCAGGGAGTCTGTAGCTCGGCGGATCGAGTACGAGTGATTTCAGGAGTTGCTGATTTCCAGTATCCTCGAGGTGAGTCTTCTCACTATACTGTACCCGGAAGGGTTTGATTGTGTGACCGGAAGGTTGGATATGATATGTGTTATAGGTGCTATAAATGGAAAGATAATTGCTATGCGTGCTATGTATGTTTATATGGGCCGGAAGGCAATACGTTATGGGCCGGAAGGCAATGTGCTATGGGTCGGAAGGCAATACGTTATGGGCCGGAAGGCGATTATCTCATGGGCCGGAAGGCGTTGTGTAGTGGACCGTAAGGTCAGGGCCTGGAAAGGCGTATATGCGTAAGTTGTATATTGGGGAACTCACTAAGCTTCGTGCTTACAGTGTTTTGTGTTATGTTGTTTTCAGGTTCTTTCAGTAACACAGGATGGCACCGGCTCGATTGTACACACCAGAGAAAGAGTTATGTTTTGGAGGATCCTGGTTTTGTATTCAAGTGAAAATGAACTATGTTTTGTAATTCAATTATGAATGAGATTTTAAACAAGTGTTTTAATATTAAAATGATTATTTTAAACGAAAATTTTGTCTTGAAAATCACGGTGTTACATCTGTTCCTTGAAGATGCAAAGCATTCTTGTCTTTTAAAAGTAATGTAACTTGTATGAGATCATACAAGTTTATTAAAGGAAAATCAACAACTGAAAAATCACAGATCTGATTATTTGCCCTTATAACATGATATCTAAAATCCTGCATCATATTCTCAAACAAGACATCCTTTGTAATGCTAAGCACCTTTTTGATCTTTACCAGAGACCATATCTCCTCTGGTAATTTTTCAAGAACAGCATGAAATCTCAGTTTCATGTAGGTGTAATCATCTTCATTATCGAAATTTTTAGCAATTTTGTACTGAGCCATTATGAACATCATCTCGTTCACAAGAAAATCAAGTTGGCTCATATCTGTGTTTGTAACCACATAGCTTTGCTTTGGCTTTTTCTTAAAAGCATACATTTGATTGTAAGCCAGTTTTGGCTCGATTGTCTCATAGTTGTAATGCTTGCTTGGATCTCCCTTATTCATTCCAGGAGGATCATTTCCTTGAAGTTGAAGAATACTTTGAATAATCCTTTACTTCTCCATCTTTGCTTCTACTTCGACTTTCCTTTCTTCTTTTGTTTTCTCGACAATAATTGTTTTTCCTTTGTCTTGATTCCTAGGATTTTTAACAATTTCCTTTGGTTTCGAACTACTGCACCCTTCACCAAATGATCGAATCACTATACCTTTGGTGATTGGCCTTGTAGTCACTACTGCTGAACTTACTGGACCAACAATCGAAATTATTGGATTTGTTGTTGATATTTTTTTAGAACACTTTTCCAACAACCTTTACCTCTTCATGCGAACTTCCACCAACCTTCCTTCTCCCCCTTGCCCCCTGTGACAATAGGGGGCATCTGTTGGAAAAAGACTTGAAATTCTCGACAAAGGGGCCAATTGTTTATGAAGAATGGCTTCAAATTGAGTAAAATTCTGAGATAAAAACTTAGGATTTATCAATGGAGAAGAACTGGACTTCAATATTAAAGCTTTCAACTCTTTGAATTGATTATTGATCTCAACAAAACTAGTAGATTCTATGGTAGACAATTGAGAAAGCTGTGGACTCAAGGCTTCATATAGCTTCACGAACTTGGTGACAACCTCATCAATAATGTCAACTTGCTGGTTTAAAGAAGCATAACCACGTTGCACCACTTCAATTTCTTTTTCCATATCTTCTCGAAGCTCTTGAAGTTTGAAATTAACATCTTCTCGTACCTTTTTGACATCTTGAACAAACATCACATGTATTTCTTTGGCAATCCTTCGAAAATATTTAACTTCATCATTAAACGTTGAAGATTGAGATTTGATTCGAAGTTCATTACTCTGATCATTTAGATCGACTTTCTCCATTATGCGTGACTCAGATGCTTGAATCAATCCTGAGCATTTGCTAACCATCCTTGCTTCGACAGCTTTAAGCATTCCATCAATTTCTCGACTGGACACATAATTACTTCCTTCATATCTTCTTGAGATTAAACTATTGAATTCAACTTCTTGTTAAGAATCTTGAATTGCTTCATAGACATTTGTCACACCCCAAAACCAGGAATGGCGGAAACGTTCTGGGGCGGAGGACGTCATGTACAGTATCACAACAATGAATAGTAGTAAACAAGCAACAACATCATCCATTGCATTAATAATATAATTTTAATACAAGTGTTCTGACATGTTTAATAGACACTAAAGTATGAATCAAAATGAAAGATGAGTCTTGAACGAACTCCATCTTCTCTAAACCTTGCATCGGTACCTGTCTACTATTGATCTGAAGATACAAGTTATTTTGAAGGAGAGTATAAACTTTAATGCTGGTGAGATCATAAGTATTTTAGTGTCCGTATTTATAATAATGTATTTGTAAGACTGTATTTGTAAGTATGAGTATGTAAAAGTTTTGAATAACCTAGAAAACCCTATGCTTCCTACTGAAAGTAGCCTTCTACCAAGGCATCTAGTATCTAACTGTTTCTATTGTAAGAGTGTGTATTTTCCCCAATCTAACTATCATTAACCAAAATATAGTATTTACATTACCGTGCATCGTGTGAATGTTCACAAAGTGAATGTAATGGGGAAATAATAAAGTACTGTAGTTTTATAATAAGTGACTACTGCTGTACTAACTACCTTAAACCAAATGAAATTTAAAGTAACATGTGATCGGCTTGTATCCTGCTACCGACTCAATAGTAAAACGACGATGTGAGACGCCGTAAGAAATGACATTTGGCACCCGTAGACTTGCAAGTCCCACTGTAGCGAGCAACAAGGTGTAGGATAGTCAATCTAGTATAGATCTATACGCAAAGTCATACGCTCCCTAATTAAGGAGATTATAGATACAAAAACGGTCATGGTAGGTAGTGCCATGACTCGTTTAATGGCTCACATAACTGAATGTAATGTATATGTAATGTATGTGCTAGCTGTATTGTGTGTTCTTCCTCTGTCTAGCCTGTATGTTTGTTTCTCATCACTATGTATTATGTTTGTTTCTCATCACTATGTATTATGTTTGTTTCTCATTACTATGTATTATGTTTGTTTCTCATCACTATGGATTATGTTTGTCTCTCTTCACTATGTATTATGTTTGTTTCTCATCAATATGTATTATGTTTGTTTCTCATCACTATGTATTATGTTTGTTTCTCATCACTATGTATTATGTTTGTTTCTCAGCACTATGTATTATGTTTGTTTCTCATCACTATAAGTTATGACTCATGTACGAACTGACTCTTTGTATGATTCATTGTTCTAGTATTAGTATTAGTAAAACCCTAAACTATGCCTATTGTAGCTTACTAGTAATATAACTTGTATGTATGAACATGGAAGTATACCCTTGCTACCCAAGGGTATTGAATTGACTAGAAGAACCTTTATGACTATATATGTACACATGATATATAATTAATAGTTAAACAACCTTCGGATGGATACCCGATACCCTACCAGACCACATCCCAACGGGGAAAAGGAAATAAGGCAGGTTAACCTTCCTAAGTCCTTCAAACATTATTTATATAACTATACATATCTAGGCATGCAGTTGACAATATAAAAGTATAAAAGAAGTTTTGTAAAAACCTTTGAAGAGTTTAAGAACTAAGAAAAGGTGACTTGATGTCAGTTTGTAAAACAGTTTGAAAATAGTTTATTTGATAAGAACAGTTTAAAGTATAATGAATCCTTTGTTTTGGAAACACAATTGTAACAGAGTTTTGAAAAGAACCATTTAGTATGTAACACAGTTTGATAAAGAGTTGTAAACTAGTAAAAATGTTTTGGAGAGTCATTTGAAGTAATCTGTTTGGTAAAACCGCTAAAAGTGTAGTAAATCTATTTGCATGCTAGGTATTAATCACATATGATTGATTTAATAACTAGCATGTTTCAACTTGTATCCCCCCATAAAGCATTTAAAAACATTTGAAAACATTTAAAAAGGTTAATTAAGGGGTATGGACTCACCTGTAGTGAGCGGATTGAATGGAAGTGTCGGACAAGGTGTTAGGTGTCAAGTGAGGACCTGAACACACACAATGGTCCTATTTAACATATAATCAAACATATATGTATCTAATTAGTTAATTAATAACTAATTTATCAAGTTAATACACCCTATATCATAGAAACACTTTGATTCAAGTGCTACAGGTACGAAAGGGTTGCACCTAAGGGTTGTATGACATGGAATTGGAGTTTATGGCCCATGAACCACCCCTTTATGGAGTTTGCGGCCCATGACCATTTCCCCATGAGTTTAGGGCCGTGATTGGGTTTTAAGGTCTTACAAGTCATGATTGGGCATCAAATGATCAATTCCAAGCCTTAGGAAAGCATTAGGGGCATAATAAGACCACCTTGTGGAGTTTACGACCAAATGACCATATTCTTATGTGTTCATGGTTGTAAACTCTCTTAGGACATGTTTTGCTTGTTGTTTAAAGTCTTAAACACTTCTAGGAAGGATCAAGGTTGGCATCCCATGCATAGGAAGTAGCTAAGGTCCAATTTACCATCTGGAAAGGGGTTTATGGACCAAGATCGTCCTTGGTCATAAAATACTTGGTTCTATGGTTTCTTTATGATTTTCAAGTGTTATAAGGGTCATACTAAGCATACAAGAAGCTATAGCAAGTGCACTTACAAGATCGGAGCTCGATTGGGTGTTTAAGGTCCAAGAACACTAGTGTGTGTTCTTGGTGTTTTGAAGATCTAATGAAAATCAATAATTGAATAGATGAAATGATGTATAAATACTAGTTGTTATGATATAATAACAAATCAAGCCAAGAAGTACTTACGTTTTTGGGAAATCGGGTGAAAGACGGGATGGTAGTTGAGAGTATTTTGAGTTTACTCTTGGGATTGCAAGTAAGAAGTGAGGTGTTTTGGGGAGTAAACTCATGCTTAAGGCATGAGTTTACAGTTTTGGAAGGATTTATGGCCCAAACATAAAAGTTTGGCAGTGAATTTCCTAACTACGTGGTACTTGCGGTTTTGGAATTTCAAGACTCGAGATGGCACTTCCTTTCACCCATTCGTTTAAAGAATAATTATTAAAATAATCAAACGAACTTTAAATTTGCTAGCAACAATTAAAAATGAACTTGACTTATAATTTGAAGTGATTGACTTTAGGGTTTGACCGAAAGAAAATTTCGGGTTGTCACATCATCCCCCCATTAAAGGGATTTTCGTCCCGAAATTAAAGTATAAGCAAATAAAGTAGTTACAGATATCTAAGAGAATAGATGAGGATATTTTAGTTTCATTTGATCCTCACGCTCCCATGTGAATTTCGGTCCTCGCTTGGTGTTCCAGTGAACCTTCACAATCGGGATACGGCTTTGTTTCGTTTTCTTGACCTCTCGGTCCAAGATCTCTACTGGTTCTTCCACGAAGTTGAGGCTCTCATTGATCTCGATCTCGTCGAGTGCGATTACGAGAGTCCTGACGGAAAGGTACGTTTTCAAGTTCGAGACGTGAAGGGCAAAATGTACGTTACAGAGCTCGCGGTGTAGGTTGGGTTTGTGAGTTACAGGGCCGATTCCTGCGAGAATCTCGAAAGGCCCAATGTACCTTGGAATAAGCTTTCCACGCTTTCTGAAGCGTATCAAGCCATTCACAGAGTGAGACTTCCAAATGAATTTGGTCTCTCTCCTGGAGTTCCAAGGGTTTCTCTCTCTTGCTTCTCTTCCCAGTCAAGGGCCACTCCCTCCTAGGTCAAAGTCGTAAGAAGTTCTGTAATTTGCGAGGAGTTCTAAATGGACTACTATAGTAGGTCTGCAAGACCTAAAATTTGACGAATTCCCAACGGCATCTTCGGTGCTGACAAATTCTCAACGGTTTTGATAAATTGCAAGGGTCCTCAAGAATTTCCACATCACTAGTAGTGTGTCTTAAGAAATTTTGACTCTTCAATTCCAAAACTTGTATTTAGAGAACTATGCATAACGCTTCTTTGATCGTATTGGTTCCATGGTTTGTTGTAGGTGCTCTTTATGATTTCCTTCTTACTACGAGGGTAGATAAGTAAGTCATTTATAAGGAGAATGACGAACAGATCCAAGTAAGAATAGCGTACCTTACCCATTAAGCTCATGAATGCTATGGGCATATTGGTCCTATCCGAGGGGTATCACTACAGACTCGAAGTGTCCGCATCGAGTTTGGAAGGTAGTCTTTAGGACATCCTTCTCTAATACTCGAAACTGCTGATATTCGGATCTCGGTCCATTTCTGAAAGGTAAATCGTTCCTTCAGTAGAACCTGCAATTGACAACAAGGACAATGGAACTTCAAATGCACTGAACATTACAGTGGCAAGACCTGAGTGTTGAAGAGCCACAATCAGCATCTTGAGTTCTTCCGGATATAGCAACACATCATCTTCAACCTGATAGTTGGTGCTTTGAATCTTCATGATTGGTTGAGAAATAACTTCTTCAGTAGTGGTATTCTGAGTATCTACCATTGTTGAAAAGTTTGAACATAAATTTTGAAGAACAAAGAATTAGGGCTTTTTGATCTTCTGAGATTTTGAATACGTAAGTATAAAAGGATATATGGACTGCCTTTTATATGTTTCTTGTAAATTTGAAATTTAAACGGTTTGAGGATTAAATGAAATCCAACGTGGCTCCTTGAAACTCGCACCCTCTAGCCGATAAACTAGCCACATGTGAAAAAGCATCCATCACATCACCTTGAAACCCGGAAGGAATACAAAGAGTCTTGTCAAACAGCTTGTTTGTACTATTCAAAGGAATTGTAACCGTCACTATCCTTCGTTAGGAGGTAAGGCTCTTTCATTTTAGGATGAAAAGCGAAGTCATTTGCTAGAGTTTTGAAATCATCACCCTGAGTTGGTAATACTCAGAATCTCAAGGATTTCGTGAGTGCAGTGTGCCAAAGAAATAAGATGAGAATCAAACTAACAAAAATTTGGAATCTGTGATGTCGAAAGTTAAAATTTCGACACAAATGCAATTAAACCCCGGGCAAATATTTCTTCATTAATCATCAAGAGAGATGATCAACTGCTTGTGCGGGTTCCCATGAAATACAATTGAATACTTATAAAGAAATATCGAAGGACTTCTTTTTCATGGTTTCGTGGTGTGACAACCAAAAGTTTGTTCTATTGCCGTAACCTGTTCCGTCCGTAAAACCCGTCTTTAGCAATTCGTTCCGATTTCGTTTTTGGGCTAAGTTATTTAAATTCATATGTTTATTATAATATCATGAGTGTCCAAACCCCTTAGGAACTCATGAATGTGGCCCAATTCATTAATTTGATAATTTTTAGATTCGATCCCTCCGGATTACAACAATTTAATCGGGTGCAACCAAAAGCCCCGTTTAACGTCAGTATCGGGTAGAATTCCACCGTATCCCAAACTTGAACCATATATAAAGTGAAATGAGCCTCATTTGAAGCCTTTTTCACTCTCTCAAACCTCTCTCCTCAAATCCAACTTTTTGATCCAAAATCACTCATTTCAAGCTTCAAATCATCAAGGTAACTACCCTAACTCATAGATTAGCATCCTTAGCCTTCAATTTCATGTTCAAATCATGGAATAGGACCATAAACATGTGTTTACAGCCCTAGAACAGCCTTAGGCCGTGAGCACATGCAAATGGGGTTTTTGAGCCTTAAAACCCTTCCAAACCCCCATTAGAACTTATATATGGCTTAAGGACTTATTGGATTGGACTTAGAACACCTTAAAATCAAATTTTGGGGAGTAAACATGAGTTTACTGCCCAACAACATGCTTGGGCCATGAAATCTATATCATGGGTAGTAAACTCAATTTAAAGTGTTAAAATGCCATTTAAACACACCAATAGCCTTGGATTAAAGTCTAGAACCATCCACAATCGATTTAGGGGCCTTAAACATGATGAAAACCTTCCATTTAGGAGTTCACAACCGTAAACCCCCCAAGGATAGGTTCCTAGGCCGTAAACTCCTAAAACATGGTCAAATGATGCCCTAAATTCCATCCAAGGCTTGTAATATGAGTTTAAATCACATGTGATTGACCTAACACCACCAAAACATATAAGGAATGGATATGGGGGAGCTTACAGCTGTAAACTCCTAGTTTACTGCCGTAAACTCCTTTAAGTGGTCCATATGGTGGTTTAATCCCTTTCCAATGCTTTAGAACCAAACCTAGCATCACCCTTAAAATAATATAAGGCCATTTAACACTCTAGAACACCCCACCATGAGTTTACGACCATAAACTCATAGGGATTGGGTCATTAGGGTTGTGAACTCTCTTGGGAGTTTACTCTTGAAGAGTAAACTCCATATCCAAGCCATATACGTCCATAGATGTCACCCGGGTCACTCCAAACACTTGATTTGAAGTGTTTTTGCGTCTTGGAGTGTATAATAATATCTAATTAGTGATTTGAAGTCTAATTAGATACATTTGTGTATCATTTAATATTACATATGAACCTCGCACGTTTTCAAGCTTCGATCCGACGTTTAGCATCCTAGTCGACACACTCCTCGTCCGGTGAGTTCATACCCCTACCCTCTTTCAATGTTTTTCAATGTTTTCAGGGGGGAATACAAGCAAAAGTACACGAATATCTTGTACATAAATTCATTATTTCATTTGAATGGTTTCATAATCCATACATTTTTAAGAATTGAAAACATATTAACAAACTGTTTGACTTGCAGAGTTGTTTTTCAAACCGATTTCAATTCTTATTATATAGTGTTATACTTTATACTTCGCAATTGTTTTGTTCACACATTTACTGATTGAAATCATAGAACTTTTGTACTGTCCTTAATAAAACACCCCCTAGATATGAGTGTGAAGGACATGTATCATTAGAACTTAGTCAGGTCCTAGTTAGTACTCCCCCTAGATACGAGAGTAAAGAACCAATAAAACAAGGTTTCCGTATTAATAATTTGAGTTTTAAATTCATGAATCTTAAGATTGGAGACACGTCCTTTGCAACACTTCCCCTAGATACGAGAGTGGAGGACTATCCCTGTAACCAGAATCTCCGAAAGGGAGAGCATGACTTGAGTGTATAGATCTATACGGGATTGACTATCCTGCACCTGGCTGCTAGCTACAGCCAAATCAAAAGGTTCAAGGGTGACAAAAGTCATAAAAGATATTGGCCCCGTTCTGAGTCATATCTAGTCTGTAGTATGGTTATGGAACTCGCAATCAGGATTATGAAAACTTTATACTTATTTTTTAGTTTTATATACGTGTTAAAACTAATGTACATTTAAAGGTAACCAAACTTTCAGAAAACTTCACACACAAACTTTAAGTATGGTAGATACTTGTACGTTACTTTTAGATTCGATAACACTTCACAAACATTTTAGGAAAATAAGGGTTTTTCCTGGGATAACTGAACTTGTTCTTAATCAGAGTGTGTAAAAATCAGATAACAAACTGTTGTTAATCAAACTGGGCAACAAACGGGTAACTAAACTTTACTTTTAAGAAAATATGGGATTTTCTTGGGTTCGTAACTTTTTCAGAAAACCGGAAGGAAACTTGTTCATTTTCAGAAAACAAAACCGCTTATGAACTCACCAGCTTTATGCTGATTTTTAAACTGCTTGTATTCTCAGGTCCACATTAGACAGGTACCGCGATCTTTTGGAGAAGATGGAGCTTAGAAGTCATGTATTTACTTTTGTTCATATATATACATATGTATCACACTTGTAACACTTGGGTTTTCAAACAATTGTAAACATTTCATATGTAATGTAATGGTTGTTTACTTTGCTTACTGTGTACATTGCTTATGATATTCAACATGAAGTCACCTCCGCCCCGGAACGTTTCCGCCTTGGGTTTCGGGGTGTGACACGTGGGTGGCTTAAAATTTTGATGCATATCAACCTAAACATAAGGTGATTAATTGTAATCGAAATTACATGTATGACCAGTGTAGTCAGTGACAAGTATGCTTTGGATAAAAGTGAATGTGACAGTTAAAAGAAAAGATACTCACATGGAAATCATATTCAAAAAAAAATATTGGTCATCTGTATCTTGTTGGGAAAGAAATGTTGTGGGTTTTGAACATTTGATCAAAACCACTCATAACGAAAGAATATGATTTAGAGTATCAAACATTGGTACAAAAACAAATGTTTCATAAAAATCTGGAACATAGTTCCCTGTCAACTCCTTAACAAAATTTTAGAAAATTGGGTTTCACTTTCATCAGTCTCATGATGGCAGATCATTAACACAGAGTGTTGATATGTCTAAGTCTCGACTTGTTTGATCAAAGACCTCTTGGACATATGTCATTGTGTGTTAAAAGTGTAAGAACTTTGTGTTGAAAAAGATTGGTTTGAAGAACTCAATTGTACCTCTGTTGTGTTTGGACCAAATAGAAAACTCTTAACTCACTTGAGAAGAGTTAGGTAGCTCAGAAGACTATTTGTGAATACAAGCCTGATTGGGAAGAAATATTTCGTATGAAAAGATTTCATTAAGGCTTTCGAAATCACACATCGAGTCAATGGAGGCTTGAGTCGACATGTTGCAGCATGCTTCTAGGGACAACTTAACTAGTACAAAATTTCGAAAATATAACTTTCCCTAGAAATGCTAGCATGCATCTTGAAATATATTCTTGATTTCTGTACACTAGAAGAATAACAAAATACAAAATAACAAACATCTAAAAAATGTTTTTGGTCTTTTGTGTTTTTTTTATATCTTTTTGTGTTTTTGAAATTTTCGAAAATTAAGACAAATAACAAAAGAAAATCTTTTTGGTTTTTCAAAATTTTCGAAGTAAGTAAAAAACGAAAACTAAAAGTTTACCAAACTTTCGAATCTTTTCTTTCCCAAATGTCGAAAGCGAAGCATATCGAAGCGTTGACTGTGAACAGTAACCATTGACTTTGACAGCTGTTAATTTTCACTATTCTTTCGAATCATTCTTACAAACAGACTCCCCTTCGACCATTCATAAACCTATAAAAATTCTAACAAACGATTTTTCATCCAATGGTTTTGTAAAAATATCAACAAGCTGATCAGTAGTTTTTACAAAATGAACTTCAATATTGCCATCTTCAACATGATCTTTTATGAAATGATAACGGAGTGCACTATGTTTGGTTTTTGAATGTTGAACTGGATTGTGACAAATACGTATAACACTTTGTGAGTCACAATATAATGGAATCTTTTTCATGTTTATTGCATAAACACACAGTTGACTTTGAATCCAAATGATTTGTGAAGTACAAGCTACGACAACAACATATTCAGCTTCTGCGGTCGAAACTGAAACACATGTTTGCTTCTTCGATTGCCGGCTTACCAATTTCTCATCTAGTAATTGACAACCTCCACTTGTTCTTTTCCTATCCAAATTGCAACCACCTAAGTCAGCATCCGAAAATGCTTGAATGAAAAATCCAGTTTTCGAAGGATACCACAATCCTAACGAAATTGATCCTTTAAGATAACGATAAATATTCTTGACTGCAGTGAGATGTGGTTCTCGTGGATTCGACTAATACCTAGCACAATTACAAACAGAAAACATGATATCAGGTCTACTTGCTGTGAGATAAAGTAACGAACCTATCATGCTTCTGTAAAGAGTTAAATCAACAACAGGTTTATATAACGAATGTGTCAGCTTAGTGCCAGTTGCCATTGGTACTCATAACTTTGTGCTATTCGTCAATCCAAATTTTCGAGCAAATACTTAGTATATTTTTCTTGGTTGATGAAAATTCCTTCTCTGTTTTGACGAATATTCAAACCAAGAAAATTATTGATTTTTCCCATCATACTCATCTCAAATTTGTTTTTCATTAAATTTTCGAATTCTTTAGACAAAGCAGGGTTAGTAGAGCCAAAAATAATATCATCAACATAAATTTGAACAAACATCAGATGATTCCCAACTTTCTTTCAAAATAATGTGGGGTCAACTGATCCTTGTTTAAAGTTTGATTGTTTCAAGAAAGAAGTAAAAGATGCATACCAGGCTCGTGGTGCTTGTTTTAACCCATAAACTGCCTTATATAAAGTATAACAATAATCAAGAAGCTCTTCATTTATAAAACCTAGGGGTTTTTCTAAATACACAAGCTCTTCCAACTCTCCATTCAAAAATGCACACTTCACATACATTTGATAGACATCAAAATCTTTGTGAGCTGCATAAGCCAAAAATATTTGAACTGCCTCGAGTCTTGTGACATGGGAGAAAGTTTCTTCATAGTCTATTCCTTCTTGTTGGGTCTATTATGTGTTGCGTCTTGGACTCGTTCCTTAGCCCAGTTTTGTATCCGGATTAGGCTTGTTAATCCGTGATTTAATTATTAGGGTTTTAGTATTTATAGATGCTTGTATGCATCTTGGTACGTAGCTATTTTGTCGATCATTCATAACGTTTATGGTTTCTATCAATTGTAACCCTAAAAGCCTCTACATCGGAAGTTCTTCATCGAGCTCTGCTGAGGCGTGAATCTATTGAATCATTCAGCTCATTGTTGGTTCATTCTTTTGTTTGTTCTTTTGTTTGCATGATTCTGATAAACCTGTGTAAGATGTAATCGATCAAAGAGAATTTTCATCTGATCAATTGGTATCAGAGCAAGAGGCATTGTAATTCATACACATCTCTTCTGTCAAAGAAGTGATTAGGGTTCATTCCGCATTCATTGATATTTATTGATTCATCATTCCTTAATTGACTGTCTCATTAATTATTAATCTTGCCCTAATATTACGTATTACAAGTCTGATCTTATAACAGGTTAAACGATCAAGGATGGACGATTCTCAATCCAATCCCATCAACATCTCTAACAGCATCGGATCAACAACCAAGATCCCAATCCTCTACGTTCAAGACTACGAAGTGTGGACGCACCATTTTGAAGATTACGTTATTGGATCGGAAGATAATGGGTATCTGATATGGGAAGCAATCACAGTTGGCCCATTTGCTCATTCAAGCACTTCAAGAATCATTAAAACTCAGAAGGAGTACAATGATCTTTTAAAAGATGTGAAGGACGTCGCTCAGGACGAAAAGGAAAAGTTCCAATGCAACATTAAGGCATTGAGACTAATTCGATTCGCCCTTCAATATGACACGTTTCGATTGGTAAGTGCATGTGGTACAGCAAAGGAAATTTGGGATCGGCTGCGAGAACTGTATTCCACAGATGAAGATCTGGAGCACTCGATTCAGACCCTACTTCTCTCAGAATTTGGAGAGTTCAAGCAGAAGCCAGAGGAGGTTGTTACATAAACGTTCGATCGGTTCAATCATCTTCTCAGTAAGATGATCAAACATGATACAGAAAGAAAGCTCAGCGAACAGAAGGTCACTTTCTTAAATGGCTTAAGACTCGAATGGAGGGCGGTTGTGTCGACAGTTAAAGCACACGAGCAGTTTAAGTGATATTCTTTGGCGAAACTTGTGGGGATTCTGAAATCCCAGGAAAAGACTGTGTTACAAGAGAAAATCGTTGTCTAAAACTTTGGGTCCTTGGCCCTTTTGTCAAAGGGTAAGATCGCAACAACAGAAGAAGAAGATCTGAATCTGGGAGACTATGATCTGACATCTGAAGACTATGCCATGATGGTGTTAAATCCCAGGTGGTTCATCAAGAAGAAGTTTCCTACCAACAAGAACCGAAACTAGCAAGGAAGCTACAACTCTAAAAAAGCGAAAGAGGAGCTGAAGGTTGAAGAACCAAAGAAAGAAGTAAAGGGTGAAGTTGATTCTGGTGTCAGCTGTTTTTACTGTGGAGGAAAAAACCAATAAGCAAAAGATTGCGTGTTGAAGAAAATGGCAGAGAAAGATGATGAGAAGAATGAAGAAGCGAGTCTCCTGAAAAGACTGGAGGAGATTAAAAGGAAGAAAGTTGCTACTAATCCCTCTATGAATGCTCTAATTGTGAAGGGTTCGGTAGATGATGATGAGTTCAGTGGTGTACAGGTGTGGTCGACCGACTCAGAAGATGATGAAGTGAGAAAGCCTACTCATGAAAAGGCTTATGTGGTGAAGAGTGGTGACGCTAGTGGAAGATGTTGGATGGTCACAGATGTATCCCAGATGAGGGGATACAATACCGATAGTGGAAACGAACTGACTAAGGAGCGAGAGGATGTGTGCTTTAAAGCGAAGCCTCTCAATGTGTAGATAAATGAACTGATCAAGAAGGTACAATCCTTTTTTGTTTCGTAAAAAATCCCACAAACATTGTATGAAAAAGAATTAAATAACTTGAATTCAAGAATTTCAAATCTAGATAGCTGTTTAACTCAAACACGTGTCGCGAATTCTAATCTAACTGACTAAATGAGCAGGGTGTCATCCAAGAGTGAGGAGCGAAGAATGTGGATTGAGCAGAAGGAGTTGGAGCTGGTTATGTCTAGGGATGAAAATATCTATTTGCAAAGAGACAATCTTAAATTATTAAAACAGAGAAATGTTTTTTGTTTGATTGCAAAAAGACTTTATACTAACATTACACAACTGCATTTGGACTGTGAAATAGGCCAGAAAATACATCGCATGATTTTTCCCTTTCTTGAGCTAAAGGAGGATGAAATTGATACCGAAGCATACAACTGTGAAAGTGTTGTATCTTCAGATGATGTAAGTCCCACTTATATGTTTGGTCTGGACAAAATTGAATCTGTTGGGTGTATGGTGTTGCATCTTGGGCTCATCTCTTAGCCCTGTTTTGTATCCGGATTGGGCCTGTCCATCCATGATTTATTTGTTAGGGTTTGAGTATTTATAGATGCTTTCATGCATCTTAGTACGTAAGATTTTAGAGATAATCTTAATAGCGTTCATTGTTTTTATCGTTTGTAAACCCTAAAGCCTCTACAACAGAAGTTCTTTGTCGAGCTATGCTGAGGCTTGAATCATTTGAATCATTAAGCATACTGTTGATTCCATCTCTTGTTTATTACTTTTCTTAAATCGTTTTGCCAAACCTGTGTAAGATCTAAACGATCAAAGAGATTTATATCTCATCAATTGGTATCAAAGCAGGAGACTGTGTAATTCATACACATCTCTTCTGTGAAAGAAGTGATTAGGGTTTATTCTGCATTAATTGATATTTGTTGAGCCGTCACTCCATAATTGACGTATCTCATTATTTATTCGTTTTTCCCTAATATTACATATTACAAGTCTGATCTTGCAACAGGTTAAACGATCAAGCATGGACGATTCTCAATGCAATCCTATTAACATCTCAAACAATATTGGATCAACAACAAAGATTCCAATTCTTTACACTCAAGATTATGAGGTTTGGGCGCATCATTTCGAAGACTACGTCATTGGATCTGAAGATAATGGGTATCTAATATGGGAAGCTATTGTGTCTGGACCATTTGCTCATTCAGGAACATCCAGAATTATTAAAACTCAAAAGGAGTATTATGATTTGTTAAAAGATGTGAAAGACGTCTCTCAGGATGAAAAGGAGAAGTTTCAGTGCAACATCAAAGCATTGAGACTGATTCGATTCGCTCTTCAATCTGACACGTTTAGATTGGTGAGTTCCTGCAGTACTGCTAAAGAAATTTGGGATCGGCTGCGAGAGCTATATTCCACAGATGAAGATTTGGAGCACTCAATTCAGACCTTGCTTTTGTCTGAGTTTGGAGAGTTCAAGCAAAATCCTGATGAGTCTGTTACACAGACGTTTGATCGCTTCAATCATCTTCTCAGCACGATGATCAAACATGATATCGAAAGGAAACTTATTGAACAGAAGTTCACTTTTCTGAATGGCTTAAAATCCGAATGGAGAGATATTATGTCTACAGTTAAAGCACACGAGCAGTTCAAATCATATTCCCTGGCGAAACTGGTCGGAATTCTGAAATCCCAAGAAAAGATAGTGATGCAAGAGAAAAGTGTGGTCTCAAACTTGGGGTCGTTGGCCCTCCTGTCTAAAAGTAAGAATGCAGTAGAAGACGAAGATCTGAACCTGGAGGACTACGATCTAACTTCAGAAGATTATGCTATGATGGTGTCCAATGCCAAAAGGTTCATCAAGAAGAAGTTTCCTACCAATAAGAACCGAAATTGGCAGGGAAGCTACAGTTCTGAAAAGGTAAGGGAGGAGCCGAAGACTAAAGAACCAAAGAAAGAGGCGAAGGTTGAAGCCGACTCTGGTGTCAGCTGTTATTACTGTGGAGGAAAGAATCATTACGCCAAAGATTGTGTTTTAAAGAAAATGACTGAGAAAGATGAGGAGAAAGATGAAGAGGCAATCCTTATGAAAAAGCTGGAGGAGATTAAAAGGAAGAAAGCTGCTACTAATCCTTCTATGAATGCTCTTTTTGTACAGGGTTCGGCAAAGGATGACGAGTTCGGTGGCGTGCAGGTGCGGTCGACCGACTCAGAAGATGATGAGGTGAGAAAGCCTTCTCACGGAAAGGCTTATGTCGCAAGAGGTGGTGAAAGCAGTGGAAAGTGTCTGATGGTGACTGACGTATCTCACATGAGGGGATATAATACTGATGGTGGACATGAAGATGCCAATGAGCGAGAGGACTTATGCTTCACAGCAAAACCTCTAAGTGTCCAGATCAGTGAACTTGATGAACTGATCAAGAAGGTACAATCTCTTTTTGTTTCGTTCAAAATTCCACAGAAATCATACGAAAAGGAATTAAAAAACTTGAATTCAAGAATCTCAAATCTAGATAGTTGTTTAACTCAAACACGGGTCACAAATTCTAACCTGACTGACCAAATAAGCAGGGTGTCATCCAAGAGTGAGGAGCGAAGGATGTGGATTGAGCAGAAGGAGTTGGAGATCATTAAGATTAGAGATGAAAACATTTATTTGCAAAGAGACAATTTGAAATTGTTAAAACAAAGGAATGTTTTTTGTTTAATCACTAAAAGGATTTATGTTAACATTACTCAACTGCATTGGAATTGTGAAATAGGGCAGAAGATACGTCGCATGATTTTACCCTTCCTTGAGTTTAAGGAGGATGAAATCGATGCAGAAGCATACAACTGTGAAAGTGTTGTATCTTCCGATGATGTGAATCCTACTTATATGTATGGTCTGGACAAAATAGAATCTTTTATAAAGTCCAAAGACCATAAGGACATGCTTAAATATCTTCTGGATGAAAATGATAAGCTGTAACGCCCTGGGTTTTCTCGGTATGTTTGGTTATTTTAATTTAATTATCCTTGTAACCTGGGGTTAATTTATTTAACCAATGTCTGATTTCTTATGTTATTGGACTCTTTTGATCATCTTGTAAACTCCTTTTATTAAAGTCCATGGGCCATGGGCCTATTTGCAAAGTCCATCTAGTTAATAGTACTTAATGTGTAAATTGAATCATTTGGAACACACACAAGGAAAACACTCTAAACCCTCCCTCTCTCTCAAAAATCATCCCTCTCTCTCTCTTTGGGATCAAGAGCAGCCAAGGGGCTGTTTGGAGCTTAATTCTTGTTCATTTCCAGCCTTGATTCGTATTGGTATGAACCTCCTTATCCTTTCTTACAACTTGATTCATAACCTTGTTCTAGTTTTATGATTTCATATTAACCTCTTCTCCTTCTTATTTTATTTGTAATTGTATGTTATACATCATCTCAATATCCTATCTTCACCCCATATATGGTGGATGATAGATCTAGGGGATTACATGTGGCAAAAGATCATGGAAACCCTAAAAGGGAGAATGATGATTTTATGTGCTTATGTTTATTTTCATGTTGATTATTATAACATCCTTGTGGATAAATGAAATCCTAATGATCCCTAACCCTTTTTAGTACCACCATTATCATGGGGACTGAATTGGGATGATGAACAAAGGAGAAGGATGGATAAGCCAAAAAGGAATCACGGGTGGCTACGATTCTGTTTTTCATCAGATCTGTAGTCATTTTGTAAAAACCATATCTGGAGCTCTAGAACTCAAACGGACCCCAAACCAGTTCCAAAAGTTCAAAAATTGAGTTGGATAACTTTCTTAAGAAGGCCAACCTCACTGATAAGGGCTTTATATATGTGAAAGAATGGCATCTTTTCTGTTAGGTCTGATCCGGGTCTATTCTGATATGTCATTTTGTTTTTATCATTTCTAAGGCTTGGAAAAGGATCCAGAGTGATTCCAAGTTTCTATATGTTCCTTATATTATGAATTTAAGATCTGGAGAATATGGGGTGTTATTTCCAATTATAAATTGGTTAGAATGGATCCACACTCCATGTCAGTGGGCAGTCACCAGCTTTTGCTAGTGCTGTGATTGTCCGCAATGTGAATTTTATATCTGGAGTTTGAGAGATGATTTTCATTCAATTCCAACTCTGAGGCTTTCACTTCTATGTCCTTTACTTCTATTAATTTTCTTTTGGATGAATTCTACTCACAAGTTGGGTAGAATTGGCCAACATCACTTGACTATATTGTTGGAGACAGAAGTGATACACCATTTTGTAAAATTCATATTTAATTCATCTTTTGGAGTTAGAATGAGTTATTTATAGTTGTGGAATCCAGAGCAATCATAGTTTCCTATAAAATTTATTTAAAGCTATGTTTCTGTTTTATATTTTGGAGTAAATCCGTTTTGAACAGCAGGTCTGTTTCAGAGACCTTGCTGTGATTACTCTTTTCTCAACTCATAGCTTCATTACTTCTCCTTTCTAACCTTTAGTCCTTTTTAGGTGAGGTTTTGAGGTTTGCTCAAGCTTGATAGCATTATTTAATTGTTATCCATCCTTAATACGCACTCAAGGTGAGTTCTCTCACACCGTTGTATTGATGATTGTGTTTGCTAGTTAGCTCGTGTGTGATTATTTGAATTTATTATAAAAGCATGCTATATAAGTATTGTTTTAATTCGTACATGTGCACTGTATGTAACTAATTATGGATATGGGGACACCACCAAAGGATACAGATTTACCAGTGTGGTGGGTAGGTAAGATCACCAACGTAATACTCTTCGTGAGGTGCGGTGATTAGGGCCAAATGATACGGGATCTTCCCGGTGCGGTTCAAACCTACAAGTCCTTCTCGTAATATAGACATTGATTCGTTCTTTTCCTTTATCATTATAATTGGAAAATGGATTAGGGCTAGTAAATATGAATGTTAGTACAATGTCTGTGTTTGAATTCACTAAGCTTCGTGCTTACGTTTTTCCCTTATAACTTTTCATGTGTTAAGATTAAAGAGGCTAAGGCTTGACATGGAGCATCAGGACATCGCTACTAGTTATTTTGTTGGGACCTTATTATTATTATTACTTCCGCACTTATTTTATATGATTATTAAGTTGATGCATTATGTTATGACTATTTCAGTTGTTTTAATTTAATTTAAGATGCGTTTTAAAAGTTTAAAATTTTTGCAAAAAAAAAAAAAATTGGGTGTCACAAGTTGGTATGAGAGCCACAGTTTGAGGGAACTAGGCATTCTTGTGGATGTTCTAGACTCATATTTGAGGCTCTATAATAGTTTATTCTCTTTTTAAAAGATTTTTCAAACTTTCAAAAGACTAGTAGTGAAAGATGTCGCGGTGTGCCAGTCAGCCAGCCAAGTAAGCCTTATTTCTTATGTTAAATGTTTATGTTAAATTGTTGACTATGAATTGGATTCTACTAGTCTTAAAATGCTAGATTACATACTTATTTAATGTTAACATGTGAGAGAGATGTAAAATTAACGGCTAGAGCGAGCTGGAAATTTTGAAACTAGACGCGATTGCGAAATTGGAACTTGTGTGGAAGATAGTAGAAGGGCCCCTACTATTTGAAACATCGGTGCTGGTTTCGGGTCGGGGCAAGGTTGAGAATTTTTCGGCAAGCTGAGTGTTTCGTCTTCCTAGAAATATCTAGGCTGAATTATTTCTAAATATTTTCCTCCTTTTGCGGATACAGATAGCTCCGCCTGCTCGCCTTAATCAGCTCCAAATGGAGCAAGTTAGGAATATTGTCGCTGAGGAATTCAATAACGCTTTCAATGAACTAATCCCGGGCGTGACCAATGACATAATCAACCAGGTCAAAGCTCTTATGGATGAGCGCCTCGCAGCTATTCCCGGGGGAGCGTTACCGACTCCGCCCGTTCGGGATTCGGCATACTACTTCGAGAAGTTCAGCAAGTGTATCCCTCCTCTTTGGAACGGTGAATCCGACCCAGTTGTTGCTAAGCATTGGGTGTCAGATGTTGAGGGCACCTTCATGACTGTTGGGTGTCCGGACTAGTACAAAGTTGTGATCGCCATGAATCAGCTGCGAAAAGGGGAAAGACATGGTGGAACACCATCACCGCTCTATTAAACGAGGAAGAAGTGAAGGCCATGTCTTGGGCCCAATTTGTGGAGAGGTTCGAGGCACAATATGTGCCCAACGTGGAGCAGCAGCGGATGCAGCAAGAGTTCATGGCCTTACAGCAAACTACCGAGTCTGTTAGCGACCTGAACGCCAAGTTCTTGGAGATGCTATCTTTTTGTCCCTCATTTACTGGGAACGAGGCCTGGTTGGTCAGCCAATACACTACCATTCTACGTACCGAGATTTGGGAATTCGTTAGCATGCAGGAGTTCCCGACTTTATCCGCGATCATGGATGCAGCAAGGAGGAGGGAAATCGAGTTGCAGACCCAGACCAAGAGGAAGGCCAATGACACCTCCTCCAAGACATCCGGAGATGCCCAGAAAAAGCAAAAGTTGGGTGGTAAGTCAAGGTATGAGTACAGGTCGTCTTCAGGTCAGGGCGAGAAAAATCCGTTGATATGCTACAACTGTAAAAAGCCAAGGCATCATTGGAAGAATTGTAGGGCTCCCCCTGCGAGTGCAGTTCCTCAGATTACTTCTGTTGCTCCCGTCTGCTATCACTGCAACGAGACGGGACACAAGAAGCCCGAATGCCCGAAGTTGAAGGCTGGTAAAGGAAGCGGGGGTACAAATCCTACAATTGCATCGTCTTCTAAGGGACCCACTATGGTGACACGAGGTCGTGCTCACCAGATGAATGCGGATGAGCCGGTGATTACCGCGACAGTGGCAGGTAAATTTCTTTTTTTTTTTCTTTTCTCTCCTGCCATTATTTAATAAATGGTAGTTAGAATTGTTTACATGATCGTATGTGGTAAAACAGGCACTTATTTGCTAGATTCCAAGCTTGCTGTTGTTGTGTTTGATAGCGGTGCTACCCATTCTTTTGTATCTCGCACGTTTATTAATCGTCTGGGGTGTAGTATCGGAAAATTGGCTCGCCCAATGGTTGTCGAAGTTGCCGACAACCGCACTATTTATGTCACCGATGTCTATCGGGGTTGCACTCTCGAGTTTTCTGGAGTTGAATTCCCTATTGATCTTATCCCTATTGCGATGCGAGAGCTCTGCGTTATCGTAGGCATGGATTGGCTTGATGCGTTTGATGCGGAAATCCACTGTCGTAAGAAGCAAGTTCGTGTTCGAAACCCTAGAGGTGGAGAACTTATTATTCAGGGGGACATTCCCCGCCTGGCTATGGCTTCTTGATCTTCTGCTATAGCACTAGACGATGTTCCTATCGTTTCCAACTTCAGCGATGTCTTTCCGGAGGAACTCCCTGGCTTGGCACCTGTTTGGCAAGTGGAGTTTCACATTGATTTGGTGCCAGGTGCGTCTCCGGTAGCGAAATCTCCTTACTGCTTGGCACCACCTGAAATGAATGAGCTCCAAGATCAACTGCAAGAACTAAGTGATAAAGGGTTTATACGGCCAAGCTGCTCGCCTTGGGGTGCTCCTATTCTCTTTGTGAAGAAGAAAGATGGATCCCAGCGAATGTGT
Organism: Lactuca saligna; assembly: GCF_052625555.1. Classification (NCBI taxonomy): domain Eukaryota; kingdom Viridiplantae; phylum Streptophyta; class Magnoliopsida; order Asterales; family Asteraceae; genus Lactuca; species Lactuca saligna. Next base: position 250,264,049 of record NC_136424.1, read on the forward strand.
ATTGATTATAGGGAGCTAAACAAGCGCACGATAAAGAATAGGTACCCGTTGCCACGTATTGACGATCTTTTCGATCAACTTCAGGGAGCATCTTGGTTTTCCAAGATTGATTTACGTTCCGGTTACCATCAGATGCGTGTTCGTGAAGAAGACATTGAGAAAACATCATTCCGTACTTGATATGGGCACTTTGAATTCGTGGTGATGCCTTTTGGGCTCACCAATGCACCAGCAGCGTTCATGAATCTCATGAACTAGGTGTGTAGCCTGATGCTTGACCGTTCGGTCATAGTGTTCATAGATGATATCTTAGTCTATTCTAAGAGCAAAGAGGAGCATCAGCAACACCTTCGGGAGATTCTGGAAACTCTGGCAAGAGAAAGGCTTTATGCTAAATTCTCAAAATGTGAATTTTGGTTGGAAGAAGTTCAGTTCTTGGGGCATGTGGTAAACAAACACGGTATCAAGGTCGATCAAGCCAAGGCTGATGCGGTTAAACAATGGAAGATTCCGAAAACACCTTCTGAATTCGCAGTTTCTTGGGTTTAGCCGGTTATTACCGGAGGTTCATTGAAAATTTCTCTAAAATCGCCTTACCACTCACCCGATTGACCAAGAAATCAATGAATTTCGTTTGGGGCCCGGAGCAGCAACTGGCGTTTGATGAGTTAAGGAAGCGATTGTGTGAAGCTCCGATTTTGGCCTTACCTGATGGGGTTGAGGATATGGTGGTTTACTGTGATGCATCGCTTCAAGGTCTTGGTGCCGTGTTAATGCAACGAGATAGGGTGATAGCCTATGCCTCCCGATAGCTGAAACCCCACGAACGAAACTACCCCACTCATGATTTGGAGCTTGGGGCTGTTGTTTTCGCTCTTAAGATTTGGAGACACTATCTCTATGGAGTGAAGTTTATCATATACACTAACCATAAGAGTCTAAAATATTTGTTCGAGCAGCGGGATTTGAATATGAGGCAGATTCGATGGTTGGATGTGGTAAAAGATTATAATTGTGAAATTCATTACCACCCCGGTAAAGCTAATGTGGTAGCTAATGCTCTCAGTCGTAAACAATCTGCCGAACCGATTAAAGCTAAGTGTCTCCGGATCACGATGGTGTCGTCTTTATTAGATCTAATCCGGGACGCCCAAAAGACGGCAATATTGGAGGAAAACATCAAGCGTGAGAAGATTGGGAAAGAGTTGCCTAAGATGGAACAAGATGGGCGGGGTTTGCTGACTCGCTACGGTAGGGTTTGGGTTCCATATACCGGGGGAAATCGGAAATCCCTAATGGATGAGTCTCATAAGTCAAAATTTTCTATCCATCCTGGTGCTACTAAAATGTATCGGGACCTTCATGAGGCTTACTGGTGGCATGGAATGAAGAATGATGTGGCTTGATTTGTGGAAGAATGTATGACCTGTCGGAAGGTCAAGGCGGAACACCAGAAACCTCATGGGAAGTTGCAACCATTGGAGATTCCTGAATGGAAATGGGAGCATCTATCCATGGACTTCATTACAAAACTTCCTAGAACTGCCCGAGGATCAGATACGATATGGGTGATTGTTGATTGTTTGACTAAGAGTGCTCACTTTCTGGCTATAAAGGAGAGCTCATCGGCGGAGAAATTAGCCGAGATCTTTGTTTGGGAGATTGTCTCATTACATGGGGTGCCCGTTTCTATCGTCTCCGATCGAGGAACCCGATTTACCTCTCGGTATCGGAGGAAGTTTCAAGAGGAATTGGGCACACGATTACATTTTAGTACTGCCTTCCATCCGCAGACAGACGGGCAGAGTGAGCGGACGATTCAGACCTTGGAGGACATGCTTAGGGCGTGTGCGATTGATTTTGGGGGTAGTTGGGATGACCATCTACATCTAGCTGAGTTTTCTTATAACAACAGCTATCACTCGAGCATTAAAATGCCTCCGTATGAAGCCTTGTACGGGAGGAAGTGCAGGACGCCCGTTTGTTGGGGCGAGGTTGGGCAGAGGGTACTTGGGAGTACCGATATCGTGCTACAGACTACGGAGAAAATCCAAGTGATTCGGGATCATTTGGTCACAGCGAGTAGTCGTCAGAAAAGTTATGCCGACAAAAGATGCTCCAATCTTGAGTTCCAAGTGGGAGATTATGTGTTGCTTAAAGTCTCCCCCTGGAAAGGTGTGATTCGATTTCGGAAGCGGGGAAAGCTCGGACCCCGATTCATTGGACCCTACAAGGTCATAGCTCGTGTGGGGAAGGTGGCTTACCATTTAGAGCTTCGTGACGAGCTTAGTCTAATTCATAATACGTTCCACGTGTCTCAGTTACGAAAATGCGTTGTTGATGAGACCGCTGTGATACCACTGGAGGACATACAAATTGACGAGCGTCTCAATTATGTTGAGAAACCAATCGCAATTTTAGAACGAAAGACGAAAGCTCTCTGCAACAAGACTATAAACCTGGTTAAGGTGCAGTGGCAACATAGGAAGGGTTCGGAATGGACTTGGGAACCAGAATGCAAGATGCGGGCTCATTATCCGGATTTGTTTCTAGGTGTTGACTTCGAGGACGAAGTCCGTTCTTAGTGGGGGAGAGTTGTAACGCCCCGGGTTTTCTCGGTATGTTTGGTTATTTTAATTTAATTATCCTTGTAACCTGGGGTTAATTTATTTAACCAATGTCTGATTTCTTATGTTATTGGACTCTTTTGATCATCTTGGAAACTCCTTTTATTAAAGTCCATGGGCCATGGGCCTATTTGCAAAGTCCATCTAGTTAATAGTACTTAATGTGTAAATTGAATCATTTGGAACACACACAAGGAAAACACTCTAAACCCTCCCTCTCTCTCAAAAATCATCCCTCTCTCTCTCTCTCTCTTTGGGATCAAGAGCAGCCAAGGGGCTGTTTGGAGCTTAATTCTTGTTCATTTCCAGCCTTGATTCGTATTGGTATGAACCTCCTTATCCTTTCTTACAACTTGATTCATAACCTTGTTCTAGTTTTATGATTTCATATTAACCTCTTCTCCTTCTTATTTTATTTGTAATTGTATGTTATACATCATCTCAATATCCTATCTTCACCCCATATATGGTGGATGATGGATCTAGGGGATTACATGTGGCAAAAGATCATGGAAACCCTAAAAGGGAGAATGATGATTTTATGTGCTTATGTTTATTTTCATGTTGATTATTATAACATCCTTGTGGCTAAATGAAATCCTAATTATCCCTAACACTTTTTAGTACCACCATTATCATGGGGACTGAATTGGGATGATGAACAAAGGAGAAGGATGGATAAGCCAAAAAGGAATCACGGGTGGCTACGATTCTGTTTTTCATCAGATCTGTAGTCATTTTGTAAAAACCATATCTGGAGCTCTAGAACTCAAACGGACCCCAAACCAGTTCCAAAAGTTCAAAAATTGAGTTGGATAACTTTCTTAAGAAGGCCAACCTCACTGATAAGGGCTTTATCTATGTGAAAGAATGGCATCTTTTCTGTTAGGTCTGATCCGGGTCTATTCTGATATGTCATTTTGTTTTCATCATTTCTAAGGCTTGGAAAAGGATCCAGAGTGATTACAAGTTTCTATATGTTCCTTATATTATGAATTTAAGATCTGGAGAATATGGGGTGTTATTTCCAATTATAAATTGGTTAGAATGGATCCACACTCCATGTCAGTGGGCAGTCACCAGTTTTTGCTAGTGCTGTGATTGTCCGCAATGTGAATTTTATATCTGGAGTTTGAGAGATGCTTTTCATTCAATTCCAACTCTGAGACTTTCACTTCTATGTCCTTTACTTCTATTAATTTTCTTTTGGATGAATTCTACTCACAAGTTGGGTAGAATTGGCCAACATCACTTGACTATATTGTTGGAGACAGAAGTGATACACCATTTTGTAAAATTCATATTTAATTCATCTTTTGGAGTTAGAATGAGTTCTCTATAGTTGTGGAATCCAGAGCAATCATAGTTTCCTATAAAATTTATTTAAAGCTATGTTTCTGTTTTATATTTTGGAGTAAATCCGTTTTGAACAGCAGGTCTGTTTCAGAGACCTTGCTGTGATTACTCTTTTCTCAACTCATAACTTCATTACTTCTCCTTTCTAACCTTTAGTCCTTTTTCGGTGAGGTTTTGAAGTTTTCTCAAGCTTGATAGCATTATTTAATTGTTATCCATCCTTAATAATCACTCAAGGTGAGTTCTCTCACACCGTTGTATTGATGATTGTGTTTGCTAGTTAGCTCATGTGTGATTATTTGAATTTATTATAAAAGCATGCTATATAAGTATTGTTTTAATTCGTACATATGCACTGTATGTAACTAATTATGGATATGGGGACACCACCAAATGATACAGATTTACCGGTGCGGTGGGTAGGTAAGATCACCAACGTAATACTCTTCGTGAGGTGCGGTGATTAGGGCCAAATGATACGGGATCTTCCCAGTGCGGTTCAAACCTACAAGTCCTTCTCGTAATATAGACATTGATTCGTTCTTTTCCTTTATCATTATAATTGGAAAATGGATTAGGGCTAGTAAATATGAATGTTAGTACAATGTCTGTGTTTGAATTCACTAAGCTTCGTGCTTACGTTTTTCCCTTATAACTTTTCATGTGTTAAGATTAAAGAGGCTAAGGGTTGACATGGAGCATCGGGACATCGCTACTAGTTATTTTGTTGGGACCTTATTATTATTATTACTTCCGCACTTATTTTATATGATTATTAAGTTGATGTATTATGTTATGACTATTTCAGTTGTTTTAATTTAATTTAAGATGCGTTTTAAAAGTTTAAAATTTTTGCAAAAAAAAAAATTGGGTGTCACATAAGCTGAAAATCAAGACCGAAACCATACAAAAATTCGACTCCTTGATTGCCAACTTAAGTTCAGAAAACAAAATCGATGTTGAAAATGCATCTGAACTTAATGAGGACGATGATATGAGTGAAATTTCTGTAGAGGATGAAGTCGACTGTTCGGAATTTGTCAAGAGCGAACCTACAAACCACAAAAACCTGATTTCTGAAAATTCTATAGAATTTTCTCGCTTGTCAAAATCTAAGTCCTCAATCCTTAAAGAAAAATTTGTTGTGTTTCAAAAGGTTAGAACTACTCCCAATAAGGTATATAAAGTCACAGGAGTAACCGAACATCAAACTGCTGAACTCACTGCCATGGTGAACGAAGGCAATGCAGATGGGTGTGATGAGTTTTTCTGGTCAGCTCCTATAGACAATGCAGACGAAACAGTTGGTCTATCAGAGCTAGCGTACTGGAAAACCAAAGGAAGATATGTAACAGAGCCACTGAATAAGCCTGACAACTTTGATGTACCAAGTACAAGTGGCACAAAAGAAATACCTGTAGAAGAAGTCACCTCCACAAGCGAAACCTCATCTATGAAGAGTGAACCGGTTGCCAAGAAGCTGAAACAAAAAGCTAATATCCATAGACAACCGAAACAGGTGAAAAATCAAAAGCAACAAAGAAACCTGAGATACAAAAAGAATCTCTCAGAGCGAAAGCAGTTTTGGCGCTCTTAAAATACTCACTTCTCTTATCCTAATAAAGATTCAAAGTCAGGGAAAAAGAATTTCGGGACACATGAAGAATAGAACCAAAAGGAGAGGTTCGGTCCCGAGAGCAACAGCAACCGAAAGGAGAGGTTCGGTCCCGAGAGCAATAGCAATCGAAAGGAGAGGTTCGGTCCCGAGAGCAACAACAACCGAAAGGAGAGGTTCGGTCCTGAGAGCAACAAGAACCGAAAGGATAGGTTCGGTCCGACCAACAACACTCAAAAATCCAACTTCGGCTCCTCAGCAAGTAGCTACCGAAGTTCCAGGTTCGGTCCCTCTAATGACCATAAACAAAAAGGTCATTTCGAACCACAAATCAGGAAAAATTCCCATTCTAAATTCTCTTTTTCTAATTCTTCTCATTCTCAGTTATCTTCTAAACCTAATTCTGTTCCCGCACAAAATTCAAAATCATCAATGAACTTAAAAGGAAAGTCGAAGATTTCTTCAGTCAAGGAAGACCGAAAGCAGAATAATACCCAAACACCAAAATCTGAAACTAAAACGTCTGTAGCTAACTCTAACAAAATCAAAGTGTTTACTATTAAGAGAAAAGATGAAACAACCTTGATAAAACGAACATATCTTGTTGATGTTTCTATTACTATTCCTGTTCCTGTGAAAGGCTCACGTGAACCCAAGAAACTTTGGGTTCCTAAATCTGCTTAATTTTTGCAGGTTATTAGTGACGAGCAGTTTGATGAAGAATGGTACATTGACAGTGGCTGCTCACGTCACATGACGGGAAGAAAGCAAGAGCTAAGGGAGTTTCAATCTCTTCAAAATGGTGGCAATGTCAAGTTCAGTAACAACTCCTACGGAACGATAAAAGGTTATGGGATGATAACTAATGGAGACTTCACAATAAGAAAGGTGGCGTGCGTTGAAGGGTTGCAGCATAATCTCATCAATGTATCTCAACTAGTGGGAGGTACAGGTCTTAAAGTTTCTTTTGACGACGAAGGTTTAGAGATTATAGAGAAGAAATCCAACAAGGTCATCCTCAAATCAGACCGAAAAGGAGAAATATTTCCTCTAAATCTCAAACCAATCAAAGGAAATCCAGCTATATGTCTTTTGTCCAAAGCTCATTCTGACGAAAGCTGGTTGTGGCACCGAAGGTTCTCACATCTCAACTTCAAAGACATCAACAAGCTTGTCATTGGAGGTCACATTCGGGGTCTTCCATTACTCAAGTTTGATTAAGAACACTTGTGCGCTACATGCGAAATGGGGAAACAAAGTCGACAAAGTCACCCATAAATTATAAACACAAAAGTTGTAGAACCACTTGAGTTGCTTCACATCGACTTGTGTGGTCCATCATCAATCGAAAGCATTGGCGGTAACAAGTTTATTCTTGTTATTGTTGATGATTTCTCACGTTTTACATGGGTGTTCTTTCTGAAGCACAAATCTGAGGCCACTCCTAAGCTAAAGATGTTTATCAAGCTGGTTGAAGTGCAACTGAGAAAAGTCGTTCGAAACATTAGGAGCGACAATGGACTGGAGTTCAAGAACAAAGAATTTGGAAACTTTTTGGCAGAAAAAGGAACTAGTCACAACTTCTCAGCCCCTTACACGCCTCAACAGAACGGTATTGTCGAAAGGCGAAACCAATCCTTGTGTGAGGCGGCCCAAACTATGCTAAGTTTCGCTTCTCTTCCCTTATATTTCTGGGCTGATGCTATTGCTGCAGCATGCTTTACGCAGAACAGGTCTTATCTCAACAACCGTTTCTCTCTCACTCCTTATGAGATCATCAATAACAGGAAGCCGAACGTAAAATTATTTCATGTGTTCGGTTCACGATGCTTCATCTTCAACTCTAAAGAACATCATAACAAGTTTGATGTTAAAGCAGACGAAGGAATTTTTCTGGGATATTCTCACTTCAAAAGCATATCGGGTTTTAAACAAGCATTCTAGAAAGATTGAAGAAACCTATTATGTGACTTTCGATGACAGCTACGTCAAGAAGCTAAAGACTACTGAAGGAGCATTTGGAGAGATTTTCTCTCAAACAGGTCAAGTCACAGCCACGATTGCCAATTTATTTGATCAGTTTGTGGACTTATTTGATGAACCTGAGAAAGCCACTCTCTTGGAAGCCAAAGCGGCAGACAACAAAATGGGTGACGGAGAGCATGTTCCAAATGAACCTCCTCAACACAGCGCTTCAGTTGAGGGGGAGAATTCATTCTCTTCAAATCAACCGAACACACACTTTCAGTGGGAGAACTCTATCCCTACATCACCCGAAGGTCCTACATCACCCGAAGGTCCTGTAGCACCCGAACGTCCAGCCACACCCGAAAGTACAGAAGCACCAGAAAGTCCAGCTACACCTGAGAGTTCTATTTCATCATTAGTCGAGGGGGAGAATTCCGATATGTTCTACGATGACAATAGTCAATCTGAATTGGAAGAAATGATCAACGCCGAATTGGATCCATCCTATGATCCAAACTATCCTCCCCTCATTAAATGGACCAGAGATCATCCTGTATCTCAGATAGTGGGTAATGTATCTGAAAAGGTCCTGACCCGATCCCAAGTGAAGGCAAAGCAAGCCTCTCTATTCTCCAAAGTAGAGTTCTCCATGTATAATTCTTTCGTCTCCAAAGTTGAGCTGAAGACAGTCAATACGGCTCTTGATCATTCTGATTGGGTTCAGGCTATGCAAGATGAACTCAATGAGTTTGAACACAACAAGGTTTGGCGCCTTATCCCAACACCTAAAGACACCTCAGTCGTTGGTCTCAAATGGGTATTCAGAAACAAAATGGATAAGGAAGGTAATGTAATTCGAAATAAAGTTCGTCTCGTGGTGAAAGGATATTGCCAGGAAGAAGGAATTGATTACGAATAAACTTTTGCTCCGGTAGCAAGGCTGGAATCTGTTAGTATATTTCTTGCCTACATTGCACATAAAAACTTTGAGGTCTACCAAATTGATGTAAAATGCACCTTTCTGAATGGAGAACTAGAAGAAACGGTTTACGTGGAGCAACCTCCTGGTTTTGTAAACGAAAAGCATCCTAATCACTAGCTCACACCATCCTTGGATAAACTGACAGTCGATATAATGTTATACCGCCAGATGATTGGATCCTTGATGTACCTCACAGCTAGCAGGCCCGATATAATGTTTTCTGTGTGTTATTGTGCCAGGTTTCAAGCGAATCCTCGTGAACCACACATGCTAGCAGTGAAGAATATACTTCGGTATTTGAAGCGAACCACCTCTCTCGGTCTCTGGTATCCATCAAACTCAGGTTTCTTTGTTCAAGCCTACTCAGATGCAGACCTTGGTGGCTATGGTTTAGACAGGAAAAGCACTGCAGGAGGATGTCAATTCCTCGATGGGAAGTTGGTGAGCTGGCAATCTAAGAAACAAACATGCGTTTCACTGTCTACAGCCGAAGCAGAATACATTGCAGCCGCCGCTTGCACATCTCAAGTAGGCCTGTCAAATCGGGCCGCCGTGTCGTGTTTTTGTCTGACACGACACGACACGACAAGGTTTTTTGTAACACGAACACAACACGACACGATGTCGTGTTTATTTTCACTAACACGAAAACGAAGCAATTAAAAAACGACAACACGACACGACACGACAAAGATAATATTACATAACTATTATTTTATTTAATTCATATTTAATCATATATAACACGATAAAAACGACAAACACGAAAACACGACAAATACTTGCTCAATCGTGTTAATTTTGTGTGGATTTGTAAACACGAACACGACACGAAACGACATCGTGTTTTTTAAACTTGACACGAACACGACACGAAAACGAATTCGAATTTTGATTTCGTCCTGATTTCGTTTCATGTCGTGTATTTTTGTCGTGTCGTGTCATAAATTGACACCCCTAATCTCAAGTGATTTGGATACAAAGCCAACTTCGGGACTATGGACTCAATATGAAAAAGATCCCACTATATTGTGAGTCAGAAAGTGCAATTAGGATCTGTCATAACCCAGTGCAACATTCCAAAACCAAACACATTGCACTAAGGTATCACTTTATTAAAGATCACGTTGAAGACGGAAACGTAGAGATTCATTTTGTACGCACTACTGATCAACTGGCTGACATCTTCACCAAAGCTCTTCCTAAATCAAGTTTCTATAAAATTCTACAAGGGCTAGGTATGATGGAATCGGAGTCAGTACCAAAAACTACTTCTTAAAACTAAAAGTTAGAAGCGAAATGAACCGAACGCTCGGTCTATTTCGGGTTCGGTTCACATGGGAACCGAAATGAACTGAACACTCGGTCTATTTCGGGTTCGGTCCCATTCTCTTGTCTTCACTTATCACTTAAAGATAGTTTCTTTGGTTCTAATCTTTTTGTATCATTTCTTCTCAATTTCATCTCTCTTATTTTCCAAAACCTTTTCTTTTTCAAATTCATTTTATTTTAACCGAAATAGGCCGAACGCTCGGGTTCGGTTCAAAAAAAAAAAAAATTTGTGTCTTTGTTTTTTATTTTTCTTTCTTTAAATCAAAAATTCCATTTTTTTTTGTTTTGTGTGTTTATTTTTTTATTATTATTTGTGTTCGTTAAGGTTCATGTGTGGATATTTATGGGGAAATTCTGGTTCTCACATTTTTATTAGTTAAGTGTCCCTAGAAGCATGCTGCTGTATGTGTCCAAAGCCTCACTTGATTCTGAATAATAGCCTTACTGACTTGGTATATACAAACCTTGTCTTCCTAATTAGGCTTTAATATTTATTCTAATCATGAGCTACCTTACTCTCTTCTCACATGAGATAAGAGTTATCTGCCTGGTCCTTATTTTAACAAAAGAGGTAACTTGGTTTCTTTACACCATCTCCAGTACTTTTCTCCATCCTATTCGCTTCATAAACGTAACCCTTGAGACTCTCAGAAATTACCACTGAGGTTTATGGTTATACAATTTTTGTGTTCATGATCTTAGCTTCGTGCCACTACGTGCTAAGTGAAACCCACAATTCAATACCTACCATGAATTGACGGTAAACCATTACATTTGTAGTTGTATCATGAAATCTCTTTCTTTTGTGTGATTCTTATGAAATTGTTACTAACCATGACATTTCTTCCCATAGAATCCAATTTTAATATTTTGAGATTTCACAAACAAACATTTCCAACAAGTCACCACAAATACAATCCCAACCTACTTGTTTAACAGACCACATTGGTCTCACAGGTACTTCGTTTGGTTTCGGTCTTATGTCAAGGTCCGAAATTCTAAACTGAAGCGAAAGCCACCCAAATTAGCCTACTTAAAAGAAGCCTTTCAACACTTCTAAATAAGTGTCTGATCGTAATTCAACCGGAAACCAAGCAAACACTTTAAGGTCTCTCTTGACTTTAAAGGAAGAGATTCGTGCCCGGGATCCATTGTTTCGTGTCTATATTGACATCAAACATTCCCACATAGCTATAGCTTTATTTCTTTTTCTTTGACATTCTATGCACGAAAATATTTGATTTTCCAAAAGTCTGGTTCGGTTCTCTACCAGCTGCTTTCCCTTATGCAGCTTTGGTTATTAATAATGTACTAAACAAGGACACGCTGTGATTTTTATCAGTCCTTACCTCTTTTTATTGATGACAACTATTTAAAAGGTAAGGTGCTGACCCAGTCGGAAGAGTAACAGCTTCAATAGTGATTTGACGGGAACGCGTGCAACAAGGAAACAATATTCTCTTTCATGCTTAATCATCGGGGATGCTAACTGTCAATTTTCAATCACATCAAGCGCCATTCTGAGTTCCGAGAAGATTTGGGGGCAAATTTTTCTCTCATCCATAACCGATATAAAGGGATCAACCCCGACTATTTCTCCTCTTCATCGCAACCCACAAAACACACAAAGGTTTTTCTCCTACTATTCCTCTTCTTCTTTGAAGCATTCAACAATGGCAGATTCCTCTTCCGTCCATGAAACTTCTTGCCAATCAAACATTCTTCCAATTCGACCACAGCAAAGCATCGATCTCAACCCAATATCCTATGATGCATTTATGTATCCGATAGTGGAGTGTCTCAAATACTCTCCACTAATTCTCGCACTCTCTAAGGTTGAAATCGTACCGATGGAATGTCTTTCACAAGTTTTCTCCACCACCCACTACGACAAATCTGTTGATCGTATCTACTTCGACATTCTTGACAATAAATCCTCTATCTCCAAGCAGCGATTTTTTTGGCTTCTAGGGTTTGAACTTGACGAATCGAGGGTTAACCCTGATTCAATCACCGTGGGTCAACTCTTTTCCATGTTTTATAACATGGGATACACAGAAATCCTTACGATGATGACAAAATTCAAGAAGTCATGCTTTCCTCCTATATGGAACGGCTTTTTCACGATACTCTTCAAGGGTTTATCTGAACGGAGTGCAGGTTCTGACGGGGCCAGCCGATTATTCATGACCATCCTTTATTGTCTGTATAATGGGATCAACCTTGATTACGGTTCGATCCTGTGGCAACAGTTGATTCAAAGCCTTGGCTCTACCTCTCGGCACACTGAAATATCTTATGCCAAGTTTTGGACGATCATCACCAAATGGGCCATGGACAAATATCATGTCCCCACAGTGGCCAACTCTCCTCTCTCCTCGAATTGTGTGTTTCATACCACCACGATTATTATGACTGATCCCTCCAAATTTATTTTTGTTGGATCAATTCCAGAATCCATGTACGCTGGTGTATCCAAGGAGAGCAGGATCTTCAAAACCTACAAGGAGTTTCCTCCTTCGGGTTCGAGAGAGTTGACACCTGAGATGCTTCAGTCTATTAATGACGCAGACAAACCTGCCACCAGGGGAAAGAAACCAGAGAAAGGGAAAATCATGAAAGCTGCAAAAGGAGCGAAAGGCCCTACTCCTAAGAAGCGAAAGTTGACAAAAGCAGCCCAATCTCCTCCACCGAAGAAGAAGAAAACACAACCGAAGCACAAACTAGTTCTTGCTTCTTCCTTGAGTGATTCAGACGATGAAAGTTCAGACTTTGAAGAGTCGATCCGAGGTGACTCTCCTCCCTGTTCTCCTATTCATGAGGTACCTATTGTCACCGAACCTATATCTTCTCCACCTATTACTTTATCTATTTCCATTCCCACCATAACCTCCTCTATTTCTATTCCCCCCCATAACTACCTCTAGTTACATTCCACCCACCTCTATTCCTATACCACCACCCATTTTCTCTGAAGCCACTACAACAACCACTGGAGTTCGAACCAATGTATCTGATACGGGGGATCGTACTTCAGCACCCGAACATACACCTACACCCGAACCAACTTAAGCACCCGAACTTACACCCACTACTGGACCATCCACTATACCCTTATCTCCCACTCACTCAGCTGAAACCGAGACATTTCTAGGAGGGGAAGATATGACCTTCGATTCCATTTACTACAGCCCCTACCAGGTTCAAAGTGATGATGATGATGATGCTCCCGTCACCAAAAAGCACATCAAGGAACTCCACGAGAAGATTGATAATCTCGTTGCTTCCTCCTCTACCTCAATGTCTCATATCTCGGAAGCCACCATTAAAGGGATGGTGGACGCTTTCACCAAAGCACACGAAGCCTCAATCAACTCCGCTACTGCTGCTATTGACAAATCTACAAAGGCTTGTGCTGCGGCGACCGAAAAAGTCGAAAAACTATTTCAATAAGCTAACATCTTTCTGGAGTCTTTGCAGGGGGCAACCGAAACTAATGCCAAAAAGGTTCGCTCGGTTGTGGAGAAGCTGGCCACTTACCTAGAAATAGAAAAAACAGTACTTTGCCAGCCTTCGTCAAACCCTCAAAGAAGACAATCAATCTTTTCAGTCTTCTGTTGCAGATCGTCTGCTCAACTTCCAACAAAGCCTTGCCACAAAATCTTCTTCAAAGGAGGAACTTGCTCGCAAAACATCTAAGATCCAACTTGCAAGTCATCAGCTGTCCTAAGCAGAGAAGGAGGTCGATTCTCTTCGGTCTGAGAAAGCTGTGATTTAAAGTTGTGTTTTGGATGTCCACGGAGCTCTATCCAATATTATTGAAGCCCATGGCCCGATTCTCAACTACTCGGTGAGGCGAACTCTTGCTGAGAAGCTTGCCCCTGCCCTTGCCTTGCTTAGCCAAATTGAGGGGCTTCCTGAGCAAGTGGCCCATCCGAAACAAGGGGGAGAAAAGACTTCAAAGGCCACAACTCAATCTCAACCACTTCCAGTCTCTTCATTAGTTCCTCCTAGAGCAACCAAACCAACAATTGTTCTTGCATTAGGTTTGAGTGTTCAAGACAAAGGCAAATAGGTTCTCAATGACAGTGATGAAAGTGAGGATAAAGAAACTATTGCTAACATTCTAAAGAAACAGGCCAGGGAGAAGGAGCTTGATGCAAATGCTCGGATTGCTAGAGAGGCTGAAGCTAATGAGAGGAAGATAAAGGAGGCTCATGATCTCCTTGAAAGCCGAAAAACTCTATTTCCTCCTTGGACTCTTGAAGATCTTGTTAAAGAAGTTATCGAGTCCCCCAACACCCTTTGGCTTGAACCCGTGATCTCCTTGGATCGGGTCAATTCGGTTGATTCTCAATTTGACATGCCCTTGACCAGAAAGGCTTTTATCTTTCATGCATTCGCCCACATAGCTGAAGTCCCTCATCCTCACCCGAAGGTCGATAGGGAACTTATAGACTTCTATCTGAGGACTGCTCAACCTCAGTATCAGACGTGGAGTGCACAGAAGATTATCAACGTTCGGGTCCTCAAACCCGTTCAGGAGGGTAACTTCACTAATGTCAGATTCAAGGTCATGAGGGGTTCCGACAAAACCGAGCATGCCATCTCTCTAGTTGATCTTCCCAATTTAAATCCTCATGACTGGATAATCCTGCACAACATTCTCCTCATCAATGAAATGGAATATGGGCCGATCATAGATCATTTCAAAAGGATGTTGGTGTGCTATATTTTGGAGGTTGCCAAGTTGGATCAAGAAGTTGCAAGTGTTCTTAGAAAGAAGCCTACTATCACTCTAGTTGGTTCTGCAAGCGATTTAAATAGAATGCAGATGGGGAAGATTGACCCAAAGCAAAACTCAGTCATGTTCACCAGGGCAGAAGGTCAGAAATGCTTATTCGCTTTGGCTGAAAAACATCTTTACACTACTTCCTGCTTGCAGCATGTTCTGGGAATCATCAATCGGTGCAAGCAGAATTCGGAAAGTGATAACAAATACTTCAACGACATGATGAATTGGTATATTCACTTCCGACAAACACTTCTGGCCATTATTCCATGCTTGTTCAAGACCGTGAAGAAAGATGGTGTTGCAGGTGCATGTAAGCCGAAGTGAGGTCTCGCCCCAATTGATGCAAAGGGGGAGATTGTTGGGTGTATGGTATTGCGTCTTGGGCTCGTCTCTTAGCCCTGTTTTGTATCCGGATTGGGCCTTTCCATCCATGATTTATTTGTTAGGGTTTGAGTATTTATAGATGCTTGCATGCATCTTAGTACATAAGATTTTAGAGATAATCTTAATAGCGTTCATTGTTTTTATCGTTTGTAACCCCTAAAGCCTCTACAGTGGAAGTTCTTTGTCGAGCTCTGCTGAGGCTTGAATCATTTGAATCATTAAGCATACTATTGATTCCATTTCTTGTTTATTACTTTGCTTAAATCGTTTTGCCAAACCTATGTAAGATCTAAACGATCAAAGAGATTTATATCTCATCAGAATCATTTATTAAGTCCAAAGACCATAAGGACATGCTCAAAGACCTTTTGGATGAAAATGACAAGTTGAAACTCAGAGGCGAAACCATACAAAAATTTGACTCATTGAGTACCAAATTAAGTTCAGAATATAAAATTGATGTTGAAAATGCATCTGAACTTAATGAGGATGATGACATGTGTGAAATCTCTATAGAGGATGAGGTTGACTGTTCAGAGTTTATTAAGAGCGAACCTGAAAACCACAAAAACTTGATTTCTAAAAATTATGTTGGATTCGCTTGTTTATCCAAAAGTAAGTCCCCAATCCTTAAAGAAAAAGCCGTTGTTTACCAAAAAGTAAGAACAACTCCCAATCAAGTTTATAAGGTCACAGGAGTAACCGAACATCAGACAGCCGAACTCACTACGCTGGTGAATGAAGATAATGCAGATGGCTGTGATGAGTATTTCTGGTCTGCACCGATAGACAATGTAGATGAAACAGTTGGTTTGTCGGAGCGAACATCATGGAAGGCCAAAGTTAGATACATGGCAGAACCACTAAATAAACCTACCAACTATGACGTACCCAGTACCAGTGGAACAAAAGAGTTTCTAGTGGAATACGTCTCCTCAACAAGCGAAACCTCTTCCATGAAAAGTGAACCTGTTGTTCAGAAGCCGAAACAGAAGGCAAATATTCACAAACAACCGAAACAGGTGAACAATCAAAAGCACCAGAGGAATCTGAGATACAAGAAAAATCTCTCAGAGTGAAAGCAATTTTGGCGCTCCCAAAATCCTCACTACACTCACTTTAATAGAAACTCCAAGCCAAAAGGAGAAGAGAACAAGGATAAAAGGAGCTTCGGTCGGTTGGATCAAAAGAACCGAAAGAAGAATTTCGGGTAACAGAAAGTACAAGACCGAATGAATAGGTTCGGTCCTGATAGCAACAGCAACCAAAATCTTGGTTTTGGTCCACCAAACAACAACAGACAAAGACCTGAGTTCAGTCCATCAAGCTTTTATAGCAGAAGATCCAGTTTCAGTCCAGAAAATCACAACAACCGAAAAGGCAGTTTCGGCCCATCAACAAATAGCAACCGAAGGTTCGTCTTCGGTCCCTCAAATGATCAAAACCGAAAGGATCATTTCAAACCTCAAGTCAGGAAGGATTCTCATTCTAAATTCTATTCCTCTAATTCTTCTTGTTCTCATTCCTATTCTAAGCCTAATTCTCGTCCTACACGAAGCTCACAATCGATGAAGGATTTGAAAGGAAAAAGGAAGATTTCCTCAGCATATGAAGACCGAAAGAAAGCTAAAGTCCAAACTCCTGAACCTAAATCCAAAACACTTGATACTAACCCTAATAAAATCAAAGTGTTTACTATTAAGAGGAAAGATAAAACAACTTTAATAAAACAAACTTATCTTGTTGATGCTTCTCTTGCTATTCCTGTTTCTGTGAAAGGCTCACAAGGACCCAAGAAACTTTGGGTTCCTAAATCTGCTTAATTTTTACAAGTTATAAGTGATGAGCAGTTCGATGAAGAATGATACATAGACAGTGGCTGCTCACGTCACATGACAAGAAGAAAGGAAGAACTAAGGCAGTTTCGGTCCCTTCAAAACGGTGGTAACGTCAAGTTTGGTAACAACTCCTATGGAACGATCAAGGGTTATGGGATGATAACCAATGGAGATTTTACAATCAGGAAGGTGGCTTATGTTGAGGGATTGCAACATAACCTCATCAGTGTGTCACAACTGGTGGGAGGTACAGGTCTCAAAGTTTCGTTCGATGACGAAGGTTCAGAAATAATAGAGAGGAGGACCAACAAAGTGATTCTCAAGTCAGAACAAAAAGGTGAAATGTTTCCTCTGAATCTCAACCCAATCAAAGGAAAACCAGCCATATGTCTATTGTCTAAAGCTCATTCAGATGAAAGCTCGTTGTGGCACCGAAGGCTCTCGCACCTCAACTCCGAAGACATCAACAAGCTAGTCATCGGTGATCATGTTCGGGGTCTTCCACTGCTCAAGTTCGACCGAGAACATTTATGTGCTGCTTATCAAATGGGGGAAACAAAGTCGCCAAAGTCACCCAACCACCATCAATTCAAAAGTTGTTGAACCACTTGAGTTGCTTCACATCGACTTATGTGGTCCATCATCAATTGAGAGCATTGGCAGTAACAAATACATCCTTGTTATTGTTGATGACTTCTCACGGTTTACTTGGGTGTTCTTCCTAAAGCTCAAATCTGAGGCAACTCCCAAGCTGAAGATCTTTATTAAGCAGGTTGAAGTGCAACTGAGAAAAGTCATTCGAAACATCAGGAGCGATAATGGACTAGAATTCAAGAACAAAGAATTGGAAATTTTCTTAGCAGAAAAAGGCACAAGTCACAATTTCTCATCCCCCTATACTCCTCAACAGAACAGAATTATCGAAAGGCAAAACCGATCCCTGTGTGAGGCAACCCGAACCATGCTGAGTTTTGCCTCTCTTCCTCTATATTTCCGGGCAGACGCCATTACTGTAGCTTGCTACACCCAAAACAGGTCTTATCTCAATAAGCGTTTCTCTCTCACCCCTTATGAGATTCTTAACAAAAGGAAGCCTAATGTCAAGTTCTTCCATGTGTTCGGCTCGAGGTGCTTCATCTTCAACTCTAAAGAGCATCGCAACAAATTTGATGTCAAAGATGATGAAGGCATCTTTCTGGGATACTCTCTTACTTCAAAGGCGTACAGGGTTCTGAATAAGCATTCTAAATGTATTGAAGAAACCTATTATGTGACGTTTGATGACAATTATGTCAAGAAGTTGAAGTCTACCGAAGGGACAATTGGAGAGACTTTCTCTCAAACCGGTCAGGTCACAACATCAATCACCAATCTTTTTGACCAGTTCATGGATTTATTTGATGAACCTAAGAAGGCAA
The DNA here is from genome assembly GCF_052625555.1 of Lactuca saligna. Lineage (NCBI taxonomy): Eukaryota > Viridiplantae > Streptophyta > Magnoliopsida > Asterales > Asteraceae > Lactuca > Lactuca saligna. The sequence goes on from NC_136424.1 coordinate 250,282,364, forward strand.
TTCATTCTGAAGTTAGGGCTGCAGACAACAAAGTGGATCACCTTAAGCAGATTGTTGAAGATGCAGCCAAACAAATAACAGAAGAAGAACCAGTTAGAAACGAACCTCCTCAAAGCAATACTTCAGTCGAGGGGGAGAAACAAGTCTCTTCAGATCAACATGACTCACAAATCCAGGGGGAGAATCCAATCTTTGACAGACCCGAAAGTCTGGAACGAACCGAAAGGTTGGTTGCACACGAAAGTCCGGAACGACCTAAAAGCCCGGTTGCACCCGAAAGTCCGGAACGACCCGAAAGTCTTGTAGCAACCGAAAGTATGGAAGGAATAGAAAGTCCTATAACACCCGAAAGTCCAGAACAGCCCACAAGCCCAATAGAAGAAGGATTTTTTGGTTCATATCCACAAGTTTCATCGTCTGTCGAGGGGGAGAATTCCGATATGCTTTATGATGATGATTTACAATCAGAGTTGGAAGAAGAAGTAAATGCTGAGTTGGATCCCTCTTAGGATCCAAATTATACTCCTCTCACCAAATGGACCAGAGATCACCCTGCATCTCAAATAGTGGGTGATGCATCAGAAAAGGTTCTAACAAGATCACAACTAAAAGCGAAGCAAACTGCTCTATTGTCTAAAGTAGAATTCTGCATGTTTAATTCATTCATCTCCAAAATAGAGCCGAAGACCGTCAATACTGCTCTCGATCATTCTGATTGGGTTCAGGCAATGCAAGACGATCTTAATGAGTTCGAAAGAAATAAGGTCTAGAGACTTATTCTAACACCGAAAGATGCCTCAGTTCTCGGTCTCAAATGGGTATTCAGAAACAAACTGGATAATGAGGGAAATGTGATCCAGAATAACGCTCGGCTAGTGGTGAAAGGATATTGCCAGGAAGAAGGAATCGATTACGAAGAGACATTCGCTCTAGTTGCACGATTGGAATCAGTTCGAATATTTCTTGCCTATGCCGCACACAAGAACTTTGAGGTCTACCAGATGGATGTGAAGTGTGCCTTTCTGAATGGAAAACTTGAAGAAACCGTGTAGGTGGAGCAACCTCCTAGTTTTGTAAATGAAAAGCATCCAAATCACTGCTATATCTTGGATAAGGCAGTTTATGGTCTGAAACAAGCTCCTAGGGCGTGGTATGAAACTTTAACTAAGTTTTTAAAGATGTCTAAATTCAAACAAGGTTCGGTTGACCCAACCTTCTTTCGTAAAAAGGAATGTAACCACCTTATGATTGTTCAAATCTATGTTGATGATATCATCTTCGGCTCCATGAATCCCAACCTAACAGCTGAATTCAGTAAGTTGATGGAGACTAAATTTGAAATGAGCTCAATGGGTCCGATTAACTTTTTCCTTGGTTTAAATATTAGATAGGGACCCGAAGGAATCTTTATCAACCAGGAAGCATACACAAAGACTTTCCTTGCTAAATTCGTCATGATGGGAGACTCAAAGGTCAAAGTCCCTATGGTGTTCGGCACCAACCTCACACCTTCTTTGGAGAAACCGACAGTCGACATCACGCTATATCGCCAAATGATTGGTTCCCTAATGTACCTCACAACTAGTAGGTCCGATATAATGTTTTAGTATGCTATTGTGCCAGGTTTCAAGCAAATCCTCGTGAACCACACATGCTGGCAGTGAAGAATATTTTCCAGTATTTGAAGCGAACCACCTCTCTCGGTCTCTGGTATCCCTCAAACTCAGGCTTCTTTGTTCAAGCCTACTCAGATGCAGACTTAGGTGGATGCGGTCTAGACTGGAAAATCACCACAGGAGGTTGTCAATTCCTAGACGGAAAGTTGGTTAGCTGGCAATCGAAGAAACAAACATGTGGTTCTCTATCTACAGCCGAAGAAAAGTACATTGCAGCCGCCTCCTGCACATCACAAGTGATTTGGATCCAAAGCCAACTCCGGGATTATGGACTCAATATGAAAAAGATCCCACGATATTACGATTCAGTAAGTGCAATTAGGATCTGTCATAACCCAGTACAACATTCCAGGACCAAGCATATCACACTAAGGTATCACTTTATTAAGGATCATGTGGAAGATGGAAACGTCGAAATTCACTTCGTTCGAACCACTGATCAACTGGCCGACATCTTCACTAAAGCCCTTCTTGAAGCAAGTTTCAATAAAATACTGCAAGGCCTAGGTATGATGGAATCAGAGTCAGTACCAAAAACACCTTCTCGAAACTAAAAATTGAAAGAGAAATGAACCGAACGCTCGGTCTATTTTGGGCGTGGTTCACACGGGAACCGAAACAAACCGAACGCTCGGTCTATTTTGGGTTCGATCCCACTAAACTTGTTTTCGCTTATCTTAAAAAGGTGATGTATTTGGTTGTATACTTTTGTTTTGTTCCTCTCTTTACTAACATATCAAAATTCCAAAAAAAAATTTCTCTCTTTTTTTCTTTACTTCTGTTCACGTTAGCGCTTTCTGGAATATTGATGGGGCAGGTATCATTCTCACACTTTATACTATCTAAGTGTCCCTAGAAGCATGCTGCTGCATGTTGTCCAAAGCCTCACTTGACTTTGAATAAAGCCTTACTGACTGGGCACAACTCAATTGAGGGTCTTCCTGAGCAAGTGGACCATCGGAAACAAGGGGGAGAAAAGACTTCATAGGGCACAACCCAATCTCACCCTCCTCCTATTTACAAAGCTCAATCTCAACCACATCCAATTTCTTCATCAGTTCCACCTAAAGCAACCGAACCAACAACTGGTCCTGCATCAGGTTCGGGTGCTTAAGACAAAGGCAAACAGGTTCTTAATAATAGTGATGGAAGTGAAGACAAAGAAACCATTGCTGACATTCTGAAGAAACAGGCCAGGGAGAAGGAGGTTGATACGAATGCTTAGATTGCTAGGGAGGCCGAAGCTAATGAAAGGAAGATGAAGGAGGCTCATGATCTAATTGAAAGCTGGAAAACCCTATTCCCTCCTTGGACTCTTGAAGATCTTATCAAAGAAGCTATCGAGTCCCCCAACATCCTTTGGCTTGAACCCGTGATCTCCTTAGACATGGTCGATTCGGTTGATTCTCAGTTTGACATGCCCTTGACCCGAAAGGCTTTCCTCTTTCCTGCATTCTCCCACATAGCTGAAGTCCCTCATCCTCACCCAAAGGTTGATAGGGAACTTATTGATTTCTATCTGAGGACTGCTCAACCTCAGTATCAGACGTGGAGTGCACAAAAGATTATCAACGTTCGGGTCCTCAAACCCGTTCGGGAGGGTTACTTCATAAATTTCAGATTCAAAGCCTTGAGGGGGTTCGATAAAGCTGAACATGCCATTTCTCTCGCTGATCTTCCCAATCTAAATCCTCATGACTGGATCATCCTACACAACATCCTCCTCACCAATGAAATGGAATATGGGCCAATCATAGATCATTTCAAGAGGATGTTGGTGCGTTACATTTTGGAGGTTGCCAAGTTAGATCAAGAAGTTGCAAGTGTACTCAGAAAGAAGCCCACTATCACTCCAGTTGGTTCTGCAAGTGATTTGAATATAATGCAGATGGGGAAGATTGATCCAAAGCGAAACTCAATCATGTTCACCAGGGTAGAAGGTCAGAAATGTCTATTCGCTTTGGCTGACAAACATCTTTACACTACTTCTTGTTTGGAGCATGTTCTGGGGATCATCAATCGATGCAATAAAATTTCTAAAAGTGATAAGAAATACTTCAACGACATGATCCACTGGTATATTCATTTCCGATAAACACTTCTGGCCATTATTCCTTGCTTGTTCAAAACTGTGAAGAAAGCTGGTGCCGCAGGTTCAAGTAAGTCGAAGTAAGGTCTCGCCCCAATTGACGCAAAGGGGGAGATTGTTGGGTCTATTATGTGTTGCATATTGGGCTCGTTCCTTAGCCCAGTTTTGTATCCGGATTGGGATTGTCAATCCTCGATTTAATTATTAGGGTTTTAGTATTTATAGATGCTTGCATGCATCTTGGTACGTAGCTGTTTTGTCGATCATTCATAACATTTATTGTTTCTATCGATTGTAACCCTAAAATCCTCTACAACGGAAGTTCTTCATCGAGCTCTGCTGAGGCGCGAATCTATTGAATTATTCAGCTCATTGTTGGTTCATTCTTTTGTTTGTTATTTTGTTTGCATGATTCTGATAAACCTGTGTAAGATCTAATCGATCAAAGAGAATTTTCATCTCATCACTTCTTGTTGTGAATAACCTTTTACTACAAGCCTGGCTTTATTTCGAATAATATTTACATCCTTGTCGGTTTTATTTTTTCAAATCCATTTTAATGCGACAATCGAAACATTTTTAGGTTTAGGAATTAACCTCCAAACCTTATTCCTTTCATACTCAGCTAATTCAGATTGTATTTCAACAACCCAATCTGAGTGTTCCATTGCAACCTTAATGGTTTTTGGTTCAATCTTTGAAATGAACAAATTAAACATACAAAACTCTTGATGTTCATTTAGTACCTCATTCTTTGCTCGAATTTGAGCTCTTGTCATAACACCTTTTTGAGGATTTCCAATGACCTGTTCTTTCGGATGATCTGTTTTCCATTTTTCCAAATATGGATACGATGGATCAAAATCCAATGGTGCATCTTCAAATAATTCATCATATTCTGATCCTGCAATAGAACATTCGTCATTAGTATCATGAAAATTTTCAATATGACCAAAATTCGATTCTATTGGATCATTTTGTTCCTTCTCGATATTCACTTTAGTTGGATGCTCCCCCTCAACAAGATTCTCCTTCTCAACATCCTCATTAATTCTCTTATTCTCCCCCTCAAAAGGATGATCCCCCTCAACCAGAGTATTCGAATCCAAGTGCTCCCCTCCACTGGATTATTTTGCATACTTTCGCCTACAACTAGAGAATTAGATGTTAATGCATATCCAAAATACTTTGAGTGAATGTCGAATCATCAAGATGCTTCGTAGATTCTGGAGGTGATTATCATTTGCATGAACTTCAACATCAACAACATTATCTACAACACCAAAAATTAAATCATAATCAATATCCATCGAATCTGAATTATTAGATTCATCATTAGACTCTGTAAGAATTGGATGATTTTCAAAACGCTTATCAAGTTGTTTAACATAATGATCATCAAACGTACGATTAAATGTTTCTTTGACTTTTTGTGTTCGTTTGTTCAACACACGATAAGTCACTGAATTATGAGAATATCCCAAGAAAATTTCTTCATCTGCTTTAGCTTGAAATTTCGAAAGATTATCCTTGAGATTCATAATAAAGCACCTACATCCAAAAACATGGAAAAATTTGAGATTAGATTTACGAGTGTTTATTATTTCAAAAGGAGTTATGTTGAAACGACGATGAATAAATGATCTATTTTGAGTAAAACATGTTGTAGAAACCGCTTCTGCCTAAAGATATTGGGGAAGATTCGCATATGCCAACATGGTTCGTGCTGCTTCACAAAGTGAACGATTTCACCTTTCGACCACACCATTTTGTTGAGGTGTATATGGTGAAGAGAAATTATGCGAAATTCCTTTGTCGACCAAAAACGAATCAAAAACATTGTTCTTAAATTCAGACCCATGATCACTTTTGATTTTTCGAACAATCTTCTTTAAACTTGTTTCCATATTTTTGATAAAGTCAATCATGATTTGAGCAACCTCTTATTTCAACCTGAGAAAATACACCTAAGTAAATCTTTAAAAATCATCAACAATTACAAGAATGTATCGTTTCTTGTTAAGAGTTGCAACTGTCGACGATCTACACAAGTCAATGTGAAGTAAATCCAAAGGTTTGACAATTTTTGAGTCTATAGTAATCGGATGATATTGTTTATGTTGCTTCCCTTTTTCACAAGTTGCACATAAAGAATCATTATCAAACTTTAAAACAGGTAATCCTCTTACCATATCTTTAACAACTAGTTTGTTCAAATTTCGAAAATTAAGATGTGAAAGCCTTCGTAGCCAGAGCCAACTGATGTTTGATGAAGCTTTCGAAAGTAAGCACACTGATGGTTTACCAACAATATGATTGATATCCAGAGTAAACATGTCTCCTTTCCTTTTGGATTGAAGAAAAACTTCTTTGGTGTAGACATTCGAAATTATGCTTCCCTCTTCGTTGAAAAGTACTTGATTACCAGTGTCCATAACAAGTTGCGAAACACTTAATAAGTTATGTTGAAGACCTTCGACACACGCCACTCTTTGTACAGTAAACTTGCCATTCGTTATTTTTCCATAGCCTTTTACCCGACACCTGTGATTCTTACCAAAGTTAACAACTCCAACATTCTTTAAACTTCGATAGTCACATAAATTCTCTTTCTTCCCAGTCATGTGACGAGAGAAACCACTATCAATATACCATTTATCATCATATTGCTCATCACACAAAACCTGCAATTAGTGAAAGAATTTAGGTACCTAAGGCTATTTGGGTCCTTGGACATTAGTGTGAAACATAGAATGAAATGAAGAACCTCTAACCCAATCACGAACTTTTGATTTGAAACTATCAATTAAGTCCACATCATGATTTAAAGAAATCGAAACGTAAGTTTTCATTGGTTTAGGATTGTCACTAACACATGCCTTCGTCTTCTCAGTTTGTTTTTGTATATTCGAGTCTCGTGAAACAAGTTTCCAAGCTTTTATCGAAACATTCAATTCTTTTGATGATGAACTTTCATTTGATGAAGTATTCACATACTTCTCATAAGTTTCTCGAATTTGTTGTAGTGACATGTTTCATGATTGATACATCTTGCTTTTCCCTTCAAGCCAATGATCCATGTTTTTATCTGAAGTTAATCCCTTAGTGTATGAAACTTTCAAATTCTGTTTTCCAGAAAGATTTGGAAAATTCGGTTTTTGTGGAACGAAATCAACATTTGATTTTGAACGAAATTACTCAACATGTTGACTTTTAACCCTTGTTTCGAAATTTGTGTTTTGAAAGTTTCTTTTGTAAAAAAATTTTGAATTATTTGAAAAGAAAGTGGGTTTGTAGTTTTGATTTTGAGAAAATCTTTGTTGTGAAGAAAATCGATTTGTGGGATCGTGATTTTGAAATTGCTTTGTTGAGAATTTTTTTTTGGATTTGAGTTAGACCTTGATTTATTTCTTTGAGCGGGATTTTTCTTAATGTCTGAATGTGATGAGATCTTTGTTTTAACAATTTTTTTTCATGTTGTTAGAAATTTTTGTTGTTAAATCGTTGGATTTCTTTCGAGACTCAACATTTTGCTAAAAAAAAATTCTTTCGAGCTTGTCTTTTTGAAATTCCATTTTCTTTCGAAAATTTTGTAATTTGATCTTTGAATTCTTGTGAATTTAATTTTACAACCTTTTCATTTTCCACAACAACTGAGTTTGAAACTTCTTTAACAACTTTTAGTTTTTCAACCCATTTTCGTTGAGGTTTTTGTCTTTGAAATGTATATGAATTCTTTGTAAGATTGTTTTCGATAGTACTTTGATTTGAGAAAAATCCTTCATTTGTGGTTCTTTTATTGTCTGCTTCAACCAATTTGTGAAACTCTGGTTTGATGTTATCGACATTTCCTGTTGTTACAAACACTTGGTTTGGAAAAACAACATCATCTGTGCATTTGAAATTAGGATACACCACCGAATTTGTTTCAAGATAATGAGCCCCCTTTTTAGTCATGACTTTATCGAGTTTTTTTGTATCACCATACACTTGATCGACAACAATTCGTGGAATTTTTGTTTCTTTTGAACCTTTGTTGGATGAAATGGGTTTCTGTAAAACTTCATCATCATTTTCATCATCACTACTTTCAGTCTGACTGTCTCTAACATCCACATGATCAAAATCACAAACTTTCGAAGTTGAAGGTTTGTTAGTGTCAATCTTAACCAATGGATCCTCACATTTTTCTTTTTCCTTTAGATGTTTATGCAACATTAACAATAGACAATTGAGAACAATCAACATCCTCAAGATCACTAATTTCGCTAATATTATCAGAATTATCTTCGATATCAGCAAAATTAGATTGTGAATCAGATGTCGAATTCTCAGTCTTTTTCAAGATTTTGATTTGTTTATTATTGGTTAAGTTATCATTCACAATATCAACTAATTTATTCGTATCTAGATATTCATCAATTTTAATGACTCCATAACCATATCTATAATCTGGAATTTTATGAAACTCTGCTATTGTTTTTTCACAATCATACCAAACATTATCAACCTTCTCTCTTTCATATTCTAGAAAAGGTAATAGTTTCTTATATCGTTCCTTACTAATATCAGACAAATGATTTAAAGCAGTAAGTTTAGCATACAAACGTTTGGGAGAATTACAGTATATGTTCCTTTGGGCTAATAAGATTTTTACATCACTACTTAGATTGTCCCTATCACACATAATGTTTGTAATATGCAATTATAAACATTCAAATTTTATTTTCTTGGCATCTAATTGCTTCTGTGCTTCTATCAATTGAGAAGTTGATTTCTTAGCTTCGTTGCTAGCAGAGATAACCAAGGTATCGAAATAAGCAATAGTATCATCAAAAGCAATTAATTCAGAATCATATGCACTTAAAGGAATATTAAAATATTGAAGAATAGAACGTACCTTGGTGGTTATTGGGGATTTATCAACACTTTTGGTCATGAAACAATGACCTGTCACCGTTTCGTCAGAATCATCTTCATATTTGGGAAACATGGCTCCATGCATCGGATTACGCATTTCTTCGTCATCCGATCCCGAAGACCATATCTGATAAGTTCCTTCATTCTCATCATTGACCTCTCCCTTTGCCACCAGTGACATGCCTTTCCCCTTTGCCCTTATTTCTTCCAACCTCTCAACGTAATACGCTTCGTCCTTCACCCTGTTTTTCTTCTCATCCTTTTTACGTAGCTAACAATCACTTGCCATATGATTGGTTCTGTGGCAATAATGATAGTCAATTCCTAAATCACCTTTAATCTTCTTCTCAACTTTCGTCTCTTCTTTCTCTACTTCCTTATTCTCACCCTTTTTCTTCTCTTCTCCTCCAGCCTTTGACAAGAATCTTCCTTTCACATCAACATTTTTCGACTTTGAATTGAACAGTTTCTTGAAAAACTTATTTACTTTATTATTCGAATAAAATGCAACAACTTCATCATCTGAATTAACAATGAACCCTTCTTCATTAGAACCCTCTTCTTTAACCTGTTCCTTTTCTGAAACTTTCGAAACTAAGGCTAATGGTCCACCCAAGCTTCATTTCAATTCCTCAACCATTTCATTCACTTCACCTTCGTGAGTCTTCAGTAGATTATACAGATCATTCAAGGTTGATGTGTCGAAACTTTGCTGAGTTTTAACCATCAGAGTAACATTCTTCCATTCCTTTCATAGACCCATGATGAAGGTCAAATTGAATTCCATGGTTGTTCGTGTAATGCCATAACGATGACACTTGTAGATCAACTCATTCAATCTATCATAATAACATTCAATTGACTCACCATCCTTTTGCTTAAAATCTTTCAATTCAATAAAATAGTGCTTAACTGAATTGATTTTCGTCTTCTCACTTCCTTGAAAATTTTCTTTGTGACTATTCCAGATTTCTTTTGTAGTTGTACAACTTCTGACATAGTTATACACAACAGGAGGTAATGCACCGCGTAAGTCCCTCATACATCGTTCTTCAAGTTTCTTCAATCGATGAGTTTGAACATCAACACGTGAAGTTCCAGATGAAGATCCAATTGGTTGAATATTTGTCGGAGGATTAACATTCCCAAAAATACATAACCAAAGATCCTCATCGAGTCCATTTAAGTAGTCTTGCATACGATCACCCCACTGATCATAGTATTCTGGAATGAGCATAGGAATCTTAGTTGAAGATTCTAGTAGATGAGAATATGAAGTCATTGAGTTTAGGTTGAAATTCGCCATTGATGTACGAATGAAATTTTCTGAAAAATAAAAAAGAATTTGAAAGCAAATTGCTAAATTGAACAGAAAAATCAATTAGAACACTTGATTCAACAAATTAGTTGCAGAATCGAATCACAACTGAAGATCACAAACACTTTTTCACTTCAAAAGGTGCAGAAACTTTTTCAACCATAATTTGATTAAAAAACCTTTTGAATAAGAGAGAAAATCAGATTGCAGATTATGATTCCCGCTCTGATACCAATTGATGATGTGACGAATCAAGAATATGTCTGAGTAATCGAGTAAATGAACACAGAAAGTAAATAGAATCTGGTTTTAGCTCATATTTTTCTTTCAATGTTTACAAAGAGAAAAGTAGACAAGATGAATACTGATTCTTATCTAACTCTAAGTAAAGTCCCTATTTATAGGAGATGTGAAAGCCTACAAAAAATTACAAGGACTAAACACTAAGTTTCAACATAAAGTGACTTGTAAAATAACATTATAGATTTCGACATATTAAAACCAAAACTTTGACCTTATAGTTAGTATCCCTTTTGGTGGTTCTGACTGGTCCACACACATCAATGTGTATGAGATCCAACAGACCTTCACCCGTTTCACACGTACCAGTGAACGGTAACTTGGTCATCTTTCCAAGTAAACAAGATTCGCAAGTGTCATCCGACTTTAAGTCGAATGACTCCAAAACTCCATCCTTTTAGATTTGGGATATGCGATTCTTGTTGACATGTCCAAGACGACAATGCTACAAGCATCTTTATCTAAATCATTGGAAGAATCAATGTGTAACACAATATTTCCTAGTTTATCTCCAATATTCATAATTTCATATACACCATTGTAAGGTAATGCTTCAAAATAAAATACACCATTATAATAAACATTAATAGTACGAACTTCATTATTAAAAGAAAAGGTAAAACCTTGTTTGTAGAAAATATGAAAGGAAATAATATTTCTTGCCATATCGGTCGAATAACAACAATTATTCAAATCTAAATTTAAACCATTGCTAAGAAATAAAGAATAAACTCCAATCTTGGTCACATAAAACATTTTCCTATTTCCCATGATTCAGTTTATCTTCCGGTGCTCCACATCCCTACTTCTTTTTAGTCCCTGCAAATCAAAACAAATGTGAAATCCAAAACCTGTATTAAGGACCCAAGAATTAGCATGTGATGAGTTTTTAGATTGAATAGCATAAATACCTGCAAAGGAGGGTTTGATCTTCTTATCCTTTATGTCCTGCAAGTACTTGGGGCAACTTCGTTTCCAGTGTCCTTTTTCATGACAATGGAAGCAGTCAGCATTCTTCATATTGGAAGAGGAATTAGCAGAACCATCTTTGGTCCCACTAAAAGAGTATCCATCTAGAGACTTTACCTTGTGGCTCTTGGAGGGAGCCTTCCTCTTCTTTCCCTTCCCATGTTCGATTTCCAGATTAGGGGTAGAAGTAGTAGTAGTAGGAGTAGACATAACTGTAACAACGCAAATTTTCAAACAAAATTTTCATTTCAAACAAATAGAGTATTTCTATTCAAACTAAATATAATTATTCCAAGTGTTAAGTCGAAATACAAATCATAGAATTCCCAAGATCTCAAAACATCAATCAGTGTGTACGCATCACGCTGGCGCCTTTTCACGGTCGTCGCTAGTACCTGAAACACATACATAACAACTGTAAGCATAAATGCTTAGTGAGTTCCCCAATATACAACTTACACATATACGCCTTTCCAGGCCCTGAACTTCCGGTCCACAACACAACGCCTTCCGGCCCATAACATAATCGCCTTCCGGCCCATAACGTATTGCCTTCCGGCCCATAACATATTGCCTTCCGGCCCATATAACATACATAGCACACATAACAATTAACTTACCACATATAGCACGTATATCACATATCATATTCGACCTTCTGGTCACACAGTCAAACCCTTCTGGGTACAGTATAGTGAGAAGACTCACCTCGTGGATACTGAAAGCTAGCAACTCCTGAAACCACTCGTACTCGATCCGCCGAGCTACAAACTCCCTATAACATCATATATCTCTTATTAACACTTTTATCTTCCAAGTTAACTGACCCTAAGAAATCACACATAGGTCAACTCTGGTCAACGGTCCACGGTCAACTCGACCGGACTCGGCGAGTACCTTGGCGACTCGGCGAGTCTAGTCGTCCTCCAATCCTCTAAGATTCCCTTTCTACTCGTCGAGTATCCTCCTTGACCCAACGAGTTACTCCTGGAAGAATCGCGGGGCCACCCCGACTCCACTCGCCGAGTCTGAAGAACAGCTCGACGAGTCCCAGTTATTCTTCAAGCTACTCGCCGAGTTTGTTCATCGAACTCGGCGAGTCCATGCCATGCAGCCGCTCAAACTGCTTCCTAAGGTCAGAACTGCTCCGACCATTCATAGGCCTGGCCTTCCTAGACTGGTCCATCACGTAAGGTCCTCATTTCGGTGCTCATGCTACACCCCAAGACTTATAATTTACATATTGACCTAAGGCATAAGGATTTCAATCCAAAACCTTCATCACTTCCCGAAATGCACAGGCATGGGACATTCTGGACCTCCAAAGGTCCCAACACAGGGTTACAATCGTTTGGGGGACTAGGGTAACATTCAATCTATCCACAAAAAGGGTTCCATAAACCCTAATCCTCTAAACACATCACCATAGTAGAGCATACTCGAATTCTTACCTGGATGATGTGCTCTCTGTGTCCCCAATCCTCAGAACGTGACTCCCTTGATGTTCCTTTAGCCAAGCCCTTCTCTTCCTTGCACAACAACTCCTTCAAAATCACCAATGGCCTTTAACCTTGCTCTAGATGCACACAATCGATTTAGGGTTCCTCTCAGAAGGCTAAAACGAACAATGATGGCCAATAAGTCCCTTTTATACATCCCAAATCTGAACGGCTAGGGTTTTCGCTAAACAGCGCAGACTCGCCGAGTCCATATCTGGACTCGTCGAGTCCAGTCGCGAACCCGCGACCAGGTCTCCGATCCTACTCGGCGAGTCTGGCTCCAACTCGCCGAGTCCCCTCTTAAAACACCCCAAAAACAATTTAAACAATACCTGAGATTCCGGGCTGTTACAATAACAGATTTGCCTTTCGGGTTGCTCTCTGTAGTCCTTAGGAGGCCTTGAAGCTTGCTAAGAGTGACCTTCTCCTTGTTCATATGATAAGTCATACGAAACTGATCATAACAAGAAGGTAAAGAGTGTAGAATTAAATCTATGGCCAACTCTTCATCAAAATTGACATTCAATTTTAGCAGGCGATCCACAAATCTCTACATCTTTTGCAAGTGAGCCATGATGGGTTCACCATCCTTTATTTTGGTTGTGATCATGGAGGCAATGATCTCATACCTCTCCTGCCGAAACTTTGATGGTATATTTCCATCAAATATTGATACATTTCAAAAGGATAGTAGTCCTCATAGGACTTCTGTAACTCAGCAGTCATGGTAGCAATCATTAGACACGACACCTTTGTCGTATCCCTCTCATGAGTAGTGTGTTCAGTGATTTGTTGAGGAGTGGTACTGGTTACATTAATCTCCTTAAACTCTTTATCCAGGATATATTCTTTGTCCACATAGAGAATAGCCATTCTGATGTTACGAATCCAATCATTGAAGTTCGAGCCATCGAAAATGACCCTTCCACATAGGTTCATGGGGGAGAAAGAGCCTGAAGGAATTGGTATGGAAGCATTGTTTGGGATAGACATATGAAAGAAGAAGAACAAAGTTTCGGTTAGATGATAATCCTTAATATTACACCCAATTTGAAATATTAAGGCTAGGACCCAGCAAAATATTCTACAATTTCGAAGATGGATGCCGTAATCCAATTGTAAAATATTTGAAGGTTGGTAAATGACGATTTACCAATTTCCACCATGAAAAACGAAATAGATTATTAAGTTTTAATTGGTTTGAAATTCCTAGATCTTTGAGATTCATTGAACTTTTCACTGGCATGTTTAAATCTTAATTGTGCCCTTCAAGTTTGTGACTAGGATGTCGAGGATCACAAACAAGGTGTGAATAACCATACAAACTAGCGTGGTACACCCAATGTTACAGATCACCTAATCAATGTGCCGATTAACCACACACACTCCATTGATTTATGATTTACATCTAGTTACCTTTTGCCACACATTGTCAGTTCCATATTAGTGTGCTGGTTAACCATACATGCTCCACTAACGACATAACAAGGTGTAAAGTGTAATTTCATGGATTAGCACCATTTTCTCATTTTCCTAAAGTAACTAAGATTGTGAATTTAATAAAAGTTTAGTTACTTTATATTTATCATTATACTTTTAATGAGGGAGAATTAATGTCCTATCCTGCCCGTTCGACTAACGACCCTCCACCAGTCAAGGAAGCGGTGGGTGAGAGTAGACACCCATTAAACCACCATTTTATAGGCAGTAACCTTATACCCCCTTTATAGACCGGCTTCGTGAATGCGGCCGACTAATGGTAAGACTGACTAGTCTTATACATATACATATATATATATATATATATATATATATATATATATATACACACACACACACACACACATTATTAAACTTATAATATTATAAAGTATAAGGGTTGAATTTTAACTTTTAAATTTCTAGGGTTTGGAATTAAAGTTTCATTAGTGTGACTTTACAAATTCCAAAACTTGAGGGCAAGTTTTGAAACTTGTCAAAAATCTGTACATTCATAACTTATGAGTTTAATAGGATTTTAATGTATGAGACCTTTCATTTTCCATAAATCGAGGACAAGTAATGGAGGTCATTAAAATTCATTTAAATCATTTTATAACAACAAAAATTATCACATAATTTATGATCTAACTAAACTCGTAATCAAGATAATTTCAAGTCAACAATTTGAAAGCAATTTTGTTTATCATATAAAAACAACAATTATTTTAAACTTTAACAATTATCTTGTGGTTGGATGAGTACAAGCACTACCATATCATGAAAAACATTTCCAATGATCCAAAATAGTTTATGGTAGTGTTCCCAATCAAAATCAGGCCAAGAAACTCAAAATTCTGGAAACAGACCCTTCAACTCGTCGAGTGCATGAACTGGACTCGACGAGTTGCTCTATTACTGAGTAGACTCGTTGAGTCTATTCATGGACTCGGTGAGTTCACCAGTGAGAGGCACACATTTCGACTTTTTCAGCTTTGAAAAACTAGTAAGCATCAAATATAATAGAAAACAATCCTAGGCTCTGATACCACTGTTGGGCTTTGAGCACTATAACACTCATATGGTGCACATGCAACCCTAAATGCTTTGGATATATGTTTTCTCTAATTATACATGCATTTTGAATTTTTCCAAAGTATTTTCCCTATCTAGCATACAATTGAAGCTATATAATATAAACTTAGTTTAGATGCTTACCTCTTGAGTAGGATAGAGTTCTTAACCTTTGAAAGCTTGATCATGTCAATTGTGATGCCTCTGTTGGTTCACAAACACCAATATGCAAGAGGAGGTTTGAGAGAATAGGTTACTAGCACAAAATCAACTTCACCCTCTTAGAAAGTAAGTGGCAACCGATTTTGGCGCTAGGAGGTGCTTATTTATAGTGTTGCACATGCTAGGGTTAGACTTTGTAAACCCTAATAACCCATGACTTTCCACATTCTCATGCTCCATGGATTTAAGCTCCATGGACTATCCATTGATTAGTTTAGCCCATCTACATAATGATGGATCACTGGCCCACACTACAAGAATCATTTATTTATATAATCAATCCCCATATATTTAATTAGTCTCTTTTGACCACAAAATTAATTCCAAATTAATTTTTGATCAATACTAATTAAATAATATGATTTCATTTATTATACTTGTAATATATTAATAAACCATAAATACACTTATTCTCAAAATCCCTCCTATCAAATTGCACTGGTGAAGAAAACCCAAAAAGGACAATGCTAAAATCGGGTCAAGTACATATCAATTATAGTTATGGGCTTAGACACCAAATCCAATACAATGACCTTGTGGAAAGGTACCACAAGAGAGACTGCCAAGACAAGTTTGAAGTGGTCAAGTCCCTTATGGCTTGCAAGATAAAATAGGGAGACTATGTCTGCAACCATGTGTAGAGAATGCGAAGATACGCGGAACGTCTTGTTAAATTCAATGTGAACTTTGATGAGGAGTTGGTCATTGACATTGTCTTGAACTCCTTGCCAAGTTGTTATGATCACTTTATATTATCTTATAATTTGAACAACACATAAACCGCATTGGCTCAACTCCACAACTTGCTACAGACTGCTAAGTCGAGAATGAAGGGTAAGAGTCATACCCTTACCATTACTGCTAGTGCTCCTGCTCTCTCCATTGGCAAAGGCAAAAGGAAGAAGAGAAAGGCAACTCTTAAAGCTAACTGGAAGAACAAGGCCCAAGCTGGATTCGAGCAATGGGCCAAAGGCAAAGCCCAACTCATACATTCTAGTTATTAATGATCCTAACGAGGCAACTTGTTACTATTGCAACGACAAGGGTCATTAGATGAGGAGCTAAACCAAATACTTGCAAGACATCATCAATGGAAAGGTGAAGCCAACATCAGCAACTATATACACTATTCAAACTAATAACTCACCATTTACCCGTTCTTGGGTCCTTGATACAGGATGTGGTTTTCATATTTGTTTTGATTTATAGGGGCTAAGAGAGAGTGAAGTGGTGGAGAATGGAAAGATGAATATGATCATGGGAAATATGCGATCTTCTCCTATGACCAAGATTGGGACTTATCATCTTATGCTTAGTAGTTATGTTAGTTTAGAGTTGATTAATTGTTGCTATTCATCCGAACTGTCACAAACCATTGTTTCTTTTCATGCATTGTTTAAAAAAGGTGTCCGATACACTTTTAATGATTTAAATGGTTCAATTCTAGTTTATAAAAATGGTGTTTTTATATTTGAAGCGTTTCCTTGTAATGGTGTGTATGAAATTGCGAATTGTGTTGATAGCTTAGGAAATAGTGTATTTCACATTGATTTGTCTTATGGTTTAGACAATGCATGCTTGTGGCATTGTCTTCTTGGGCACATTAACAAGAATCCAAACGGATGGAGTGTTGGAATCATTTGACTTAAGGCTAGATGATGAGTGTGAATCTTGTCTTTTGGGAAGATAACAAAATCACCTTTCACTAGATCTTGTGAAAGAGGTGAAGGTTTGTTGGACCTCATACACACACATGTGTGTGGACCCTTCATATCTAGCACAAGAGATGCTAATTGATTTTATGTAACGTTACAGATGATTATAGTAGAGATGGCTATATTTACTTAATCAAACATAAATAAACAACTTTTGAAAAGTTCAAAGAGTTTAAACATGATGTCAATAATCAATTAGGCAGGAAGATAAATATGCTCTGATCTGATAGAGGATGAGAGTATCTTAGTATTGAGTTCCATGACTACCTCAAGGAATGTGGAATAGTTTCACAATTGAATCCTCCTATGACACCAAAACTTAATAGTGTGGCTGAGAGGCCTAATCGGACCTTGTTATACATGGTTCGTTCCATGATGAGCTAACCCACTCTTCCCAACTCCTTTTGGGGGCATGCCTTAGAGACAACCACCCACATCCTCAATCTTTTCCTAACTAAAAAGGTTGCCAAAACACATGACGAGATGTGGACAGGGAAAGTTCGCTCGTTAGCACATATCAAAGTTTGAGGTTTTTAAGCTTTCGTTAGAAGAGAGACTGATGAAAACTTAGAACCTAGAAGTGAGAGGCGTATTTTCATTGGCTATCCATAAAATTCATTTGGATATTTGTTCTACAAACCTAGTGAGAACGTGGATTTTGTAGCACGAAGATGGGTCTTTCGTGAGAGAGAGGTCTTATGCCAAGAGGACAGTGGGAGCACAATTGATCATGAAGAAATTCAAGACTCAACCAATGAAGGAACCTTAGAAGACACTAGCACTCAACTAGGGGAAGAAATTCTAGTTGAGCCAACTGACACTTCATTACCTCTTCGTCGTTGTAGTAAAGTTAACATGACACCAACATTCTATGGTTTCTATATAACATCAGACGGTGATATGTTTACCAGTGATAAAATATTGATAAATTTGGATGAGCTAACTAATTACAAGGAAGCAATGGCAGGTCCTGAGGCTGCTAAGTTGAAAGAGGTAACAAACAACAAGATTAAGTCCATGTATGACTACCAAGTTTGGAATTTGGTTGATCAAGAACTTGGTCGAAAGATAGTTGGTTGTAAATGGATCTTTAGAAGAAGATCGACATGGATGGAAACGTGCACAAATTTAAATCACGACTGGTTGCAAAGGTCTTTAGTCAAACCCCATGGATTGACTATGATGAGACCTTCTCACCAGTGGCTAAGATAAAATTATATTAAGATAATACTCACCATAGCTGCTTTTCATGACTATGAAATTTGGAAAATGGATGTCAAAACCGCTTTCCTTAATGTAGAGTTGGATGAGGATGTTTACATGAGTTAGCAAGAGGGTTTTGTTGATGCAAAGTTTCCCAATAAAGCATGTAAGCTTGAGAAATCCATTTATGGATTGAAAGAATAATCTTGTAGCTGGAATCTTTGTTACCATGAGAAAATCAAAAATTTTGGTCTCTCTAGGAGTGAAGATGAGTCCTGTGTGTATGTCAAGGCTTGTGGGAGTATAATAACCTTTCTAGTATTGTATGTTGATGATTGATGTGTGAAAAATACATCACCTTATCTAGCTTTAAATTTATAACCTAACTAACTATCTATTATTGCACCTATATGCAATGTACCTAGTCAGTGTATAACATAGTAAAGTAGGTTGGGGTCGAACAAAGGGAATAAATTTAATTCATTAACCTAATCACTAAAAATTAACCTAAAACAAGCAAAACTTAAACTATTTTTTTTATCTGATTTTGCAAGTTTAGACAAACTTGAACTCTTTAACTAACGATTTCAATCATTTACTATGAACACTTCCGGTTAGTTCGAATCCACTTCTCCTCTATGGTTAACTACTAATTATGGATTATTAATGTTGGCTATCAAATATTATTTTATTAGCAATTCAAGTCCAAATTTACTAATGTTTTCACTAATTCATATAAAACTATGTATGGTCATACACTATCAAACATAGAACGATTATAGAATGTAGATAAACTATGTAAGATTGATCTAAATAAACACAATTATGGTCACAATTTATGTTCTCTAGTACAATTAAATTAGTTACTTTCACTACAAGAAAAATGACTTACAGTGACACCAAAAAAGTGTCTATATGCGTATAGTGATATTTTATTTTTTCAATGAAAGTGTGACGGAAGGTGACGCCATCGTATGGGTCTTATGGTCACTTTAAAATGTAGTGTCTGTATGCTATAAAAACATGTGGCCATAGTATAAAAGTGTGGCAAATGTGTACGGAATTTTGTTCCTTAAATATCCAATATTGTAGCATTAAATAGTAATTAGTCACACATATTTATTTAATGTTGTGACTGTATATCACCAAAATTCGACATTCATGATGTTTTAGTGTAGTTGTTTTCTTACATATGGTCACACAATTTAAATTTTATTAAGACTATTGTGTATCTTTTGTAAACTTTTAATTATAGTGAGTGTGACCATGTTTTCTAAATGACCACAAGCACTTACTTTCATATGTGATGAATTGCTAATTATTAGTCACAAAAAACAATCAACGTTTGTGACTATAACCTAAAGTATAGAGACAAACGAAGAAGTGAATTAAAATCATAAGTATTATAAAGTCACACATTTTGTTAAAATTAAGGACAATTGGGTATCGTATTAAGACTATTGGGTATATTTTAGACACATATAATTTACGGTAAACATGTCCGTGTTCGGTAAATAGACACATATAGTTAATGATCTATGTGACGATTTCCTAGTATTAAGTCTCAACAGCAATCAATAATGGTATTTATTTGCCACATATATTGTTTTCCATGTTGTTATTGTTTAACTTAGTGATAATTTTTTTAATAAACATCACTTTAAATCAATTGTGGTCTCATAATTCTTGTATATTATGACTATTCTTAACCATTTAGCCACACATTACAAATTGATGTAAAGTAACGATTGTATATTTTTAGAGACATTAAAAACGTATATAACATGGCAAAAATCATACTATAGCCACTATAACTTACGATTTACTGTTACTTTTTATACATTTTAGACACATGAAAATACTTTAAATTAAAGTAACGAAACACAACAATATGAAACACAAACAAAATTCATAATTTTATATTAATAATAATTGACATCGAGATCCATATATACATTACATTCCTAATTAAAATATAAAAGAAAGGAAAATTTGCATAATTTAAAGAATTTATATAACGGTTAAAAAATCAAACACATCATAAACCAAAACCTAAACATAACTAGCTAGGGATTCTTTTTGTTTGTATTGCTCTTTGTCTTCTTCAGAAGGGCATTAGATGATATGTAAGTAGGTTTCCTTTTTGTTGATTTTTGATGTGATATATATTCTGGTACCTATAACAACAACATTGAAACCAATAAAATTAATTCATCATAAACTTAGTGTAGTACTTTATGAAGAAAATAAAGTTTAATGCAAAAAGTATTGGACATATTGAAACAAACCTCTGACTCGGTTTGCACAAGGTATTTTGGCCATGGAACAAAACTTTTATATGCATCCTTAACTAATTTGAATTCTCTAGTTTGATGGGGGTAGAAATGCAGTTTTTACAATGACTTGATCAATGGAAACTTTATAGCAATCATCTTGTAGAGGAACTTTATAGCAATCATCTTGATCAATGGAAACTTTATAGCAATCATCTTGAATGAATTGTCTTTCTGATGATAAGTGAATGGTACCGAGGGAAAAGATGTTCCTTTTATACGGATATGATAGACTACACTTGATTGGATACAATGACAAGTAATGTTATAATCCGGCAAAAAAAAAAAAAACAGAAATGTATATTCATCATGTAAAAAAACACTGACCTAGTGAATGAGATTATTTGGTGAAACTTTTGGTATGTTTTGATTGATAGTGGTAGTCTTAGACTCAACAGTTTTGTTGGTGGTTTTTGTATTTGCCCGATATCAAGATTTAAGATATATTTAAACATATATTTTAATAAAAAAGATTAAATTAAAGTATTGAAAACTGTAAAGTTAGTATATACTAATGTTACAATTTTCATGGAAATCAATTTTGCATCGGGTGCTGCAGTTGCAAATTTCGTTTGAACATGTTTTTTGTTGGGTTTTGGAATAACTTACATAATATAAAGTCCAACATGAAAAATTAGAAATCAGTATCAAACAAATATATATATATATATATATATATATATATATATATATATATATATATATATATATCAACGTTGATCTAATAAGACGATAATATACTGGTGTTATAGGTTCTGAAGGTTCATTGGTTTTGAGACTAACATGAGACGTTTAATTACTCTGTACAATCTTCTCACTTGAAATACCCTAGAAAATTTAAAGAAATAGGAAAAATGTTTAAAAGAAATGCAGTTTAGAACTAACATTGACAACATATATTTTTAATAAGATTACTTACAATTGTATGAGACAGATTTGGAAAGTCAGCTCCTTTTGCATTAAGATGAGCCAAAACTAGCTTTAGTGTTTGATCTTGTTCATTAACCTTTGTAGACAAAGCCTTGAGTTCAACATCTTTTTTCTCAAGCTCAAGTTTTCCATTATGCTGTGACAACTCATAATTTTCATTCGGTCAAACCCTAAAAGTCAATCACTTCCTATTATAAGTCAATTACTTTATTACTTATTTTTAGAAAATTTAAAGTTCGTTTGATTATTTTAATATTATTCTTTAAACGAACGGGTGAAAGGAAGTGTCGTCTCGGGTCTTGATATTTCTAAACCGCAAACACCTTGCGTCTTAGAAGTTCACGGCCAAACTTTTATGTTTTGGTCGGAAAATCATCCAAAAACCGTGAACTCATTCATAAGCATGAGTTTACTCCCCAAAAGCTAGTCATTTTATGTTTACTCCCCAATCACCAAAAGAGTAAACTCAAAAACCCTCTCAAGTATCATCCTAGAATTAAATCAAGATCTTCAAACTTGTAAGTGTTCTAGCCATTCCAAGTTGATATAACACTTAATCTAGTGTTTGTGCATCTATTCATCCATTCATTTTTGGGTTTTGACTAGGTTTCCAAAAACACCAAGAATACCAAGAACACACACTAAGTTTTCTTGGACTTTTAACTCAATTCAAGCTTCCTTATAGTAAGTACTTCCATCCTTGAGTCTTATCAAGCTTGTATTACATGTTAACATCAAAGAAAAGTCCCAAGAACACCAAGATAAAGTTGTTCACGGTTTTGGGTGGTCCCAAAACCGTAAACACCAAGATTAGGTGCAAAGTGGTGACTTAGGGTGCCTAGATGCTTCACAGTGCCTTAGGGACTTGACTAAATTAATCCTTGATGAGTTTATCACACAAAAAGAACGAAAACCTTACCTTTTTATGTGTTTACGGTTTGGGGATCTCCCAAAACCGTAAACACCCCAAAAGTTGTGTAAAAGTCATGTAAAAGTCCCATGGTTATTCCTTATGTCTAAACGTAACCTAGACAATTGCCATGATTGAGCTAAGGACTTGAAAACCCCAAATACCATAGACTTTTTAGTTTAAGGTAGTAAACTCTAGGGCTTAAGGTAGTAAACTCATGGAGAAATGGTCCATAGATTGTAAACTCCATTTAGGAGTGTTTTGATGCCACACAACACTTCCCAAGGCTTAAACATGAAGTAGGAATGCTGGGATTGGCTTAGAAAGGTTCAAGCATCAAATGGTCACAAAGGTGTGAGCTTATGACCATAAACCCTTTTGCTAGTGACCATAAAACCATAAACTCCTTAAGGGAGTGTTTCTTGAACCCCAAACACACTAGCCTTTCCCTACAACACTTAGTTGCAACCCTTGTGATTTATAACACTTGTATAAGGTGTTTAGCATGTCCTAGGATGTATTAACTTTGTTTATTAGTTGTTTAAAGGCTAATTGTATACATATATGTGATATTATATGTTAACTAGGATCAAAGAGTGTGTTTAAGACTTCACTTGACACCTAGCAATCCTACATCTTCAGTTCATCCGTACCACTCACATCAGGTGAGTTCATACCCCTAAATTAACCTTTTAAATGTTTTCAAATGTTTGTAAATACTTTAATGGGGGGGGGGGGGGGGGAATACAAGTAGAAAATAACATGCTATAGAATCAATCACATGTGATTTATAACTGTGTTTTCATCCAACTGATTTCACATGCTTCAAAATGTGATGTATGAAATGGTTTTCTATCTAAAAAATACTTTGTTATCAAATGTATTACTTTTGAAATGTTTATTAAAATGACATCAAGTCATTGTTACTCATTGTTCAAAACTCTTAAATGTCTTACAAAACCATTTTCATCTTAGTGAACAAAACTATATCTATACACTTATGTTCTTATATATTTATTGATATGATAGCTTTCATCCTTCATTCAGTTTCCCACACTCTTGTGTAGCAAGGGTGTATAAACCTGCTTGGACAATCAATTACCTTCCAGTTAACTATTATAGTGATAGTTAGGAGATACAAAACATTATTCCTAGGAAAAGATGGATGGCTAGAAGAAGAACCAAACGATGATCATCCAATCCCTTTGGATGATCACCATGCTGAGGGCTTTTCTGATAATTCTGACTAGGAGCCCGAAGTCAACAACCTACCTCCAGCTGCTCAAAACCCAAACCTAAACCCCCGTCCTGCATTTCAAGGACCTACGCCTCTGTGGGCCACAAACTTGAATACATGGAGTCAGGAACAGGGTCAAAATATCCCCTACAATGGAGACAAAAGCTTCTACAACCTCACTGAGGGAGGTTCTGCTGACAGGGTCCTACCCATCATGGTTCGTAGGATTTCTTGAAACACGATACTGGGTCAATCAGCTATCAATCAAGTCTTGGAGATTGACGCCAACTCTAGCGTAAACACTGTCCGCTTTCGCCAACTAGAGTCTGCTCAGGAAAGGACTCTGGTCCGAAGTGCAGCTCTGCAGAGAGAACTTGCTGAAACCCAAGCTGAGGTCAGGGAACTTCATGCTCAACAAGCAAGAGCTGACACATGTATAAGCGACATGGAACGCATAATGTCGGAATCAAGAACTCATGCCAGCAATTCTCATCGCAGATAGGATCTCATCGACTCATCTTTTGGATATAACCTAGTTTTTTGGTCTAAATTCCCCATCTTTGTAAATCTTAGACATGTTAGGTCTTGATCTAGTCATAGTTCTGTCAAAAATTTCCTATCTTGGTTGATGTAAGGCCTACTTCCATGCCACTTTTCCCAAACTTGTTACATTCGTAATTCCAATATTATTGAGAGATATCTAATCATATGGAAATTTTTATCCAAATGCTATCATTTTCATTCAATCATACTATTCATTATGCTGTTGGACTATGGAGGGTTTATCCATGAGTCACTCTCATTATTCGATTATTCTTATCAATGTTGTCATCTTTTCAAACGTATAGTTAAAAGATGCCGCCACGCAGGAATCCTGGATGTAACCCAAATAACGAAGCACCGATACCACCACCTCCTCCACCACCTCAACCTCCTCAACCACCTCCTCCTTTTGATGCCACTATGTTCTAGGCAGCCTTCACAGCAGCCGTAGCAGCTGCTGTATCAGCCATCAATACACCTACCCCTAGTGGATCGGGAAGGGGTGCACATCCCTCCAACCACGGTGAGAGCCATGGGCATCCTTAGGAATGCACCTACAAGGACTTCACGAATTCCAAACCCCAAAACTTCAATGGAACTGATGGGGTTATGGTGTTAAGACAATGGATTGAAAAGATGGAATCAGTTTTTGAAATCTGTGCGTGCCAGAAAAGCAACAAGGTCAAGTTTGCAACTTGTACCTTCTACTACAGAGCACTAACATGGTGGAATGGCCATGTTAAGTATCTGACTATAATGGTGGCATATTCCTTAAGCTGGGAACACTTGAAGAACATGCTGATGAGAGAGTACTGTCCTCGAGGTGAAATACAAAAACTCGAGCAGGAACTCTGGGGTCTACGAATGGTTGGATCCAACATATCAACCTACACAAATAGGGTCTGTGATCCGGAAATCCTATGCCCTGATATGGTTTCTCTCGAAAGCAAGAAGATAGAGAGATACATATGGGGACTGTCGCCCCAGATCCAGTCAAGTGTGTTAGATTCCAAGCCTATCACTTTTGACAGCGCCAAGGAGCTGGCACAATCTCTCAAAGACCACGGGAAACACCGGAACCCAACAATCCCTACACCCCATCCACAAAAGACAACAACAACAAGAAGAAGGTGTGGAACAAGAGGAAAAGAGGGGCTTCACAAGAATCCTCCAAGAGACAACAACTTGTGGCAATCAATGCTGCCACGGTAACTCCCGTTGTCCCTGCGAACCCCTTACCAGCCAGGACTTATGCTGGAACTCTTCCGAAGTGCAACAAATGCAACTTCCACCACCACAGACCTTTCAAGGAAATGCATTGCTCTAACTGCAACAGGAAGGGGCATACAGCCTGTTTCTGCAAGATTCCAGCAGCGCCGACCGCCCAAGTTCCTAACGCCGGTGTGTGCCAAGCTTGCTATGGTTGTGGCGAGGTGGGCCACTACAAGAGGAACTGCCCAAAGGCGGGGATGGCTGGCGGAGTAGGAAGAGTTATGGCTATGGGCCACGAGGAAGCAGTAGCTGATCCTACGATAGGAACTGGTACGTTTCTCCTCGATAACTCATATGCTTGCATACTTTTCGACAGTGGAGCCAAGAAGAGTTTTATAAGCTATAAATTTGCACACCTACTTAAACAAAAACCCAGTGCTTTAGATAAATCATTCATTGTAGAGATGGAAAACGGGAAAACGGAAAGTACTAACTGCATATACGTAGGTTGTACTCTAACTTTAGATGGCCATACTTTCAAGATAGACCCCATGCCGGTTCCAATTAAATGTTTCGACGTTATCATCGGCATGGATTGGTTGAGTCTTCTTCATGACGATATCATGTGCTTTGAGAAAGTAGTTCGTCTTAACCTTCCTACAACGAAACCTTAATTATCTACAGCGACAAACCGATTACGAGTCTTCGCATCATTTCGTGCATCCAAGCCCAAAAATGCTTACGAAAGGAATATTATGCATTCCTCGCACACGTCGTCGACACGAGTCAAAAAATGAAAGACATTCAGAATATCCCATAAGTACACGACTTTCCCGACATCTTTCCAGAAGAACTCCCAGGATTACCACCGCAACGCCAAGTCGAGTTCAGAATCGACTTAGTGCCAGGAGCTACTCCCGTAGCCAAATCTCCTTATCTTCTGGCACCTTCAGAGATGCAAGAACTTTCCAGTCAACTCAATGAACTTTTGAAGAAAGGATTTATTAGGCCAAGCTTCTCACCATCGGGAGCACCGGTCTTGTTCATCAACAAGAAAGATGGATCGTTTCGCATGTGCATCGAATACAGGGAAATCAACAAGCTTACCATTAAAAATTGTTATCCTTTGCCCCGCATTGACGATTTATTTGATCAACTTCAAGGAGCCAACTACTTCTCGAAGATAGATTTAAGATCCGGATATCACCAAATACGAGTGCTAGAGGAAGATGTTCCCAAGACAGCCTTCGAACTCATTATGGAAACTACGAATTTGTAGTGATGCCGTTCAGATTAACTAACGCGCTCGCAGTATTCATGGATCTGATGAATAGGGTGTGTCATCCTTACTTGGATCAGTTCATCATCGTCTTCATCGATAACATACTTGTCTACTCTCGAAGTAAGGAGGAACATGGTCAACATCTCCGTAGAGTCTTAGAAACATTGCGATCGGAGAAACTCTATGCGAAGTTCTCTAAGTGCGAATTTTGGATCCGACGAGTCGAATTCTTGGGCCATGTGGTTAGCGAAGAAGGAATACACTATTGGATATAGTGTCTAAGTCCATAACTTTATTTGGTATGAACTTGACCCGACCCGACATGGTCTATTTGGGTTGCATGGCATTACAATACTTGGATAGACAAAATGAGAGAATAAAGCACTTATGATTAATAATATATTATAAGTTCTAATATATTAATAATAGTATTATTTAATTAGTATTTGATCACGTATTAATCTAGTATTAATTTGGTGATCAAAGTGAGACTAATTAAATATATAGTGTTGATTATGACAATCATCAATTCTTTTATGGTGGATTAATGATCCATGGTTTATGGGTTTGGTTATAACCATAAGGAGCTCTATGGATAGTCCATGGGAGTTACAAACCCATGGGTCATGAGAAATGAAGAGTCATGACAATTAGGGTTTACATTTGTAACTCCTAATTATGACACACTATAAAAGAAACCCTATAGCATGCAAAATTGGCACTAGTGTATTCATAAGAGGGCATAACCGATTTATGAGGCTAAGTGACATTCTCTCAAGTTATTCCAAGGTTGTAGTGTTGTGTGAAGCATTTGAGGCACAACATTTGGGGTGCTAGGCTCATAAAGTCTTGAAGGAATCCAAGCAACAACAAGGTATGTATTTCTAATAGTTTTTTATGTTTTATGTAATCCCCATACCATGCTAGTTAGGAAACAACCTTGAAAAAGAAATTTGCATGTATATAGAGAAAACATAGATTCAAGGTTACTAGGGTTGCATGTACACTTAGGAAGTGTTAGAATGCTTAAAACCCAACAGTGGTATCAGAGCCTAGGATTCTTTTCTGTATACTTGATGCAAACTGCTTGCTATCTGACGACTGGACTCGCCGAGTTCATGGGGAGGACTCGCCGAGTCCATGAACAAATTCATCCTACTCGTTGAGTAGGATAATGCACTCGACGAGTAGGTGCGTGCTGGGCAGTCTTTTCGTGTTTTGTAGCTGGAAATGGATTAAAATCATTATCGCAATCTGTTTTGGACTTGTAAAATCTGTTTTTCAAAATGATAATGACTATGTTAACCCATTTTACATGAATTTTATTAATTTTCAAGTATTGTATATGTTTATATGATTTCTCGAAAATTGCTTGTCATGAATTTGTGTTCTTATGAGTTTTTAGAAGATCATAGGAATTATGTGTAACCTCCATGTGTGTTTAATTCATGATCTTAATGGCAATAATGGTGTCCATAACTTGTCCTCAAGTTATGGATAACCAAAGGTCACTACTTTAATTTGTGTTTAAAGAACTAAAGAGGTTTCATAAAATGAAGAGTCTTCATTTTTATGAAGCATTAAAACTCATAAGTTACAAATTGAAGAGACTTGGAATAGTTTCAATTCTTGCCCTCAAGTTTTGGAATTTGTAAAGTCTTACACTTTAATTAGAAATTAAATTTTTTTAAAAGTTAAAAAAAATTCAAACTTTATGGACTTCATTAAATTAATTAAAGTGTTTAATTAAAAGAGTTAATAATTCCATAAAGACATGGTTTAAGTTTAATTAAATTAAGAGTATAATTTAATTAATAGATTAAACCACCAAGTATTTTAAATGTTTAAAATACACCCTTATACTATTATTATAATTTTATTATATAGATATGTATAAGAATATGTCGTTCTTACCGTTAGTAGGGCTCATTCACGAAGCCGGTCTATAAGGGAGGTATAAGGTTGTTGCCTATAAAATGGTGACTTAATGGGTGTCCACTCTCACCCACCGCTTCCTTGATCGGTGGAGGGTCATTAGCCGAACGGGTAGGATACGACTTTAAATACTCATTAAAAGTATAATGAATTATAAAGTAACTATACATTATAAATTCCCAATCTTAGTTACTTTAGGAAAATGTGAAATTGGTGCTAGCCCATAAAATTACACTTTGTACCTTACCAAGTCGTTAGTGGAGCGTGTGTGGTTAACCGGCACACTAACATGGACTAGTAAGAGTGGCAAAGGGTAACTTGACTTTATTATAGATCAGTGGAGCGTGTGTGGTTAACCGGCACATCCATTAGGTAATCTTGTTGAGGGTACCAAGTCAATTTGTATGGTTATTCACACCTTGTTTGTGATCCTCGGCATCCCAGTCACAAACTTGAGAGGGCACAATCGAGATTCAAACATGCCATTGAAAGTTCAATGTATCTCAAAAGATCTAGGAGTTTCAAATCCAATTAAAACTTAATTATATTTTGTTTTTCATGGTGGAAATTGGTAAATTGTCATTTACCTACCTTTAACTATTTTATAATTTGGATTATGGCATCCCTCTTCCAGTTATAAATAGGTTATTGGGTCCTAGCCTTAATATTTCATATTGGGTGTTATATTAAGGACTTTAAATCAACTAACTTGAATTTCTCCAATTATAGATGTCTAGTTTAGACAGCTATGGTCTTCCCAAATCTTAGGAAGAAGCTTCCTAATGAAGATGATATCCCGAATGGCAACCAAGGTGAAAGATCAATCCCTTTGTTGTGTATTAGTGGGACTGGAAATCATACTTCACTTCCTCCACCTCCTCCAATAAATCTCCCTATCCCACAAGTTTCAAGACCTGATAAGTTCTAAGTCACTCAATCCCTATTGGCAAACAAAGTCTATATGTGCTTAGGTTTAGGAGATTAAGTCACATATTGACAAGCCGGGAGAGTCAGGTGTCGAAGTCTCAAGGTAGCTAGCTATTGACTTGGTCACTCCCTGATGACAGATCACGACATGACCCTTAATGATCTTACCTATTTGCTTGATGATGCTGAATCAGCAATGGTTTGGAGCATTGGTAAAGCAAAATTTGATTGGAAGATCAACTTCCCAAACTTCCATGGACATTGATAATGGTAACATTGGAAGTACAGAAAACCTTTCTCTTCCTAATTGAAAGGGATTGGCCATAGTCAACTCAGTTGACCAAATGGTAAAGAGAAAGGCTAAGTCTGTGATAGTCCCGTGTACCGTTTCCAAAGAGTCCATATGTTTCTAAAGGAAGGGCATTGGCTGCGAAGCTGCCAAAATTACCTAAACGTCCATAAGGATAGTAAAGTCAAATGTTTGACTCTACTTCAGGTAAAGTCCATTGTCTAACTCTATTAAGTTTCTATTCTGAGATTCTTATTGCATGTTGTGACTGGGTCACATATTGATGCTTATGAATCAAAGAAGAGTGAAGAAACTTAAAGGAAGTATATGTTGCTTCTGATCGTGAAGATGGATTTCGATTGCATGGTTCGGTGATCTGAATTTTGAGTTGTTACCTAAGAGTTAGATATATTGCTTAGGAAAGGATAACAAAAAAATTTCCATATGGATTGTAAGGATAAGTTTTCCGCAAAGTTTTAAAATAAAAGAAAATGGTTTTGATTTTATTTAGTTTAAGTATCCTTGCAATGGCATTTGTGAAAAAGGTTGTTGCTTATATGTTTCCATTGATAAGCAATATGGGTAAATGGATTTGATTCTTTCATTAGTGGTAGTATCATAATTTACCAAATAAGGAAATATTCTCATCACCCATGTTTCAGTTGGATAGAAACTTGGAATCATGCAAGTTGTATTGTGTGATGAATGAGAATTTTCATCTTTAGTAAATTAAGACTAATTCCTTGTTCACGTTCACATGTGAGTCAAGCAAAGGACTAAGAGATTGGGTACACTTGGTTGTGTGCTGGTCAGGTCCACCACAAAGGTTGATAAGATTATTCATTATGATTTACTAAAGTTTAGTAAATATGGTTATGCTTATGAGTTTAAGTGTAATTCTAAAACATTGGAAGAGTTTCAATGTATGGCAGAATGAATAAGAAGAATCAAATAAGGCAGAAAGATAAAAGTTTCTCCAATCTAAAGATATGGGAGAGTACTTGTGTATTTTGTTTTATGATTATCTTAGTGATTATGAAACCAGATCACAATTGATCCTCTAAGGACACCTTAGTTCATTTGTTTGGCTAAGGAGAGGAATCATGAGTTGTTGAAATGGTTAAATCAAAAGATAAATCATACATCAAATCTTAGAGTCGTACTCCAAGATTGAGCCATTGAGTGACATAATCTTTAGAAAGTTTATAACACTTATCAAATGTAGAGTAAGATGTGTCATACTCTTGTACATTTGAGGTTGGTTAGTTGTGATGTTTTGGATAAAACAAAGACCAACTAAGTCCAAATTATGGGAAGTGTTTAACTTGATAAGAATCCGCACTAGCTCTTTAATATTTGTATTGTCAAGGAATGGTTCTTGACAAAGATAAGTCTTATATGTCAAGAGGACAGTGGGAGTCTAAAAGATTATGAAATAGTTTGATGAACTAATCAAGAGTTTTGTTAATCACTAGCCCACGACTTGAGGTTTGTAACCTATCGTGTTGACATATTATGTGCTCATCCCAGTTAAGGTTGGCTTTTAATTGGAGTTCTGAGAGTTCTTGACCGTTTGCATAATAACTGGGAAGCAATGGTAGGCCCTTGTGCTGCCGGGTGGCAAGAAATTAAGATTCCACAAGTTCAGTCCATATGAATTTGGAAGTGTCACTAACCTAGTCCTGTGATTATGGTTTTGACAAAATCACATGGAAAAGAACACATACACCATAAAATCTAAGGGTCATAAGGTTTCTCTTCGATTCATGAAAATGATGGTAAGGAAACGCTTCCACTAAGAAGATTTTAAGTAGATAGCGGTTGTGATATTTGCATTCTCATATAGTTAGTGGAGCGTGTGTGGTTAACCGGCACACTAACTAGTGAGAATTGCAAATGGTCTAGACAAACATGTGAGCTATCTAAGAAAGGTGTATATTTTTGATAAAGTCTTATCAAAGCAATCTAGTATCAGAAATATGAACTTTGGTAAGAAAGTCAATAAAGTATTGATTTCAAGAAGTCCAGTTGATTTCTGAGTACATGTCAAAGCTAGTGGGAGCATAAAGTGTTATGCTGGTAATCATTATGCTAGTGGGAGCATGATGATTATGTTAAGTATTGAAAGTTAGCAATGTTATTTATAGAAAACAAAAGTTTCAAGTTGCTTTGAAAAGTTGTTTTTCTATAATTAAGGGAGAGGATTCTATACTTCACTCCAATTCTACAAGCTTAGATTAACAATTTAATCTACTTTAGTCAAGAATATATATGAATGTTATGCTGGAATGGTTCAACATAAGGAAATTCTATATATGTTGCGTTCTCAAAATTCGATTATGATTACGACATCCCTCTTCATAGTTCGAATTTTGAGAACCTGGCAAATAAAATTTTATAGCATAAATCATGTCCCATATGCTTTGGGTATAGGTTTGATTATATGTGCTATAATATCCATCCATTCTAAATTTTCCAAATTCCTAGGGCATTAAGATGGAAAAAGGAATAGAACTGGAAATGACTAAAATGATTAAGCAAAATTGTCAAGGACAATCTGAGGTTTACCCAAGATTGGTTGCTCATGGACAATTAGAAGTATAAAGTAAGGACCATATTGACGTATTTTGAAAAGCGGTAACTCTTGTTCAGAAGTGATGGTCAAAATGGTAATATGGAATTGTCTCCATAGGTGGAAGTTATTCTTTAAATCTGTGTAAGATTAAAGAACTTAATGCTAAGAAGGATGTTCAAAGAAATGTACTTTGAATTTGAGACTTCATTTCCATGGAATTGTTTCCCATTGGAATACTTTGTAATGTCTGTTGCCAAGTCTCTATGACTTCTGTGCATAGTCGTTACAAGGGGATCATTGCATATAAGTTTAGAATCTAACAGATTACAGTAAATGGCAAGAGTTTGGTATTCTTGCATTTACAACAAGGATTGGAATTGTGAAATGAGCACCATTGGAATATGGTCAATTGATCTATTTCACAAAGAGAGGACCATATGTAAACATAGTATGCATACTTAGAGTATGGCATAATTGTTGTTTGGAAAAACATAGTGTACATGCTTCGAGCATGGGACCACTAATGTTTTAATTCAAGCATAAAGTTGATTAACAAAACATAAATAATGAGTGATCAATATGGTGCTTAAATAAAAGGTGTTTTATTTACACTCAAAGTGTTGGGGCCATATAAGATTAGTATTATTCTTGTGTTTCACTTTGCATGTTTTGACTTCCAGAATAACTAGGTCGTTCTTCCTGAATGACTAAGTTATTCAAACCATCCACAGTCAGTCAAACTTTGGAAGTAAGTATTGATTTAAGATTGTCATGAATTTGGCTTGTACGATTTGTCTAAAGTACTTTGGACAATGCAATGGTTGCTACAACATTCATGAGTACTCATAAGGGCTGAGTATTGGATTCAATCCACGCTCACTTGTATCACTTCATGGAATTTATCTCGAGTGATCGTGAGACGGTAATATCATATAAATCTTCAAACCTAGAGATATGAGTTGTTGACTATGAGTTGGTTATTCATTGATTGTACGAAAACACATTTGTAACTCGATGTTATAAAACGTGCCTTTGTGAGTAATTCAACAAGTAGTTAGTACAAGCATATCAGTCGAAGTTTATCTTTTCCTTCTAGAAATAGAAGCGATATCTGGGCCCCTCGATGATTTGGTTTTGACCTATGTATTGGGCCCGGTTAGAACCTAATTGATGTGTTCAATTTAGTTCTATGTCGAAACAAATCGGAGATCGAGAGACAAATGTTGGACAATAAGTAAGACCATGTTCCATGTGTTTGTCCGGATGATATCATGAGAATAGAGGATTATATGATCACTTATCTTAAATGGCGTATCATCATCATCTCAGTTCCGAGAGACTTTGAAAGAGCTACGATTGCTAGTCGGATTTTGAAGTCATATTTGCAAATATAGTTATTAGACTTATCCAAGTGGGAGACTATTAGATATATTGTCTAAGTCCATAACTTTATTTGGTATGAACTTGACCCAACCCGGCATGGTCCATTTGGGTTGCATGGCATTGCAATACTTGGATAGACTAAATGAGAGAATAAGGCACTTATGATTAATAATATATTATAAGTTCTAATATATTAATAATAGTATTATTTAATTAGTATTTGATCACGTATTAATCTAGTATTAATTTGGTGATCAAAGTGAGACTAATTAAATATATAGGGTTGATTATGACAATCATCAATTCTTTTATGGTGGATTAATGATCCATGGTTTATGGGTTTGGTTATAACCATAAGGAGCTCCATGGATAGTCCATGGGAGTTACAAACCCATGGGTCATGAGAAATGAAGAGTCATGACAATTAGGGTTTACATTTGTAACTCCTAATTATGACACACTATAAAAGAAACCTTATAACATGCAAAATTGGCACTAGTGTATTCATAAGAGGGCATAACCGATTTATGAGGCTAAGTGACATTCTCTCAAGTTATTCCAAGGTTGTAGTGTTGTGTGAAGCATTTGAGGCACAACATTTGGGGTGCTAGGCTCACAAAGTCTTGAAGGAATCCAAGCAACAACAAGGTATGTATTTCTACTAGTTTTTTTTATGTTTTATGTAATCCCCATACCATGCTAGTTAGGAAACAACCTTGAAAAAGAATTTTGCATGTATATAGAGAAAACATAGATTCAAGGTTACTAGGGTTGCATGTACACATAGGAAGTGTTAGAATGCTTAAAACCCAACATACACGTGGACCCTTCCAAAATCAAGGCCATTGAGAACTAGTCAGCACCGAAGACACCTACAGAAATTCGTCAATTTCTAGGTCTCGCTGGCTACTATCGCAGGTTCATTCAGAACTTCTCCCGCATAGCTAAACCTCTTACAACACTGACCCAGAAAGGCATAGCCTTTGACTGGGAAGAGAAACAGGAGAAAGCATTCCAAACACTCAAGCGAGCCTTGTGCACCGCACCAATACTATCCCTCCCTGAAGGGATAGAAGACTTTGTTATCTATTGCGATGCATCAAATCAAGGACTCAGATGTGTTCTGATGCAGCGAGGTAAACTCATTTCCTATGCCTCAAGAAAGCTGAAGACACATGAGGTTAACTACACCATCCATGATCTTGAGCTAGGAGCAGTAGTGTTTGCTTTGAAGATCTGGAGACACTACCTGTATGGTACAAAAAGCACGATATTTACAGACCTCAAAAGTCTTCAACACATTCTCGACCAGAAGGAGCTCAATATGAGACAACGACGGTGGGTCGAGCTACTCAGTGATTACGGTGGGTCGAGCTACTCAATGAGACAACGATGGTGGTCGTAGAGTCAAATCTTTGACTCTAACTATCCATTAACACTTGTCCACGCAAATTAAAGAGGCTCAGCTTGATGCTTTGAAACCTGAAAATGTGGCAGGTGAATCCCTGAGAGGGATGGATAAGAACTTGGAAGTCAAGGGTGGCGGAGCCTTATACCTCATGGATCGGATCTAGACACCGAAACACGGTGGCTTTAGAGACTTGGTCATGACCGAGGCACACAACACTCGTTATTCTGTCCACCCAAGTTCAGATAAGATGTATCTGGATCGCAAAAAGTTATACTGGTGGCCTAACATGAAAGCAGAAATTGCTACCTTTGTAAGTAAATACCTTACTTGCGCGAAGGTAAAGATCGAATACCAGAAACCCTCCGATCTTCTACAGCAACCAGAGATACCAGAATGGAAGTGGGAGCGGATCACTATGGACTTCATAACCAAGTTGCCCAAGACAACGGGTGGACTTGATTCCATATGGGTCATCATCGATAGACTGACCAAGTCTGGACACTTCTTGCCAATCAAAGAAACAAACAAGATGGAGAAACTTACAAGAACTTACATTAGGGAGATTGTAAGACTGCACGGTGTTCCCTTATCTATTATCTCGGATAGAGATAGTAGATTCACTTCGAGGTTCTGGCAGTCATTACAAAGTTCCCTAGGAACTAGGCTAGACATGAGTACAACCTACCATCCACAGACCGACGGGCAAAGTGAGAGAACTATCCAAACCTTGGAAGATATGTTGCGAGCCTGTGTGATAGACTCCGGGAAAGCATGGGATACTCCTTTACCCCTTGTCGAATTTTCCTACAACAACAGTTACGACACGAGCATAAAGGCAGCTCCATTCGAGGCCCTCTATGGCCAAAAGTGCAGATCCCCTCTATGCTGGGTTGAGGTGGGGGATACCCAGTTAGCTAAGGGACGAGTTCCCGAAAGTACTCTCACGGATCCAGAGATCATTCGGGAAACGAAAGAGAAGATCGTTAAAATTCGTGAACGATTGAAAGAATCTAGAGACTTACAGAAAAGCTATGCTGACAAGCGAAGGAAACCGTTGGAATTCCAGGTGGGCGACTGAGTCCTACTGAAGGTCTCACCCTGGAAGGGCTTGATATGCTGCAGAAAGCGTGGAAAGCTAAATCTAAGGTACATTGGGCCTTTCGAGATTCTCGCAAGAATCGGCCCTGTACCATACAAACTCAACCTACTAGATGAACTTTGTAACTTACATTCTACATTCCACATCTCTAACTTGAAAAAGTGTCTGTCCAACGAGACTCTTGTAATCCCACTCGACGAGATCGAGATCAACGAGAGCCTCAACTTCGTGGAAGAACCAGTAGAGATCATGGACTGTGAGGTCAAGCAGACGAAGCAAAGCCGCATCCCGATTGTAAAGGTTCGCTGGAACGCCAAACGAGGACCGGAATTCACTTCGAAGCATGAGGATCAGATGAAACTGAAATATCCTCATCTTTTTGCCTAGTTGTTTGTAACTACTTTATTTGTTTAGACTTTAATTTTTGGACGAAATTCGCTTTAACGGGGGGATGATGTGACAACCCGGAATTTTCATTCGGTCAAAACTTAAAAGTCTATCACTTCCTATTATAAGTCAATTACTTTATTACTTATTTTTAGAAAATTTAAAGTTCGTTTGGTTATTTTAATATTATTCTTTAAACGAACGGGTGAAAGGAAGTGTCGTCTCGGGTCTTGATATTTCTAAACCGCAAACACCTCGCATCTTAGAAGTTCACGGCCAAACTTTTATGTTTGGGTCAGAAAATCATCCAAAAACCATGAACTCATGCATAAGCATGAGTTTACTCCCCAAAAGCTAGTCATTTTATGTTTACTCCCCAATCACCAAAAGAGTAAACTCAAAAACCCTCTCAAGTATCATCCTAGAATTAAATCAAGATCTTCAAACTTGTAAGTGTTCTATCATTCCAAGTTGATATAACACTTAATCTAGTGTTTGTGCATCTATTCATCAATTCATTTTTGGGTTTTGACTAGATTTCCAAAAACACCAAGAACACCAAGAACACACACTAAGTGTTCTTGGACTTTTAGCTCAATTTAAGCTTCCTTATAGTAAGTACTTCCATCCTTGAGTCTTATCAAGCTTTTATTACATGTTAACATCAAATAAAAGTCCCAAGAACACCAAGATAAAGGTGTTCACGGTTTTGGGAGGTCCCAAAACCGTAAACACCAAGATTAGGTGCAAAGTGGTGCCTTAGGGTGCCTAGATGCTTGACAATGCCTTAGCGACTTGTATAGATTCATCCTTCATGAGTTTATCACACAAAAACCACCAAAACCTTACATTTTTATGTGTTTACGGTTTGGGGATCTCCCAAAACCGTAAACACCCCAAAAGTTGTGTAAAAGTCCTATAAAAGTCCCATGGTTATTCCTTATGTCTAAACCTAACCTAGACAATTGCCATGATTGAGCTAAGGACTTGAAAACCCCAAATACCATAGAATTATGAGTTTAAGGTAGTAAACTCTAGGGCTTAAGGTAGTAAACTCATGGAGAAATGGTCCATAGACCGTAAACTCCATTTAGGAGTGTTTTGATGCCACACAACACTTCCTAAGGCTTAAACATGAAATAGGAATGTTTGGATTGGCTTAGAAAGCTTCAAGCATCAAATGGTCACAAAGGTGTTGGATTACGACCGTAAACCCTTTTGCTAGTGACCATAAAACCATAAACTCCTTAAGGGAGTGTTTCTTGAACCCCAAACACACTAGCCTTTCCCTACAACACTTAGTTGCAACCCTTGTGATTTATAACACTTGTATAAGGTGTTTAGCATGTCCTAGGATGTATTAACTTTGTTTATTAGTTGTTTAAAGGCTAATTGTATACATATATGTGATATTATATGTTAACTAGGATCATAGAGTGTGTTCAAGACTTCACTTGACACCTAGCAATCCTACATCTTCAGTTCATTCGTACCACTTACATCAGGTGAGTTCATACCCCTAAATTAACCTTTTAAATGTTTTCAAATGTTTATAAATACTTTAATGGGGGAGGGGGGATACAAGTAGAAAACAACATGATATAGAATCAATCACATGTGATTTATAACTGTGTTTTCATCCAACTGATTTCACATGCTTCAAAATGTGATGTATGAAATGGTTTTCTATAAAAAAAATACTTTGTTATCAAATGTATTACTTTTGAAATGTTTATTAAAATAACATCAAGTCATTGTTAATTATTGTTCAAAACTCTTAAATGTCTTACAAAACCATTTTTATCTTCGTGAACAAAACTATATCTATACACTTATGTTCTTATATATGTATTGATAAGATAGCTTTCATCCTTCATTCAATTTCCCACACTCTTGTGTAGCAAGGGTGTATAAACCTGCTTGGACAATCAATTACCTTCCAATTAACTATTATAGGGATAGTTAGGAGATACAAAACATTATTCCTATTACAAGGAATTAAACCAGAGTCAGTTCATTCATGAGTATCTACTATACATTACATGCTACATGAATACGTCTACATTGATACGCTTACATGAATACATTTACATATATACATTTATTTGTATACACTTTCATGAATACTTGTACCTAGATTCTGTAGGATGAGTTACTAAAACATTACGTGTAAATTTTTCTGCCTATCCTAGTTCAAAAGGATAACTTGACGGGACTAACCATTCCGGAACCCACCTATTAGAAACAGAGGTAATGAACATCTACTGATGCCTATGGTTATTACTTATATTAGGATTACCTTTACAGGACTAAAAATTCCTTAAACCTGCTGCTAGCTACAGAGGAAAATGAACAATCTACGGATGTTCTAGGTTATACATTTCGGCAGTCGCGATATCGCATTATCCTAATGCAAAAAGGATAATACTTTTATGGTTATAGTTTTCCTATTACTTTTATTTTGTGCTACAATCACATAAACGAGGAGGTAGACTATATATTGTTAATAATGGTCATAAAAGGGAAAACCATGTTTGTTACAACAAAACATACAGGTCTTGGTAGAAGACTACTTTCAAAACATCCGGGTCTTGGTAGAAGATTTCTCTTATATTGATAGGAAATATGGGATTTTCTAGGGTTCTCAAACTTATATTAATTGTTTCATTCAAAGATTTACATGACATTCATAACAGCTTTCCAAAACAAGACAATGACACCTAAATACTTATGAATTGAACAGCTTTATGTTGATACTCGCTTTCAAAACAACTTGTATTCTCAGGTCACCCGTAGACATGTACGATGGCCAGGTTTTGAGAAGACGGAGCACATACAAGACTCGTCCTTTATTTTGATTTCATATTTTGGTGTCTTATTACTTTTAAAGAACACACATGTATTAAATATTTACTTTTAATGCAATGGCTGATATTGTTGCTTGTTTACTACTTTGCATTGTTGTGATACTGTACATGACGTCCTCCACCCCTGAACGTTTCCGCCGTTCTTGGTTTTGGGGTGTGATAGATGCAGTGCAACTTTAAGATCTTTAAATTTCTTCCTTAGATAACCCTTTGCTGCAAGGAACATTGAAATACTTGTTGTAAGTGACTCCCGTGCCAACACCCTTTAAAAATCCGCCCTTTTCCTTTCCAAAAACTAAGGTCATGGCATCCGTTCCTCGTTCAACATTTACTTGTCCTTCTTTTATCTGCTTCTCATGTTCCATCTACCAAACAAAAAAATTAATAATTATTGTGTTAATATCAATGATTAAAATATTTAAAGTAAAAGAAAAAGGAAAGTGTGTTGAAGTTACTAGTTTATCTGCCATGATTTTAACATCTTCATCCTAAAATTCTCCTTTTACTTTCACGCCCTTTACACCACATAACTGACCTTGGGGGAATTTCGTCCTTCGAAATCACATTCTCTTCAATCTTGATAAAGAAAATTAAATTATAAAGAATATGAAACAAAAGCATGTTAAATAAAATGATATGAAGTTAATGTAGCTTACCAACTTCCTCCTAAGAGTTGTATACCCCCCTCGTCCCATCCGATGATCATACTTTGACATCTTTCTTACTTTGATAGTCCATTGTGACACATTCTGTGAATTAAAAGTAACATATTTGTCACGAACTTTTAGAACCCTAATTATGATAAATAAATGAATAAGTTTTGAAAAAATATTTTAACATTAAACTCTTGAGATTGTGTATAAGTCACAAATTTGTTCCAGTCTTCTTGTTCAGTGATTAGTGCACGATAACGAGCTAGGATTTTTTTCAAGCATATCGGTATCGCCTAGATGTGGTTTGATGTAATCTGCATACAACTTGCTTCTGAAATTCCGTAGAAGAATACCAAGTCTATTCATCACAAATTGTTTTCCACTTTCATGAACCTCAAAATAGCACTAAAAAACAATGAGAATGTTAGTATTTAAAACTTGATTTTTACATATATTATGTTATACAGATTAAAAAATTGAAGAAAATATTTACTGTTATCTCTTACCATAGTTTGTCCTTCATTTTCGGTTTAACTTTTTTCCAGCAAAGAGCACTTAATTCCACCTTCTCGCGGACAAGATCACCCACATAGCTAACAAAGACTGCATTATTCTTCCCTGTAAACTTACCAAATTCATAAAACCTGACACGTTTTTTTTCCACTAGAATTGACATATTCAGTCTTCAGTTTTGGCAATCGAGTCATGCCACTCTTCCTATCTGATTGTGAAGGAACTATTTTGTGGATTTCTTCTTCCGAATCTGATTGGCTATTGTAGTGAATGTCTTTATTTTCACCATTCTCTGTAGGCGAATCATATTCTTGGTTTCCATCATCTAGCTCATATTTTGTATTATAGTCAGGGATATCCTCATGTTGTTCCATGTCAACCTCCATGATTCTTCTGTTGACAAAACAGATTGAAAATAAGTTTGATTGTTTATAAGTTTAATGATACTGTATGAACAAATAATATTACAGACAATTGCTCACATAAACATTTCATCGAACAATTTGTGTGCAAGAAGCACACCAATATGAACAATCAAAATTCTTTGTGTTATGCATGATCCGTGATCAATACAATCAATAACATTCACAAACAATATACTTACACTAGAAAGCTTGATGAATGATGAACTGAAGTATGATCCTTCTGGGATATAACCAAACACTAAACAAAACAATGGTGGAATAAATGACAGTCTATTAAATATTAAAATGATATAATAGGTCCTAAATTGATGGAAGTTACCAAAAATTACCAGGATTTCCTTCATCCGATGGATTGATCTTCATAGTTTTGGCGGTGTGATAGATGAAGATTTCCCGCTTTGATTTGGAGCCCAAAAACCATACAAAAAATATTTACCTCTCATTAGTTTTTGTTTAAATTCGTTTGACAGATTCAAATGTGTTTCAAATTTTGATCTCATAGTAATCCCACACGATTAGAAGAAAAAAATCATGGTTTGGAAACATGTCGTGCATTTTCAAAAATTAGTATGATTTATTTGGTAAGAATGTAAATATTACATATTTGGCCCTTCTAAGTTAACAATTTATTTTTTGGAAAAACATTTATGACTATTTGAAATAAAAAATATATAAAATTAAAAAATTATATATACAAGGGAAACATATTTTTATATAACAAAAATAATAATATGCTCTAGTAGGTGTAATTTGGTCCAAACCTACAACCAACACTCTGGACATGACCAAATGAGGTCCAGACCCACAACCAACACTATAGACATGACCAAATATGGTCCAAACCCGCAACTAACACCCATGCATGACCAAATGATGTCCAAACCCACAACCAACAACCATAAATGACCAAATGAGGTCCAACCCACAACCAACACTATTGACATGACCAAATGAGGTCCAAACCCACAACCAACACTATGGACATGACCAATTGAGGACCAAAACCACAACCAACACCCATGCATGACCAAATTGTTGGAATAATGTCTAAGGCTATAACTATATTCGGTGGTGCATGGTCCTTTTGGGTTGCCTTCACCATAGCAACTTGAAGGATGATTTGTTAAGATAGAGTAAATATTATAAGGGATAATATTTAGCTATTTGATTAATATAAGTCATAAATTAATTAGTATTAATTTGGTGACTTAAAGAGATTAATTAAATAAGAGGGTATAAACTGTCAATTGTTTGATAGTTAGACTTTAGACTATAAATCCATTAGGATACACCTTGGACGGATTCAAAGAGCTTTAGGATAGCTCAAAATCGTCCATAGGGATATCTATGGAATGGATTTGGATAGCCTTAAGAGAAGATTATCCAATTAGGGTTTAGGGTGAAACCCTTAAGGAGTCTGATAGTATAAATAGACCCTATGGATGTGGGAATTCGACACACAACCTTAAGCAAGGAACCTCTGGTCGAATTCCTCCCCTCTCCTCGATCATCTTGCTTGCTATTGGTGTTTGTAAGCCATTATAGGAGTGACAATTGTGACTCTAGGAGCTCCAAGACAAACAAGATCAACAAGGGATTCAAAGGTATGATTCTAGATCTGTTTTAATACTGTTGTTTAACCTAATTAGCCATTAGAAGTCTTGGATTCAAAAGCATGTTTATTAGAAAGCCTAGATCCAAGCAATAGGGTTTTGCATGCGCACATAGGAAAGTTCTTATGGCTAAAACCCAACAGTGGTATCAGAGACTGGTTTGGTTTTCTTTAAATTGTTGCTTGATTAACTGAAACAAACCTGCAAAATTCGATTTTTTGGGTTTTGAGTCACTGACTCGTCGAGTTCCAAGGTGGACTCATCGAGTAGGCCTGACTCGGCGAGTCCCCTTGTGCACTCGGCGAGTCGAGGCGTCAGGAATGGCCAGATTCGGGATTTTTTCATAATTATCTTATGGAAACTTACCTTAATCATATTAGATCAATGTAAATCCGATTTTTTGATAAATATGACTATTATCTTGATCTAATTAAAGATATTTATCATCTAATAAAATATTTAATTTCCTTATATGATAATAATTAATTATTTTGGTAATTATCTTCAAAGAAATCAAGATAAATCAAATAAAGATAATTAGGATATTAATTGTTAATTGGAATTATTTGTTATTTGATCCTTCATGTTTTAAATGTTTAAAACTTACCCTAAAGTTTTGAAATTTATATTTGTGATTAAAAGTTTTAATTTAGACAACTTAAATTTCATACCCTAGATTTTGAAAAAGTTTAAAATGCAACCCTATACTTATATGATATTACTAGATTAATATATATATATATATATATATATATATATATATATATATATATATATATATATATATATATATGTATAACTAAATGCTAGTCTTACCGCTAGTAGGACTCATTCACGAAGCCGATCTATAAGGTGGGTATAAGGTTGCGGCCTATAAAATGGCGCTTAATGGGTGTACACTCACACCCACCGCTTGCTTGATTGGTGGAGGGTTGTTAGCCGAACGGGTAGGATAGCGCAAACCTCATCCTCTCATTAAAAGTATAATAGGAAATACGAAGTAACTAAACTTTCCTTTTAAAATTTCCCAATCTTAGTTACTTTAGGAAAAGTGAATTGATGCAATCCCATGAAATTACACTTTGCACCTTGCTAAGAAGTTAGTGGAGCGTGTGTGGTTTACCGGCACACTAATTGGTTCTAAGCGAAGGTGGCAAAGGGTGATTCATTGTTTATCATAGTTCGATGGAGCATGTGTGGTTTACCGGCACATCGAATAGGTGATCGTTACAATGAAGGCACCATGTGAATTTGC
This sequence comes from Lactuca saligna, assembly GCF_052625555.1. Classification (NCBI taxonomy): domain Eukaryota; kingdom Viridiplantae; phylum Streptophyta; class Magnoliopsida; order Asterales; family Asteraceae; genus Lactuca; species Lactuca saligna. The sequence goes on from NC_136424.1 coordinate 250,326,607, forward strand.
ATGGTAATTCACACCCGCTTTGTGATCCTTGGCATCCCAGTCACAAACAAGAGGGGCATATCGAGATTTAAACATGCCATTGAATAGTTCAATGAATCTCATCCGAACCTAGGAATTCTCAAAACCACTTAGGACTAAAAGTTTAAGTTTTGTGATGGAGAATTAGTGAATCGTCATTCACTTACCTTCAATTTATTTTCATGTTGGATTACGGCATCCCTTTTCTAGTATGTAAATGTTATTGTTGGATCCTAACCCTAATTTTTCTTATTGGGTGATAATTAGGGATTCTTGTTCTAATCTATCTTTGTCCTTTCTATAGATGTCAAACGCAAACAACGTTGCTGCTAGTTCTTTCACGTTGATGAGCCTTTGCCAAAAGGTCACCTTCGATGGAACGAACTTTGGCGAATGGATAAGATACATTCGCACCATTGCTCGCTATGAGGATAAAGAGTATGTCCTCGACGAGAAGGTCGAGAAAATCAACCCCGAAGTTGCTACTCTCGCCGAAATCACCGCCTTTGAAACTCATGAGCGAGATGCGACGAAAATACATTGCATCATGATCGCCACCATGAACTCCGAATTCCAAAAGTCCTACGAGGACATGTATCCATACGAGATGCATCAAGACTTGTTGGAGAGGTACCACCAAAACGCGAGACAAGAGCGTTACGAGATCTTCACTAACATGATTTCCGCCAAGATGGGTCATGGAGAATCTCTTACCGTGCACTTGCAAAAGATGCAAAGGTATGTCGACCGCCTTCGCAAGTTAAATGTTGACTTCAGCGAAGACTTGGCGATCGACATGGTGCTTCACTCTTTGCCTCCGATGTATAATCAATTTAGGATGACCTACCACATGAACAAAGAGGAGGTCACTCTAAGTAAACTCCAAGGTCTCTTGAGGGTTGCTGAGAGCAATTTCAAGGACAAGTCTGTTGCACCAACTCCCAATCCATCCGCTGCTCCTGTCTTGGCTATTGGTCAAGGGAAGGGAAAGAAGAGGAAAGCTTCTTCAAATAACTATCGAAAGGTGAAAGCCCGAGATGGTTCCTCTTCTAGTGGGACCAAAGTTGATCCCTCTAAGCCCTGCTCTAACCCGAAGGAGGCAGAGTGCCACCACTACCACAAGATAGGACATTGGAAGAGAAGCTGCCCGGATTACCTGCAAGCCATCAAGGAAGGAAAGATCAAGCCATCTTTCACAGGTATATATGCAATCAAATCTAACGATTCTAATCATGCTATTTCTTGGGTTCTTGACACCGGTTGTGGTTATCACATTTGTTCTAATGTGCAGGGACTAAGAAGAAGTAGGGATGTGGAGCAAGGAAGGATCAATCTAATCATGGGGAACAGAAGATCGTCGCCTGTGACCAAGATTGGAGTGTATTCTTTAGTGCTTAAGAATAGTTTAGTTTTAGATTTGAACAATTGTTGCTATTCGCCAGAAATGGCTAGAAACATCATTTCATTTCATGGTTTATATAGACAAGGATTTAGATTTTCTTTTAATAATGAGAATGGTTCTATTTTGGCTTATCTAAATGGTGTCTTTTACTTTGAAGCTATACCATGTAATGGAATATATGAAACTGTTATGATTGTTGATAACTTAGGAAATGATGTTTTGAATATTGATTCTTCCACTAGTATGGATAAAGCATCCTTGTGGCATTGTCGTCTTGGACATGTCAACAAGAAACGCATAGCCCAACTCCAAAAGGATGGAGTGTTGGAGTCATTCGACCTTAGGGAAGATGACACATGCGAGTCTTGTTTACTTGGAAAGATGACTAAGTCACCCTTCACGAGTACTTGTGAAAGGGGTGAGGGACTATTAGACCTAATACATACTGATGTATGTGGACCTTTTAGATCAACCACGAAGGATGGGAACCGCTTCTATGTGACTTTTACTGACGATTATAGTAGATATGGGTATATCTATTTAATCAAGCAAAAGTCAGAAACCTTTGAAAAGTTCAAAGAGTTCAAGAATGAAGTGGAGAATCAATTGGGCAGGAAAATCAAGATGCTTCGATCCGATCGAGGAGGAGAGTACCTAAGTCTTGAATTCCACGATTATCTCAAGGAGTGTGGAATAGTTTCGCAATTGACGCCTCCTAGGACACCGCAGTTGAATGGTGTGGCAGAAAGGCGTAATCGAACCTTATTGGATATGGTTCGCTCTATGATGAGTCGTGCTTCACTACCTATCTTCTTTTGGGGGTATGCCTTAGAGACTGCCGCCCATATCCTTAACCGAGTCCCTACTAAGAAGGTTGCCAAAACACCTCACGAGATGTGGACGGGGAAAGCTCCCTCGTTGGCACATATCAAGGTTTGGGGTTGCGAGGCTTTCGTAAGACGAGATACTCACGACAAGCTTGAACCTCGAAGTGAGCGATGTATTTTCATCGGCTACCCGCAAACTTCCTTTGGATATCTCTTCTATAGACCGAAAGATAATGTTATCTTTGTTGCGAGGAGAGGAGTTTTCCGAGAGCGAGAACTCATAAGCCAAGGAGACAGTGGGAGGTAAATCGAACTTGAAGAGATTCAAGAGTCAATAGATGAAGGAACCTCTACCGCTGGCATTCAACCCGAGGAGGAAACTCCGGTTGAACCAATTGACGAATCCTTACCTCTTAGACGTTCCGATAGAGTTAGAGTTCATCCCCAGTTTTATGGTTTTCATATTACTACCGAAGGGGACACATATATTAGTGATGGTACACTAGTAAATCTTGATGAACCTAATAGCTATAAGGAAGCCATGGCAGGCCCGGAGTCTGCGAAATGGAAAGAGGCGATGGATAGTGAGATCCAATCCATGTACGATAACCAAGTTTGGAATTTGGTTGATTACGTGCCCGAACATAAGACCGTAGGGTGCAAGTGGATCTTCAAGAAGAAGACCGACGTGGATGGGAACGTACACACATATAAAGCGCGATTGGTTGCGAAGGGCTTTACTCAAAATCCCGGAGTTGACTATGATGAGACCTTCTCACCAGTTGCGAAGATTAAATATATTAGAGTGATGCTAGCGATTGCCGCATTTCATGATTATGAGATTTGGCAAATGGATGTCAAGACCGCTTTCCTTAACGGAAAGTTGGTTGAGGATGTTTACATGGCTCAGCCAGAGGGGTTTGTGGATCTGAAGCATCCGAATAGAGTGTGTAAGCTTGAGAAGTCCATTTATGGACTTAAGCAACCGTCTCGCAGATGGAATCTTTGCTTCGATGAGAAAGTCAAAGAGTTTGGATTTGTACGAAGCGAAGACGAATCTTGTGTATATGTCAAAGCCAGTGGGAGTATAATAAGCTTCCTCATTCTATATGTCGATGACATATTACTCATAGGAAACGACATCCCGACTCTGCAGGAGGTTAAGTCCTGGCTCGGGAAGTGGTTCGCTATGAAGGACCTCGGAGAGGCTTCTTACATTTTGGGAATAAGGATAGTAAGAGAAAGAAGTAAGAGACTAATTGGACTTAGTCAGAATACTTACTTGGAGAAGGTACTAAAACGTTTTAGTATGGAAAACTCTAAGAAGGGAGAAATACCGATACAAGGAAATGCCAAGTTGAGTAAGACTCAAAGTCCGAGTACCGAAGCTGAGATAGCAGAAATGAGTCGAGTACCATACGCTTCTGCAGTTGGCTCAATCATGTACGCTATGACTTGTACTCGCCCTGATGTAGCCTTCGCTTTGAGCATGGTTAGCAGATATCAAGGGAACCCTGGCAAAGCACATTGGATTGCGGTGAAGAACATCCTTAAGTACCTTCGGAGGACGAAAGAATGGTTCTTAGTCCTTGGAGGGAGTGATGACTTGAAGGTGCGAGGGTATAGTGACGCCAGCTTTCAGACCGACAGGGACAACTATCGTTCGCAGTCGGGCTGGGTCTTTACCCTAAATGGAGGAGCATTGACATGGAAAAGTTCCAAGCAAGAAACCGTAGCTGATTCAACGTACGAATCAGAGTACATCGCAGCGAGCGAAGCGTCGAAGGAGGCAATATGGCTGAAGAACTTCATCGGTGATCTTGGAGTTGTGCCGGCCATAAAGGAGCCCATGGAGATTTTCTGTGATAACGAAGGTGCGGTTGCCTTGACCAAGGAACCGAGGGATCATGGTAGATCTCGACATATCGACAGAAAATATCACTTCATTAGACATCGTGTAGAAGAAGGACAACTCGTAGTGAAGAGGATATCATCAGAAGATAACCCAGCAGATCCGCTTACGAAGGGACTGAGTAGGGTTAAGCATTTGCAGCATGCTAGGAGTATTGGGCTGAAGGATGATATTAGTATAGATTAGATAGTATTAGAAACGTATAATAGATAAATGTAATTAACATTTGATGATTAAATAAAGGAGTTTTATTTATGAGTAAAGTTACTGTCACATGTTAGTTGTTTAACTATTGTTTCACTTTGCATGTTTTGACTTCCAGAATAATTGAGTTTATTAGGAATAATCGAATTATTCAAATGGTCCACAATCGTTCATATGTTGGGAGTAGATATGAATGAAGATTGTCATGAATTGGTGTGTAGAATGTCTAAATGGTGTTAGACATGGCAAGGGTTGCTGCAACGTTCATGAGTGCTTATGAACTGGTTTTGAGCATTGGAATAAACCCGCTTGCTGGAATCACCTTATGGAATACGATATAAAAGGTGATCGCAAGACGATAATATCATATGGTCTTAAAACCTAGATATATGGTTTATTATTTGTTAATTGATTGTGCATTGATAATGCGAAAACGCATCAGTAACTTGATGTTATAAAACGCATTGTTGTGTATAGTTGGTTAATGAATAAGTAAATGCATATAAGTCGAAGTTTATCTGTAGATTTTATCCTAAGAGGATAGAAGAGATATCTTGGCCACTCGATGATTTGATTTGACTTATGTGCCGGGCCCGGTCAGAACTGAATTGATGTGTTCGATTAAGTTCTATGTCAAATAAATCGGAGATCGAGAAATCTAAATGCTAGACTAACCATTCCATAGGATTGTCAGCATGATATCTAACAGAGGACTGTACGATCCCTTATCTAAAGGACAAGATTGATTAGATCAGAGTTGACAGCGTCTTTGAGAGCTACGATTGCAAACCGTATTATACTTGTATAGTTATTAGACTTATCCAAGTGGGAGACTGTTGGAATAGTGTCTAAGGCTATAACTATATTCGGTGGTGCATGGTCCTTTTGGGTTGCCTTCACCATAGCAACTTGAAGGATGATTTGTTAAGAGAGAGTAAATATTATAAAGGATAATATTTAGCTATTTGATTAATATAAGTCATAAATTAATTAGCATTAATTTGGTGACTTAAAGAGATTAATTAAATAAGAGGGTATAAACTGTCAATTGTTTGATAGTTAGACTTTAGACTATAAATCCATTAGGATACACCTTGGACGGATTCTAAGAGCTTTAGGATAGCTCAAAATCGTCCATATGGATATCTATGGAATGGATTTGGATAGCCTTAAGAGAAGATTATCCAATTAGGGTTTAGGGTGAAACCCTTAAGGAGTCTGATAGTATAAATAAACCCTATGGATGTGGGAATTCGACACACAACCTTAAGCAAGGAACCTCTGGTCGAATTCCTCCCCTCTCCTCGATCATCTTGCTTGCTATTGGTGTTTGTAAGCCATTAGAGGAGTGACAATTGTGACTCTAGGAGCTCCAAGACAAACAAGATCAACAAGGGATTCAAAGGTATGATTCTAGATCTGTTTTAATACTGTTGTTTAACTTAATTAGCCATTAGAAGTCTTGGATTCAAAAGCATGTTTATTAGAAAGCCTAGATCCAAGCAATAGGGTTTTGCATGCGCACATAGGAAAGTTCTTATGGCTAAAACCCAACACAAATGAGGTCCAAAACCACAACCAACACCGATACATGACCAAATGAGGTCCAAACCCACAACCAACACTATGGACATGACCAAATGAGGTCCAAACCCACAACCAACACCCATACATGACCAAATAAGGTCCAAACCCACAACCAACACTATGGACATGACCAAATGAGGTCCAAACCCACAACCAACACCCATACATGACCAAATGAGGTCCAAACCCACAACCAATACCCATACATGACCAAATGAGTTCCAAACCCACAATCAACACTATGGACATGACCAAATGAGGTCCAAACCCACAACCAACACCCATACATGACCAAATGAGGTCCAAACCCAGAACCAACACTATGGGCATCACCAAATGAGGTCCAAACCCACAACCAACACTATGGACATGAGCAAATGAGGTCCAAACCCACAACCAACACTATGGACATGACCAAATGAGGTCTATACCCACAACCAACACCCATGCATGACCAAATGAGGTCCAAACCCACAACCAACACCCATACATGACCAAATGAGGTTCAAACCCACAACTAATGTAAGGTCCAAATAACGGATCTTAACAGAGATCAAAAGCAAATAGAATCACACAAAGCAATAATAAACATAGAAGGAGAACAAACCAAGATTGCACACGTTTTATAGCAATAAATGTCTGGTACAACTTGATGGAAACCGTGAACTCTAAAGGAATCAACAACTACAAAACATCTGACTAACCCACTATTTATATACCACACGACCAAGAAGAGTTTACGACCGTAAGGTGTTTACGGCCGTAAACTCATTACAACCGTAAACTATTACAAAACAAGCTGCCAACACACTCCATACTATTAAATTGTAAAGCCTAGACCAAACCACTAAATTGAGCTCTTCATTCTCCCCCTCGGTTTGGACTAGCTCGAAGTTAACCTTTGGTGACCACCATGACACCCGTCTGCCCCATCGCCCCATTCCACATTCGTTTGTTGAGAATCTCTGCAACCATATTTGTGTACACCTTCACACCGTCTTCAAAAATATCTTCTGCAACCAAAATATGAATATTGCTAAGATGATGGATATCCTATTTTCGAAACTGCTACAAATATCTTCGATTATAGAGTCGAATGCACCCATTCTTGAGCTTGATGACCGCACCAGAAGTGATCTCATCAAAGACCCAACACTCCATTGATCCGAGAGATCCGTCTTGATAGGTCTGAAGCACTGGGAATTGTTTGACCTGCTTGATTGCGGGCCACATTACGACTTGCAAAGGCTTATCAATATCATAATCAAAGACATTAGGATGATCTTCTATGATAGACTCAACATTTTTTATAGCTGGAAACCCTTTCTTGACTTGATCGTCAAGGAAATGCTTAAACTGAGTCACCTGAGGATTGTTTGTTAAATTGGAGAAAGGAGCTCGAGATAGTTCAGTCAGATCGACTCTAGTCTATGAACTAAAGTCATGACTATCTCTATAAAGTTCAAAATTGTCACTTTTCCTTAACACAACCCACATGTTGAGAGGAGCATGAAATCCCCAAGAAAAAATTCCTGACTGATCACCAAAAGTATCCCTGAAATGAACGACTTCAAGGTCAGTCATTGTAATTAAGGGTTCATCCCAAGAGGCATTTTGATTAGGGTTACTTTTAAACAATAATTGTCCTTTCTTAACTGCTTCCTCCTGAGCATTACGAATGGTTGCTGACACATGGGGGGCTCGAGGAGGCTCGTTATCAACATGACTAACAACTCCAGATGATTGACTAGTAGGCAAAACAACTAGAAAGGCTTGGACATGAAGATTGATCTTGTACTCTTCAGTAGATGTCAGGTATTTATCTCCAAGGTCTTCCTCAAGCTTCTTTTTCAATTCAAAATAACGTGAAGTCAGCACATTAAAGTGATCTTGAAGATCAGAAATCTGTTTGGACTTCAACTCTTTATCCTTTGCAAGATCAGCTGCTTGCACACCAAGGATCGACTTATCAGACTGATGTTCAGACACTTGAATACTAAGCTTTGCATTTTCAGCTCGAAGCTCTGGCACTTGGATATCTAGCTCAATATTTTTCTGACTCAGTATCGATATTTCCTTCTGGAGTCCAGAAATAGTTAGGTTATCTCCTCTAGAACCACCACCTCTTATAGAAACACCTTTACCATGAGGGGAAGGCGTCAAAAGTTGCTCCTCAGCCATATGTAGGGCTAATCTCTCAGAAGCATCATCACGATTAAAGCTAGGAGTAGAAAAATCTGGTGGAACGGATGGACCACCAACATCAAAAGTAGTACCCGAACCCGTAGCAAACATCTTTGTTGTGGTGAGACTGGTAGTAGTGGTAGTAGTAGGTGGTACTGGGAGGCTGCTAACAAGTCTTGCAATTACTTTACCCTGCCTCAAGTCCATTCTTTGTCTTTTCAGTGGGGGTTGATCAGATTGTGTCGTTGAAAAATCACTCACAAACGGCTCTGTGATAGGAGAAACAGAAACAGGAGGGTAACATCCCATAACCATCTCCATTGGAATTGAAACACTTGCCATTTGACATGTAGTAGGGGTTGTAGTCTCAAAAACTTCATTTGCCTCCCTTGTCTCAGTTGTCGGAAGAACAACATCATCGACATTGTTGAAGATAGTGTCAAGATTCTCATTTGACACCAAGCTAGCACTACTGGCTAAAGAAGGAGCAATATCATCGTGATCAAAACCGGTGAGTTCAATATCACTAAAAGAATCATTCTTATCTCCCCAATATTCTCCCAAATCTCTACATTCATTCCTAGATCATCATCTTGAGCACGATCAAACACTTTGTCATGTTCCACAGCCACATGAGCATCAGGAGTGGGAGTATCTTCATTTTCAGTACTTTCATCCTCAGAAACATCAATGACAATGTTATTTGGAGATGACTTCTTAGTAGATGCTGGCTCAAAAGAAGCTTGATCGGATGAACCATAAGATTCTGTAGGTTCATCCAGCTCAGTGAACTTTCCAAATTTTTCAAGAGGGTACAATCCTTGAAAAAGAACTTTTCCTTTTCGATTTTTCTTGATGAGTCCTATTGTGTGAGGACCCAAAGGCTTCATATCTAGAGTTTCACCCTCTTTTCTCACTTCTGGAAACTGAGTGTTGATAAACACCTAAACAAATCTGGGATGTAACATGAAAGTATCTCAAGTTGAGGATCTGATGTTTGCAACAAACTCATCCAGGATGAATCTTGAGAAATTGAATTTCACCCCTGCAGCAAGAGAAACAAGTGCACCAGTAGTTCGCTGAAAAATTTCGTCTGCTCCTGATCTTCTCCCTGAAACACAGCTGACGAACACATGCGCTAAAAACCTCCAATATGGATGCAAAAGCTTCTTTAAAGTCGGAGGTGAAGTACCTTCGTAGCTCATCCTTCTGAGAATTCTTTGTGTGTCTTCAATCCTAATCTCTGTAGGGAAATTAGGTTGATCGTTAATTAGCAGTGTTTCTCTGATGAAGCTTTCATTGATCACAATTTCACGACCCTGAACCATAGCTTTTACAGTGAAATAACTGTCATTATCCATACTCACGTTGGCAGTTTCCCATAATTCTCTGATTAAATTTTGATACACAACAAGGTTTACTGTGATAGCGGACGGCAGACAGCACTCCCGAAGCCTGTGAATCATTGATCGTATGTCTGAATGAACAGCTGGAGGATCCGCAAGCACAATAGCAAGATTGTGCATATCCGCGAATTTCAAGTTTGTCATTTTCCTGCACTCAACCATAATAAGTAAGATACAAAAATAATGCCAAATGAACATCCAAAATATTTAATTTTTATTTTGATCCAAAGAAAAGTTTTATTTTTGGTTAAAACAAAAATTATTTATGTGAAAATTAACGTTCTCGGTCACACATAGTTCACGGCCCAAGAACAATGTTTACGGCCGTGAATCTGTGTTTACGGCTGAAGAACACCAATTTTGTTCATCACCTAAAAAAACACATTTAAACGAGAGAATATTGTCACAAAACAACACAATAATCAATACATGCTTGCGGTCGTAATCCATTCACGGTCAAAATACGTTTGGGGCCGAAGAACAGAGTTTAAGGCCCAAGCTTGCAGTCGTAAGCTCCGTCGGACCATTTTCTTCGATTTCTGCTCAAACGACACGGTGAAACACGCAATAAACTACATATTTATGATCTAGAACTCATTACCTTCAATATTTTCGGATTAGATTTGCGAGATTTGATGATTTTTTTGGAGAGAGAGAGGGTGGGAGAGCAGGTTGCGGCTGGAATCTTGTGAGTGAGGAGATTCCGACTGTAAACTCCCTTATTTACCCTTTTTACCATTACCTGATAACTACCCAGTATTAAGCAGATTCCAACACAGTTAAATTAAAAAAAACTTTCTGAGGATTATTTTTACTAAAGAAAAATTAAATTAAAAAAATAAAATAAAATAAAATAAAAACTTAATTTTGTACAATGAAAGTAAAAATAAAATTAAAATTTAAAAAAACTTAAAAAAAATTTAATTGCTAAAAATAAAATAAAATTATAATTAAAAACCAAAAAATGAAATATAAATAAAAATAAAAATAAAATAATTTAACTTCGACTAAAACATAAACACAAAAATTCAACTACTGTGACTAAGTTTGTGACGTTGGGATCAAAGTTGTTGGACAATCTTATTCTACTTGTCGGTACCTTTATCTTCACATCTTCATCTGATCGATCGTCAGTATTGTGGTCCACTTAAACACGAAAGATTTGTGACAATTTTAGGACAATTTACCAATCACATGACACACTCATATAGATGATCATAATTCTTCATTATTATGATTGGCCCTAATTCTTAAATAAGATTTTCTTATGACCATTTAACTGACTACGACTAGGGATATTGTTGTCCACCTAAATTGAGCAGCGAGGTCTATAGACAATCTGTATGTGTTCAATTTTAAGTGTACTAGAACGTGTTTCCCACTTCCTGGCATGCCCCAACCATCAAGAACTTCCAAAGTACTCCTTACACCGGGTGAGTAGACAACCATTCAGAGAGAGGATAGAATCATAATTCTATTACGTATTGTTTCAGAGGGGTTGAGAAGTAGAAGGTTGCATATGTTGTGTACCATGTCGGATTAGAAGTCACGCAAAGGAGACAGCATATGGCTAACAGATAAGAGGAATTTTATATATATAACATGCAGAGAAATAGAGTTGCATATGTTGTGTACCAGGTCAGATTGGAAGTCAAGTAAAGAAGACAACATATGACTAATAGACAGAAAGAAAGAAAATGATATTCTACAGACCTAATTTATCGAAATTTACCAGTCGCCCCATCCTACCAGAATTAAGGACAAAATCCGCACATCGAGGAAAAGTGAATCCACTATTCTAGATACGGGTTATTTAATGTGACTGATAGATTCCCATGTATATCTCTCTGCTTAACCTATCCGAGCATCGTGAAGTCAGGCTAAACGGATCTAACTAGGTCAAAGTTTGTCAAGTCCTTTAATTCATTAAGTTTAACTCTCCCTAGTCAAGTCCATTTAAAAACTTTCGTGCCTACCAACGCATCGAGCACAGAGCGTAGACGATTCAACTTAGGTACGTTACGCAGATTCAGATTGCCCGTTATCACCTGCTAATTTCATTTCCCGTCACAACACCTACAAATAAAACTCTCAGCAATATTTTTTAATTTTCTGATTTGTTTATTGTTTTTGGATTTTTGATTATTTCTCCCCCTAAATTTGTGCATAGGTGAGAATAAAGATAAAAGAAAACACAATGCGCAAATTTAATCTATCCTAAGAAAACAAGAAACAAAAAGAAATTAAAAATAAAATAAAATAAAACTAAAAACCTAAGCTAAAAAAATAAAAAATAAAAAATAAAAATAAATTTGAAAATTTGAGTTGAAGAAGAAAATAATAAAAAAAATAATCCTCATAATGTATCATTTTTAGAAATCCTACAAGCACATCGAAGCGAGCTTTGTTAAATGGCTTTGTGAATAAGTCTGCCACATTATTATCAGTGTGGACCTATTCCAACCAGATTAACGAACGTTCATAACAGTCTCGGATGAAATGAATTTTAATGTCGATGTGCTTGGTTTTAGAGTGTTGGACTGGGGTTTTGGCAATTTGAATGGCAGCCTCATTATCACAATAAATGGGGGTTTCAAAATAATTAAAACTGTAGTCCAACAGCTGATGTTGGATCCAAATAACTTGAGAGCAGCAAGCTGATATAGCAACGTATTCCGCCTCTGCTGTGGAAGTTGAGACAGTGTGTTGCTTCTTGCATTGCCACGAAACTAGTCTGTCACCTAGGTACTGACATCCTCCTGAGGTTGATTTCCTATCAAGCTAATAGCCTCCATAATTACTGTCAGTAAAAGCATAAAGATCAAATTCAGAATTCTTCCGATACCAAAGACCTAATTTTGGGCTACCCTTGATATACCGAAAAATTCTTTTGACAACAATAAGATGTGATAGTTTAGGATTAGCCTGATAACATGCGCATTGACACACTACAAACATGATATCCGGTCAGCTTGCAGTAAGATACATCAACGATCTGATCATCGATCGATAGTGAGTCTGATCTACGGATTCGCCTTCAGGATCTGGAGTCAGAAGAGGTCGTTCTGCCATTGCTGTTGAAGCAGACTTAGCATCGTAAAACTCGAACTTCTCAAGAATATCCTCCACATACTTGGCTTGATGTAGCAGGATTCCGGTTGAATTATGTTTGACCTGAAGCCCAAAAAATATGGTCATTTCTCCCAACGAACTCATTTCGAACCGTTTCTTCATTAAACCTTCGAATTCTTTGCAAAGCTGCGGACTAGTTGACCCAAAGATAATATCGTCAACACATATTCGCACCAGAATTTGATCATCTCCAACATGCTTGATAAACAAAGTCTGATCAATGGTGCCACGTGAATAACCATGCTCGAGCAAATGCTTTGTTAGAGTTGCGTACCACGCTCGAGGAGCTTGATGTAACCCGTACAATGCCTTGTCCAACTTGTAGACATGATTAGGAAATTTTGTGTCAACGAACCCAGAAGGTTGATCAACGTAGATTTCCTCCTTTACCTTCCCATACAAGAAGGTAGTCTTGACGTCCATTTGATACATAGTAAAGTTCATGTAAGAAGCATATTCTAGAAAGATACGGATAGCCTCCAGGCGAGCTACTGGAGCATAGACTTCAACGTAGTCAAGACCCTCGACTTGTCGAAATCCACGAACCACCAATCGAGCTTTATTTCGAACAATAACACATGAATTGTCCTACTTATTGCGATAAACCCATCTTGTGTCAAGAGACTTCCTACCCTTAGGTAACTCAACTAATTTCCAAATATCGAGTTTTTCAAATTGATGCAGTTCCTCATGCATTGCATCTACCCAGCTGGGCTCATTCAGAGCCATTGTAACATTTTTGGTCTCTATTTGAGAGATAAAGCAAGAGTAGAGACAAACATTAACATCTCCACTCTGACTTCTTGTTTTAACACCGTCGCCCAACTCACCAATGATGTTATCGATCGGATGATCGCGTTGAATTCTTTAAGGTATCTCTTGGCTGATATCATTAAGAGAGATATGAAGAGTGGGAATGTTGATACCTCCTTCATTTGCTGATTGATCCGCTCCAGAAGGCTCTGCCACAAACTCATTTGAGATAGATTTAGGAAAGAGTAGTTCCATAAAGGTTGAGGTAGTTGCGGAAGCGTCATTTGGCATAAACTCTCTTTCCATAGGTGTAGATGATGTAGCTTCAGCATCAGGATTATCACGTTGGACTGAAGACTTAGGACTATCATGTTGCACAGAAGACTCCCCCTCTGGTGTAGCAGAAGACCCCCCCTCTGGTGTAGCGGAAGACTCATCCTCCGGCGTAGCGGAGGACTCCCCCTCAGGCGTAGAGGAGGACTCCACCTCTGAAAATAACTTCTTATAAGGGACCGGAGACTTCCCTTTGAATGATGAAGAGCATGCAGATGGATCTCTGTAGATAACTTCTTCTTCTTCTTCGTCTTCATAAATCTTCTTGCAACCAGAAGTAGATCCAGATGAACCACTCATAGACACACTTAGTGATTTGAACTACGATGTGTAGTCAAACAGCCAATCCGGACCTACTCTAGCGTCCGTCTCATTTTCCTCCAACCAATGCACGTCATAGGATTCCACAATCTGTTTTGTCTTTTTATTGTATACTCTATAAGCAGTGCGAGCGGCATACCCTACAAAGTAACAATCATCGGCCTTGACATTAAAATTCCGGTTGGTAGCTAAGTGAAGAACGGTGCAAGGACAGCCAAACTCATGAAAATGACTGACTGACAGCTTGTGATTATATAGAATTTCATACGGGGTCTTCATCTGAGCTTTGTTGATCAACACGCGATTTTGAACGTAGCAGGCAATGTTTATCGCCTCAGCCCAAAAGAAGACTGGCAATTTTGAATCACACAACATCGTCCTTGCAGTGTGCTTTAAAGTTCTATTTCTTCTTTCAACAACACCATTTTGCTGGGGTGTGTCAGCAGAACTGAATTGACACATGATGCCCTTTTCTGCGCAAAAGTGGTCGAGAACAGAATTCTTGAACTCTGTTCCATTATCAGTACGAAGCGCCTTCACCCGATGGTTAGTTTGGTTCTTTATTAAGACTATGAATTTCTTGATCAAATCAGCAACTCCAGCTTTGTTGGATAGAAAGAAAACCCACGTAAACCAAGAGAAGTCATCAATCACAACTAGGCAGTAAGAGTTTTTGTTGATGCTGAGAACATTTACTGGTCAAAACAAATCCATATGAAGCAATTGAAGCAATTGAGTTAACCTATTTTGGCAGGTGTGGTTTTCTATGGTGTTTTCCTTAGGCACAAGACATACATTTTTCAAACGTAATGAAGTCCTTGTCAGGCAATCCACGAACCATCTCATTCTTCGCAAGACAATTTAGGTTCTTGGCATTAGCATGACCTAGTCTTCTGTGCCACAGCATTGAAGTTTGTTCGGAGATCTTGGAGAAAAGACACGTAATTTGTTCAGGAAGATTGCTATTCATATCGATGATATAGGCATTTCCATCCCTTTTAGATTTTACAAGAATCCACTCTTCTGGGATGACAAATCCTGGCTTGAGAATCATGCATTCCTTATCAGTGAAGTGCGTAGAATAGCCCTTGTCACATATATGAGAAATACTTAACAAACTATGCTTCAGCTCGGGAGCAAAATTAACATTCTTGAAACTTAAAACCCCATTTGAGACAGTTCTTCTCTGAGTAATTTTGCCACCATCTCCACCTGCAAAGGAGATATATCCCCCATTAAAGGATTGAATGTTATGCAATTGGGCGATATCTCCTGTCATATGCCGGGAACAGCCGCTGACGACAAACCATGGTCTGACAACATTTCCTCGTAACTGTCCCTGCAAAATGTGTGGGTTTACTTAGATTTGGGAACCCAGGTCATTATTTTCCTGGGTGGTCCCGATGCCTTTTTAGATTGATAAATTTTGGAATTTTTAGAGGACACGGAGGATGAATTAGAAACTTGTTTGGGCAGCCATTGATAATTGGGTTTTCTAATTGTCCTGAATATTTTTAAGCTTGAATGAGTGTCAGTTTGCTTGGGGCATGTGGGTTTTCTACCATATTTGGTTGAAGACTCACTGTTGTTCCTTGACGAAACCAATCTTGGCTTAGCCATGTTTGGTTTTGGCAAACTACTTGGGACTTTGTGATAAAAAACCCTTTTATGTTTTTGAGAATTGGCTCGTTTTCTACTTTGATCATCTTTCTTTTCACCATTCTGGGAACCATTTCTAGAGGACTTTCTAGTTAAAGACCTTCCTCTGGATTCGTTCTCTCCTCTTGAAAATTTGAAATGTACAAACATACGATTTTGACAATTTCTAGCTATATGACCACCAACACCACAGTTGAAACAAATCTATTTGTTATTGTTATAACTTGTGTTACAATGATCAGATTTGTTTTCCTTACTATCACCCCTGCTTCTCTCACAAGAAAATGAACATGAATTAGGTTGTGAGGCAAGCGAGGGTACATTAAATGTAGAAGTTTGTGAAGTAGATGGTTTCTCAAATCATTATGACACACATCAAAATTGTCAACCAAATTGTTCAAATCAGACTTTTTCAAACCATTCAAAACAATATCAGAAGTAATAAAAACACCATCACAAAAAGCATTATCTTTTGAAACATCAGAAAACATATTGTCTTTATTTAAAACTAAAGCTTCAGGTTTAGACTCGATTTTATTTTTAGAAACATATCCTTCAACTTCGTGCTTTGACTGATTCAAGGATTGATCTGCAGGAGAAGTAGAAATGTTAGTACTTTCAACATTAATAAATCCTCCCAAAATAAAACCGGATGACTTGCCATAAACCACAAATGATTAATTGGCAATCTCTTCTTTGGACAAAGGCTTGGACACATATGAATGATTGAAAGGATGGGGCACATGGTTATACCCTAGATCTTTTGATTGATTCTTCTTAAATTGCATGTTGTGGTCTATCATATTTGCAACTACCTCACTTGAGAAACCATATTTTCTAACATCAAGCTTGGCGGTTTCAAATTTTCCTTTCAAACATTCAATTTCAGCCACTAGTTCAGCGTTCTGTTTGACTACATAATCATAATTTTCACATTTATTACTGTAGTCTTCCTGAAGTCTCCTAAAGTCATTAATTTTTTATTCCAATTGTGCTTTGAGTGGTTTTTGACCTTTTCTAAGTTGGTACCCTTCATATCAAAGGTCTTCTACGTCCCTTATTAATTTTTCATTAATTTCATGAAGAATCTTAAGATTTTCTACTTCACTGCCTAATGTCTCAATTTTGTCATGCAGAGTTTTAACATAGTCAATACAAGCTTGAGATCATGATGGAAGACTTACCTTGGCTGAATTAGGTTCATGAGAAGTGGATACCATCATCTTATCTTTAGCTGCCAAAATCTCTGCTAGGGCATCATCACAAACTTGTGCTAGGTGGGTAGCTTCACATCCAGATAGGTTCATGGCTTGCATCTGATCCTCCCAATCAAATGACTGAGTGACCATAGCTTTCTCGTTGTTTGTTTGAGTACCACTTCGATTGTTTCCAACTTCAACTATTGTCCTGTCATTATTTAATCTTCTGTCTGGCTGTGGACAATCACGAGCAAAATTCCCTTTCTCATGAAAGTTAAAACATCGAAGCTTCCCCTTGTTGAACCCAACCTTCTTGTTAGCACTCATTCCCTAGTTATTCTTTCCAGTCTTTTTGGTAAATTGTTTTGCCCTAAAGACTGCCATGGGAATTTTCCATGTAATATCCATCTCCTCAACGTCTTCAGGGTGAATCTGATCAAGATAGGCAAATGACAATTGAGGTGGGAGATCTCCGACTACGAGTGCATTGTAGCAATTGACAAGCCCTAAAGCAAGTGCAAGCTTTTCATCACTCTCCTTTCCCTTTGAATAAGAAGCCCCAATTGAAGATGATGCAGAGGAAGCGGGTGGAGTAGGAAAGGTCTGCTTTTGAATTTGTGGAGCAGTAAATGATTGACCTGCATAAGGAAGAGAAAACGACAGGGATTAAATAACGTTGTTAGAGGAGATGCCAGGATTCTCAGCTGAATACGAGCTCACATGGTTAATTTCCCGCTACTTGTCATCAATATCACATGCCTTGATGACTGCCATTACTTCAGCTAGAGAGAGGCAGCTGAGATCCTTAGTTTTCTTAATAACAGCTACATTCATGTCCCAAGATTTTGGGAGAGCATTCAGTAGCTTCTTGTTCACTTCTGACTTTGTGTAGAAGATCCCAGCCACAGTCATTTCTATGTTTAGAGTTGTGAACTGCTGCAGTTGTGATTCAAGAGTCTCTCCAGGAACATAATTAAACATATTAAAATGTTTCACAACATATCCTGGCGACTTTCTCGCATATCTTCGTTCCCTTCATACGCCTCAATCAGTGCTTCCCACAAAGCTTTAGCCGATGTATACTCTCTGAACCCTTGAGCAATGTTTGTTGACAAGGCCATGGTCAAGATGGCCAACGCGTTTTCCTGCTCCTCCACACTTTCAAAGTCTTCATCAGTATAATTTTGTATTTTCTTATCAACCACTTGCCCAACAACTGTAGTGGTTACTCTAACTGATTCTTGATGACACATTTCCACAACTTGAAATCCTTCATTTTTATATACTTCTCTATTCTGTACTTCCACTCGGGAAACCCATCAGCAGAAATTAACCTTGGAATTCGCGTGGTGGTACCCATGACAACATCAAGCTCTTGAAAGTGGTTTTGACTTTGAGATTCCATTTTTAACAATTAATTAAAATTAAAATTAAAATATGAAGTGATTTAGTTAAAAAACCGATGTACTACAAAGTTTTAAAATATAAACTGATTTAATATTCAATTAAGCCAAAAATGAGTTTGTGGCCGTAAACTCAGAGTTTGCGGCCGTAAACTATAAATTTTTTGATTGACGGTGCAAGAATATAATTTAGATTCACGGTCCAAGGTTTTACGGTTAAAGAATACGGTCTTCGATTCCGGGTTTACGGTTCAAGAAAGAAATAGGGATTGCGGCCGTAAATAGGGATTACGGCCGGAAGCTTGGGCTGTAAACAACGATTATTTCAGTTTCTCGATGAAACCAAAAATCCTTTTGCAGAAAAACACGAACTTGCTCTCAGTCCAATAAAACCTTGCTCCAAAATAGATTGTAGAATGCCTTTGACACTGGTTCTGCTCTGATACCAATTGTAAGCTCCAAATAACGGATCTTACCAGAGATCAAAAGCAAATACAATCACACAAAGCAATAATAAACACAGAAGGAGAACAAACCAAGCTTGCACACGTTTTATAGCAATAAATGTCTGGTACAACTTGATGCAAATTGTGAACTCTAAAGGCATCAACAACCACAAAACATCTGACTAACCCACTATTTATATACCACATGACCGAGAAGAGTTTACGGCCATAAGGTGTTTACTACCGTAAACTCATTACAACCGTAAACTATTACAAAACAAGCTACCAACACACTCCCTACTATTAAATCGTAAAGCCTAGACCAAACCACTAAATTGAGCTCTTCAACAAACACCCATGCATGACCAAATGAGGTCTAAACCCATAACCAACACCCTTACATGACCAAATGAGGTCCAAACCCACAACCAACACTATGGACATGACCAAATGAGGTCCAAACCCACAACCAACACTATGGACATGACCAAATGAGGTCCAAACCCACAACTAACACTATGGACATGAACAAATGAGGTCCAAACCCACAACCAACACTATGGATGCGACCAAATGAGGTCCATACCCACAACCAACACTCATGCATAACCAAATGAGGTCCAAACCCACAACCAACACCCATAAATGACCAAATGCGGTCCAAACCCACAACCAAAACTATGGACATGACCAAATGAGGTCCAAACCCACAACCAAGACTATGACATGACCAAATGAGGTCCAAACCCACAACCAACACCCATGCATGACCAAATGAGGTCTAAACCCACAACCAACACCCATATATGACCAAATGAGGTAAAAAAAATTAATTTTACATATTAATTAATAATTTATATGTAAATTTATTTTTTTGTTTGATAAAAAAAAACAATGCTAGTATGGATATTATATTTAATTAATATTGTAAATAGTTTTTTACATGAATATAATACATATTAATGTAAATACAAGATATATTAATGTGTAATACAAAATGTGTAATCATTATCGTATCCTAATAACCGCCGTTCTAAGTACACCTCTGTAGACTGCAATTAATCGGAGAACTGATGGCCTCAGTCAACATCGCTTCACCTCCGACTGATGATCCTTATAAACCGTTCGCTTTTGTAAATTTCGTCATTCTCACATATTCATTAGGTTACGATAACTTCAATTACTCCTTCTTCCTGTTTGAAAAAAAAATTGATTTTTAGAAAAGAAGATGAATGTTGATCCGTGGGCCCGTCCAAACTTCAATCTCTGGAGTGTAAGTACAGAACCACTAAAAACAAACCGGTGGTTGAATACAGGAAGGCAAACGACAAGAGTTTTGCCATTCGCATTGTCCATGGTGGGTTCTTTACAGACTGCCCAGGCAAGGCGTATCAACAGAACAAGGTTCACTTCATTTCTCATGTGAACATCGATTCGTTAGACATGGAGTTGCTTGGGCGTTTTTCTAGAAGCCTTGGGTATACCAGTTTGGGGAACTGGTATCATACGCCCATCAGAGAACACAGTGGGTTGTAAATCATTCCAATACTAAATGATGAATGTTTGGAACCATTCAAGATGTTAGTTAGGGCCCACGAATTCAAAGAGATTGAACATCTCTATGTTGAACACAGGCCTGTTTTTGTTCCAAACAATTTCCCACACTTTTTGATGAACTCTCCAGCCAAATGTGTTAAGAAGCTTATTCACATGTCTGTAACATAACATCTAACGACTTGGGTTGATGATGGAATAACATACATCCAGCATATGCTAAACATGACAATTCCAAGAGAAAAAATGGTGGATGCTATGGACATGGCGAAAGAAAATTTCGCAGCATGGAAAAACATAGCCTAGGTGAACTATGTTGTAATCTTTTTTTATGATTAATATAGAGTGAATATGATACTCTACTTTTGTACTTAATATGAAACTCTTTTATTTAATGAATTGTTATATATTATGTCTATAGGTCATATTTTTTTGATTATATAGTAAGTCTACATTTGATGTTTTACATTATGTCCCTATTTTGATATATTATGTTGTTAAAAAGGCAATGTTGTTTGCTAACACAGGGGTATAACAGTCTATTACATGTTATATGCCCAAATTTAATGGTGTTTGCAATATAAATGTTTTAGGGGCAACATCGGAATTAGTTATCATAATAATTTTATATGTTAATTATATCCATGTTTTGTATAACTTGTAACTGAGTCATATTTGTCTCTGTTTTAGATAATTTTTTATTAAGATGGCAATGTACTTTGAAACCTAGTTGTAACCTGTGTTTATGCTAACATAGGGGTATAACAGTCATTTATATATTATATGTCCATATTTGATGATGTTTTTAATGTAATTGTCTTATGGGCAAAATGGTAATTACTTATCATCTATATTTTATATGTTAACTATGTCCATATGTTGCATTTTTGTTCCTATTTTAGATAATTTTTTTATTAAGATGGCAATGTACTTTAAAACTTAGTTGTAAAATGTGTTTATGATAACACAGGGGCATAACAGTCATTTATATATTATATGTTTTATATGTTAATTAAGATTGTTTTAGTAAGGGTATAATAGTCATTTATATGTTAATTAAGATTGTTTTAGTAAGGGTATAATAGTCATTTATATATTTTATGTCTAGATTTGATGTTGTTTTTAATGTAATTGTCTTATGGGCAAAATGGTAATTACTTATCATTCTATATTTCATATGTTAATTATGTCCATGTGTTGCATTTTTGACCCTGTTTTAGATAATTTTTTTTATTAAGATGGCAATGTACTTTGAAACTGAGTTGTAACCTGTGTTTATGCTAACACAGGGGTATAACAGTCATTTATATATTATATGTTTTATATGTAAATTAAGATTGTTTTAGCATGGATATATGTGTCCATAAATTGTTATTATGATAAAACAAACAAAATTATATAATTTCCTGCTAACTGTGTTTGTATTAGATCGGTTTTACTGGATTCCTTTCTCTTTTGGTTAATGTTTTTGTTTTTTTTGGTAAAGCAATTATTTGCAAACAACCAGATACCCCACTTGGTAAGTGTCAATGTAGTTATTGGTATATTTTGGAGTGTCATGGGTTCGAAACCAATTACCAACATTGTTTTTAATGTCTCGATATGTCCCTGATCATTCACTTTTTTTATCAATTCTCCACATGCCCCTGATCATCTAGACTCATTGCGTAAATATACCAAATTTGACAATATGAATTCCTATCGATTCAATCGCTGATAACTACAAAGGCACTGCAACTACATTTTTTCTTCAACTAGAAATTGATGCGTCAAAATCAAATTCATATAGGTACAAATACTACATTTAATTAATACAAGAAATTACAAGTATTTTTCTTTCAAGATATTGGATTTATTAGTAATGTGATCTATTTTTTTTATCCACACCAACTATTTGTTAAAATGGGTCAATAAATAGGAAACATATATTGCTTGTTGACGCTGTTGTAAGCTGAATATGGATAAGTCTTGGATGGGAGCATACAGAACATCAGAAACCTATGTAAAAGGTGTTGCAAAATTTATCAAATATGAAGTGCACAATTACAAGATTTCTAAACATATGGAGCCTGCAGATACCAAAAAAAAATATAAAAATTCTCTGTCCATGTGTTAAGTGTGTAAACCACATATGTCATTCGGTGGATGTGGTAGATGATCATCTATTCAGGAATGGAATTGATCAAACATACACAAATTGGAATAAGCATGGAGAAACAGAAGAACCACCAAGAAGTTATGTATATGAACATAATTTTGACATGGATACGTCAAACGTTGTAGATTCCACGAACATGAACACAGAAATGCCAACAGATTCTGCAGAAACTATAGAGATGGTTAAAAAAGCTGTAGAAGAAAATCTTATTAGGAACCCTGATAAGTTTAGAGAACTGATAGAGGATGCCGAGAAGCCCCTATACACAGGGTGTCATAATTTCACGAAGTTATCTGCAATCATTCAACTAGTCAACTTGAAGAGTAAGTATGGAGTATCAGATAAGTGCTTTACAAAATTATTAGTTTTGATAAAAAAAAACGTGTTACCAGGAGGAAACACAATGTACAGTAGTACATATGAGGCGAAAAAAGCATTTAAGGCAATGGGTTCAACGTATACTCAGATACATGCATGTGTCAACAATTGTATACTTTATAGAAAAGAATACACAGACTTGGCAGCATTTCCTACTTGTGGTAAATCAAGATGGAAGGTTGATGAACAAAAAAAATAAAATTTACAACAATATTCCTGCAAAATGTTTGTGGTACTTTCCAATTATTCCGCGCTTCAAGCGTCTTTTCCAGTCTAAGACAACTACAAAAGATTTAACATGGCACGCAACAGAAAGAATGGTGGATGTTGGAGTTTTAAGTCACCCAGCTGATTCACCAGCATGGGCTGGCATTGATGAAAAATATCATGATTTTGCTAGCGAACCAAGGAATTCGCGACTAGGCATTTCGGCGGACGGGTTGATGTGAACAGAGGAAATAGGAGTCATAGTGTTTGGCCTGTTTTAACTTTCATTTACAACCTTCCACCATGGTTGTGTATCAAGAGAAAGTTCATCATGCTTTAGTTATTGATTTTGGGAACTCCATGAAATGTATTGATGTGTTCCTAGTACCTTTTATTGATGATCTGCAATTATTATTTGATTTTGGAGTTGAAACATACGATGCATATGCACAAGAGCATTTTAAACTACGCGCAGTTGTGTTATGGACTATTAATGATTATCCTGCTTTAGGTACGTTAAGTGGTTGCCCATACAACGGTTTTCAAGGTTGTGCTGTGTGTGGTGAAGAGACACACTGCATTAAACTCACTGAATCGAATAAACAGAGTTATGCTGGTCATAAAATATTTCTACCGTATGATCACCCATTCAGAAGACAAAAGAAGGCATTAAATGGACAACAAGAGTTCTCACCCTCTCCAGAACCTATGAATGGGGAGGAAATATATAACAGAGTAAATTTTATAATTAATAAATAGCGAAAGGTTAATAAGGGCAAGGAGGCAGACATCCAACAAGCATCAAGTGGAAGAGGTGGGAAGATGAATAAAAAAGAGAAAATCACACCAACTGGGTACTTCAGATGTGGGCCAACAAAATAATACATACTGGAAGAAATTCAATATATGGTATAGACAATTAAGGTATTGGCCCGACAATATCGTTCCACATTGTATAGATTTTATGCATGTGGGAAAAAAACGTGGGTGTGAGTTTAACAGGAACTGTTTTGAACGTTCCTGGGAAGACGAAAGATGGTTATAAAGCTCGATTGGATTTGGTTCATTATGGACGGTACTCCTGTATCAGCTGCTAAATCGGTAGAAATTTCTGCAGAACTATTCAGCAAATCGCATTTCTTTGTATTGCAAAATACATCTGAAGTACTCCTATATATCAAGTAAGATTTTTAAATGTATGTTTTTTTATAATAATATTAACATTAACATATTGACAGACGACACATGGAATTTTTGGAACATCTACACCCTACTAAACGAAAGGCACATCTAGAACAAGAGCATAGTAAAACATTTGGTCATTGGTTACAAAAGGAGGTATATTGTTTTCAAATATGTTGTGTTCTTTGTTATTTTTGGATTGATTTAATTCATAATCTAATTACAATTCAGGTAGAGATAGAGTTAGGTGCTTGTAGAGAAAGTATAACAGAGACAATGAGATGGATTTCACATGGACCCAATGAGAACATTATTAAATACGATGTATATGCTATTAATGGATATACTTTTTGTACAAAAGCTCGTGAAGGTAAATTTTACCAAAACAGTGGGGTTAGTGTTGTTGCAACTGACACACACATCAGTAAAAAAGTTGTAACATATGCCAAAAACACTTAATATATGTGTTTTACAAGAGATATGGGTACTAGATTATCATTTTAAAAGAATTCCAATTTTCTTGTGTGACTGTGTTAACGATAGAAAAGGGATAAAAAGGGATAAATTAGGGTACACACTAGTTGAACTAAAAAGATTAGGCCATAAAGGTGATCCCTTCATATTGGCCTCACAAGCACAACAAGTATTTTATGTGACAGACCCACTCGATCAAAAAATATCTATTGTGTTCAAGACACCTCCCAAAAATTACAAAGATACATATGAAGATGTAGATGAAGAATTTAGTACTATTGTTCCTCATAATGATAACGTATTGCCACGTGTAGACACACTTGACTTGCAGAAGGAAAATGATTATTTTCGTAATGACTATCACGGTATTGTTATACGTACGGTATGTGTTTGTTAATGTCATGAATTACATTTGTAGCGATAATATTTTCCTTCTTTTAACACTTAATGATCTTTATTTTTTGTTTGTAGAAGGGAAAGGCCAAAACTTGAGCATATCATTATGTAGAGAATAAGAAAATGACAAAAAATGACGTTGTACTTTACTTAATGTTTTTTTACCATATTATACCATCAAACTATTTTGGTGTAATATTCTTATAACTCAAAGATATTTTTTCCGGTTTTTTACTGTTATATTGTTACACATGTTATAACATAAACTGCATGTAATAGCAATGTACTTTCGTCATGCAATCTTAAACAAGTTATGTTGTATTTACTTCATTTATTTATCATAATATTCTGTTAAAATAAGTTGTATTCTTGTCATTTTTAATTGTGTATTATCTGGTGCAATTAAAAGAATTGATGACAAAAAGGGCAATTTCATTTTTAATTGTGTATTATCTGGTGCAATTAAAAGAATTGATGACAAAAAGGGCAATGAACGACCGCTAATTATAACGATAACACATCATTTTTCTTTTAAGACTATATTTACATATAGACACATATAATAGCTATAAACGTAACTAAATGCTACCTACACACACAATATTTGTTTATTCTTAATTCCAATTCACAATATTTTGACACACATAATAAAAGGTAAATGACCATAAGTCACCAATACTAACTTCTTTTAATTTCTTGCCTAAACTGAATACAACTAGTACAGAATCGCCCTATGGACACACAAATATTTAGTGTGACCATATGTATCACCTTTTATCTACTTTGTCTGTTATGTGGCTAAAAAGGCATCAGGTTATGGACACACAGAGAACTAACTCATGTGACGATACTTTTATCTACTGTCTCTCATAAAAAAAGTATGACAATCTTACAATCTTAATCCATACATGTGGCTGATTGTGACCTATGATCTCAGTATTCGAGTGTGACTAATGTTTGTCACATTTGGAATAATTAAGTGTGGTAAAAGTGTTGATTGTCTATTTAATGTCCACACATTCTAATTTAAATGTATCCAAAACCAGTTTCTAAATTTTTGTAGTGACCTTTGGCCACACTTTTAAGAAAAAGTGTCACAGGACATTTTTTGGAAAGTGTGACCATAGGTCATCTTTGTACTAGTATTTTATCACTTATCTAAGTTTGGGTCGATCAGAGCTCTAGCAAATTTAATAGTCACTAAACTACTAGGTAAGAAGTTCATTAATTTAAGGGTCACTAAGCTACCAAAACCTGCATTCAAGCATTCAAAGTATCAAATATTAACATGCTAAGCAGAGATAATCAAACACATGTTCATAACCAATAATTAAAATCCATAATTTAATAAACTAAACCATAGAGTTAAAGCTTCATCCAGCTAAACGAAAGCAGTTAAAGTAAGCTACTCATGGCTGAAAACATGAACAAAATCTCAATATTGAAAGACATGATTAAAGTGTACCAAAATAATATAATGAATATATTCTTTAATATCTTGATCTTCAAATAAATCTCCTTACTAGAATGTTGAATTTCGGCTTTTCTGAATAATTCTTCTTTAGATATCTCTCTAAAAATACTCTAAGCGTACCCCCTAAGTCGAATGAGCAAAGGGATATATATAATTTCTAAAAATCGCATCTCATGTTGTGAGAGTAACTTTCCCACGTTTTGATCTCAATAGAATTCACGTTCGGCAAGGAAACTACATTCCGCGTAGCTATCTTCTAGAAGAATCATCTCACGTCGTGATATGATACTCCTCACATGGTGAGAACTGGGAAATAGCATTTGACACAAAAACAAAAGTCGCCTGAAATTTTATCTAGTTTTCATATCATTTTGAATCTCGTCAATCGGAGTTATGAGTCATGAGATATAGTCAAAATACTGACAAGGGGCCAAGCTGTCTAGCAACATCATTTTTGTATCTTTTTCAACTTTGTTCCTCCAAGTATCCAACTTTTATTAGTTTCAATCTTTTTCTTCAAGCATGTCTAATTTTTGTTGCAAAATACAATTTAAAAATTATAAGTACCAAATATCTTTGCAATTAACCAAATTATACCTTAAAATGTATTAAAATACTGCTTAGAAATGCGTATAAATATAACACTGTCAACATACTCCACACTTATCTTGTGCTTGCCCCCAATCAAAACTAATTTTTAAGTTAAACTTCCATTACCAATAGTACGTAAGACAACCCATTTAGAGCCCATCAATTATACCAAGACCACAATGCGTATATTTGTGTCTATAATTCCTAAAAACTTCCTAAAGCCTAGCTACTCAGAATCCATATGAACCTTCACCCCTTAGTTTATATGACACTCAATTTTTCAACCCTCAGAATCCATCCTCAGAAATCTTTCTTAACCTCAATGTATTTTTGGTTAAGCTACCCAAGCATACATATGATCTAAAAATAATTACAACATTAATACCACAATGAAGCTCTTCGAATTCATCTCTTATTTGATATATGTTCTTTGATTTCTTTGAATTCACTACCTTTTTGTTTGATTTTTGGTATCTTCAATTTTTTATTCTTCATAATTTTTGATCTTTTGATCTTCGTACTTTGATAACCTCAAAATTCTTACATTTTTTTTTTGTAATTTTCGGTTTTTTTAATTTAATATCTCAATTTTTTGCTCAAATCCTACATGCTTAAACAAGAGAGCTTAACTTCAACCTTTATTGGTTAAATGTATTTGTATAAGTGCAATGACTACATAAGCTCTCCTAGATAGATTCCAGGTACACACTGCAAAACTTATAATGCCATATAAACTACTAGATTATCATTCATATCTTATGACTTTTCACTAGGACTTGGGAACCCACAAATATACTAGAACATATGTTGAGTGAATTAAACATTTGAGCTCGCATTACATCATCCCACGCAACACTAGCAATTTAAGTTTTTTTAATTAGCACTAGATTTCATATTAAACCATTTTTCAAGTTTATAAGTTTTTAAAATTTCCTAATCTAGCAAAATTTTATAATTTTCAATTTTCAATTTTAAATTCCTTTTTCGACCCCTACCCCACACTTATTTCGTACAATGCACTCATTGTATGCATAAAACAATTTAAGCGGATAATAGCAATAAAAAAGAGAGAAAAAAGGAACAGACTCCTCTGGGATAGTAGTGGTGAGATAAAATTATGGAAGTGTAGAAAACTCGAACAACTTGAATATGTAACTGGAACTTGGACTTTGTTGGTACTCGTGAATGTGACGAATAAAATGAAAATCATAAACTTGCATCCTCAAAAAGAGTGGTGCAAAAAATCTTCCAAGTATTGAATCTCAGTGTGGGGAATCATACGCCACATTGTAAGGTTGAAAGAAAAGAGTCTAATGTGCGATATTTGATGACTCACGACCTGAGATTTGAGAGGTCATGACGTGAGTATAGTTAAAATTTAATTCTAAATCGCGATGGTATCTTCCTCATAACGTGAGAAATGGAAGATCACGTCATGAAAACAGGGTCTTGGCATAATACATTTTTTACAACAATTCTTCTATGTATGTGAACATCCATTGTCATCTTAACTCATTAAGACTTGTTTTAAGACCCATTTTTATGGAACTCCTTTTCTCTAATCTATCTTCGCACACAAATGCCATCCCACACTAATCAAAAAGTATGGTCTTCGAATCTTATCTCTAACGCTCATGGATTTCTTTTCTCTCGACATTCTAATAATTTTGCTAACAAAACAAACCGGTTGTAACAAGAAAACAAACATCTACCATCCGGTTACATGTCGTTAAAAAAATAAAAATAAAACACAAATTAAACACACCAAAAATAAACTAAGAAAATAAAAACTAAAAACTAAAATAAAAATAAAAGGATATAAATTCTTCAAACATCGGGTTGCCTCCCGATAAGCGTTTTTTTTGTGCGAGTCTTGAGCTGGACTCCAAACTTAATAAACTGTTAGTCCGCTCGATATTAATTCATCTGTTTTATCGAACACTCTTTTCAGACCAACTTGTAAAATTTGACTTCTAGTTTTGATTTTTGGCCAAACAAGTGAGCATCTATTTAGTCTCAGAAAATTAAAAATTATGGGGACCGATTGGTCACTTGTTAGAAAAGGACCAATCTTTAGAACTTTCTTGAAAGATGGAATTGTCACCCCATACGTTGAAACACAAACTGAAATATCAAAAGCTTGTGTCGTGGTAATGATCATATCATGACGTTGTTCTTGAATTTCTGGTTGTTTTTATTCTTCGTCTGAACATTCTACTAGCAAACTTTCTAGCTCCAAATTCCTTTCTGGATGAAATTCCTCCTCTTCTATCTCTAGCTTAGCTTGTTCTAGTTCGTCAGGAAGGATGTCATCCATCCATCTTTTCAGCTCCCTTAAATCTTCGTCTGAGTCATATCCCTAATATTTTCGTGCTAATTCATGTTCCACTTCCTCAAGAAAAACGTCAAAAGCATTGAGATTTGGAAAATACATAAAAAACAAACTAAATAAAAACTGAAAACTATGAAAGTCACATCGTGAGAGGTGAATCTCACGTCTTGAGAACAGTAAAATCAGAAAAAACTAATTTTTGCAGAAAGTTAACTTTTTGCGGTTTTTACCCCACAAAAATGATCAATTAACCTAAAAAAATTAAATTAATAACTGAAATAGCCTTTTCCCGACAATGGCACCAAAAACTTGATGTGTGCAAAAGATATCATCTTATCTAGCTTTAAATTCATAACCTAACTAGTTATCTATTATTACAGCTATAGACAATGTAGCTAGTCAGTGTATAGCATAGTAAAGTAAGTTAGGGTCGAACACAAGGAACAAATTTAATGAATTAACCTAATCACTAAAAATTAACCTAAAACAAGCAAAAGTTAAACTGGTTTTTTATATGATTTTGCAAGTTTAGACAAACTTGAACTCTTTAACTAACGATTTTAATCAATTACTAAGAACACTTTCGGATAGTTCGAATCCACTTCACCTCTATGGTTGACTACTAATTATGGATTATTAATGTTGGTTATCAAATATTATTTTATTAGCAATTCGTGTCCAAATTTACTAATGTTTTCACTAATTCATGTAAAACTATGTATGGTCATACACTAGCAAACACATGATCAGTTATAGAATGTAGAGAAACTATGTAAGATTGATCTAAATAAACACAATTATGGTTACAAATTTTTGTTCTCCAGCATAGCTAAAATAGTTACTTTTATCACTTATCTAAGATTAGGTCGAACCCTAGCTCTAGAAAATTTAATAGTAACTAAACTACTAGGTAACAAGTTCATGTAATTTAATGGTCACTAAGCTACACAAAACCCGAATTCAAGCATTCAAATTATCAAATATTAACATGCTAGGTAGAGATAATCAAACACAAGATCGTAACCAACAATTAAAATCCATAATTTAATAAACTAAACCATAGAGTTAAAGCTTCATCTAGCTAAACAGAAGCAGCTAAATTCAGCTACTCATGGTTGAAAAAATGAACAAAATCTCAACGATGAAAGACATGATTAAAGTAAACCAAACTAATGTAATGAATATATTCTTCAATCTCTTGATCTTCAAATAAATCTCCTTAATAGAATGCTTAATTTCGGCATCTCTGAATAATTATTCTCTATAGATCTCTCTAAAAATATTCTAAGCCTACCCCCTAACTCGAATGAGCAAAGGGATATATGTAGTTTCCAAAAATTGTATCTCACATCCTGATCTCAGTAGAATTCGTGTTTGGCAAGAAAACTGCATTCCTTGTAACTCTCTTCTAGAAGAATCAATCTTATGTCATGAGATTATACTCCTCACGTCATGAGAATTCGGAATTAGCATTTGACATAAAAACGAAAGTCATCTAATATTTTTTCTAGTTTTCATATCATTTTGAATCTTGTCGATTGGAGATATGAGTGATGAGATATGGTCAAAATATTGATGAGGGGTCAAACTGTCCAACAACATCATTTTTGTATCTTTTTCAGCTTTAGTCCTCCAAGTATCCGACTTTTATTGGTTTCAATCTTTTTCTTCGAGAATGGCCACTTTTGCTGCAAAATACAGTTTAACCATTATAAGTACCAAATATCTTTGCAATTACCATATTATAGCTTAAAGTGTATTAAAATACTGCTCAGAAATGTGTGTAAATATGACACTATCAATGACATACTAGTTATAGGAAACGACGTTCCAACCTTGCAAAAAGTAAACACTTGCCTTGGAACGTGTTTTGCTATAAAGAATCTAGGAGAGGCCTCCTTTATTCTCGGGATAAGGATTTTGAGAGATAGAAAGAGAAGACTAACTGAAGTTAGTCACAGTACATACTTATACAAAGTACTAAAATAGTTTAGTATGGAAAATTCCAAGAAAGGAGAGCTACCTATTCAAAGCAATTCCGAATTGAGTAAGACTTAAAGCCCAAGTACAAATAAAGAGATAGTTGATATGATTCGAGTCCTTTATGCTTCGGCTGCATGATCGATCATGTATGTTATAACATGTACTTTCCCTGATGTGTCCTTTGCTTTGATCATGTTCAGTCGCTATCAGGGAAATCCTAGCAGAGATCACCGGACAACAGTGAAGAATATTCTCAAGTATCTGCGAAGGACAAAAGAGATGATTCTAGTCATTGGAGGTAGTGATGCATTGAGAGTAACTGGGTATGGTGACGACAACTTTCTGACAGATAAACGCAACTTTCATTCTCAATCTGGTTGGGTGTATACATTAAATGGAGGAGCACTTATTTGGAAAAGTTCCAAGCAAGACACAGTAGCTGATTCTACCTATGAATCAGAGTACATAGCGAAAGCTAAATCATCAAAGGATGTAGTTGTTGGATTAGGTGTCTAAGCCTATAACTATAATTGGAATGTACTTGACCCAATAGTAGCATGGTCCTTTTGGGTTGCCTTCACCAGAGCAATTTGATAGGATGGATTTTTTGAGAAGAGGTTATTGGTGATTTATTAATATATTATAAGTGTAATATATTAATTGACAAATCATATTATTTTATTAGTATTGATCAAGAATTAATTTGTAATTAATTTAGCAATCAAAAGAGACTGATTAAATATACAGGGACTGATTAAGTAAATCAGTAATACTTATAGTTGGGATTATGATCCAAGGTTGATTAGGGTAGGCTAAACCTATATGATAGTCCATAAAACTTTAACCCATGCAACCTAAGAAATATGAAAGGTCATGTGAATTAGGGTTTTCATAGATGAAACCCTAGGCTTTGCCACACTATAAAAGCAATCTCATAGTCACCAAAATCGCCCCCATGCATTCTAAGAAGAGTCATAACTGATTTTAAGCTACCTAGCCACTTCTCATAAGAATCCTTTGCATTTGGTGTTGTTGAAACATTAGAGGCATCACATTTGAGGTGCTAAATCTTTTGAAGGCCAAGAACTACAAGCTACACTAAGAGGTATTCATCTAACTTGGTTTTATGTTGTATATCTTCAGTTGTATGCTAGTTAGGGTGTGTGCTTTAGAAAAATGAAACTACATGTATAATTAGAGAAAACTTAGATCCAAAGCATCGAGGGTTGCATGTGCACCATAGGAGTGTTATAATGCTCAAAACCCAACAGTGGTATCAGAGACTAGGATTGTTTTCTATTATATTGATGCAATGGTAACTTTTCAAAGCAAGAAAAATCATATTTTTGAAATATGACTGGTGACCACGATGTGGTGACTACTAAGTGGGCGATTTTTTTTTCGTCTTTTGGCCAAGTTTTGGATTAGAATCATTACCACAAACTGTTTTGACTATTAAAAAATTGTTTTTGTGATAAGGTGATGGTCTCCATCATCCAAAATTAAAAAGTAAAACTATCAAATTTTAAGATAATGTTGTGATTATATGATAATATGATTATTTGTACTATTTGATTAGAATTGTCTTGCAGTAATAGTTAAATTAGGTTAACCTAATAAATGATAAGTTATATGATAATTGTATTAGTTTATACTTTGATCTAAGTGGTTCATGAAGAGATTCATAACTTGTCCTCAAGTTATGAAATATGAAAAGTCTCATTTATGAAACTTTAAACTCTTTAAGTTATGGATTTGCAAAGGTCTTGAAGAGTTGATAACTTGTCCTCAAGTTATGGAACTTGGAAAGTCTCATTTATGCAACATAAATTCTAAAACTGAAGAGATTTTGAAAAGTTTCAATACTTGCCCTTAAGTTTTGAAATTTAAAGAGTCACATTTATGCAACATAAATTCCAAACCCTAGAATTTTAAAAGTTTAAAATTCAACCCTATACTATTATAGTATTAAAGTTTAATACTTATATATATATATATATATATATATATATATATATATATATATAAGACAAGTCATTCTTTCCATTAGTAGGTGTTATTCGCGAAGCTGGTCTATAATGGGGGTATATGGATACTGCCTATAAAATGGTGGTTTAATGGGTGTCCACTCTCACCCACCACTTCCTTGACTGGTGGAGGATCGTTAGCCGAACGGGTACGATAATACATTAATCTTCATTAATAAGTATAATGAAATTATAAAGTAACTAAACTTTTACAAACCCCTAATCTTAGTTAGTTTAGGAAAAATGTGAAAATGGTGCTGTTCCATAAAATTGCACTTTGCACCTTGCCAAGTCGTTTGTGGAGCACATGTGGTTAACCGACACACTAATTTGGGACTGTCAAAGGTGGCAAAGGGTAGCTTGATGTTTGTCACAGATCAATGGAGCGTGTGTTGTGTGACAACCCGTAATCTATTCCGTCAATTTTAACCTTTCCCGTTAAAAAGCTTCATTTTATTTAACTGTCTGTTAACCTTTTGGATGAGGTTAATTATATTGGGACTATTATAATGACTTGGTAAGGATTGAAACAAATTAGAAGCACCCACTAGATGCCCTTAAAAATGTTTAGTTTCAACCAAGTGAAAATTTGACCGTTTAATCGGGTGCGACCAAAAGGCCCCGTTTAACGGCAGTATCGGGTAGATTTCCACTGAGCCCCAACTCCAACCTCTATATAAGGGAGAGTGAACTTCATTTCCACCTTTATCACCCTCTCTCTATACTCTCTCTCTACAACTTATTTTCGAGCCAAAAATTGTCCGTTTCAAGCCCCAAACAAGTAGGTAAACTATCCTAACTTGTTGTATAGCCTATCTAGCATGCAAATTCGTGTTTAAAACATAAAATAGGGACAAAATCATGTGTTTACGGCCCAAGAACACTCTTGGACCGTGAACACCATTTAATGGGGTTTTTAAGCCCCAAAACCCCTCCAAATTGTCCCTAAGGCTTAGATATGACTTGTAGGCTTATGGAATCGGACTTAGAACATCTCGAACTAGCATTTTGGGGAGTAAACAAGAGTTTACTGCCCAAGATCATACTTGGGCCATAAACTCCTCTTCATGGGGAGTAAACTCATGTTTGAGTGTTTAAAAGCCACTTAAACACACCAATAGCCTTAGATTGAACTCTAGAATCAACCACCAACAAGTTAGGGGCGTTAAACTTGATTAAAACAACTCCATAAGGAGTTCACGGACATAAAACCCTCATGAAAAGGTGTCTGGGCCGTAAACTCCTATAAAGGGGTTAAATGGTGCCCTAAACTCCCCATTTGACTTGCAAAAATGCTTAGGAATTTACCCTCTATCATTTAAGCCCTTAAAACACCCAAGGAATATGTCCCAGGGAGCTTACGGCCGTAAACTCCCTTGTTTAGGGCCGTAAACTCCCATTTGGTCCATTTAGGTGCCTTAAACCCACTCATACACTTTGTATTTGGACCTAGCATAAATCTACAATTGATATAAGGCCTTTAAGCATCCTAGAACACCCTCACCATGAGTTTACGGCCATAAAATCATGGGGAGTTGTCCCAGGGCCGTGAACTCTTTTTATAGAGTTTACTCTTTGAGAGTAAACTCCATTCCTAAGCCATTCAAGCCCTTAAATGTTACCCGGGACATCCCTAGCACTTTATCAAAGTGTTTTCCGCACTTTAGGATGCGTATACTTGTTTAATTGGTATTATATTGTATGTAAAAATATGTTATCATATGTTAATAGGTCACTAAGTGTGTTCAATTCTTTACTTGACACCGAGCACCCAACTGACACCTTCGTCGGATCCACTTACACCAGCTGAGTTCATACCCCTAAATGAACCTTTTGAATGTTTTTACATGTTTTATAGGGGGGGGGGGGAATACAAGTTAAACATGTGAGTTATCATATCAATCACATGTGATTCATAACCCGCATACACAAGGATTTACCACACTGTTAACTGTTTTACCGAGAATGACACTGTAAATTGTTTCTAAAACATCGTTACTTGTTCAGCTTTTACTTATAATGTTAAATCAAAGTTTAATTTTAAACTTATTTATGAAAGGTTTTCAAAGGATTTTTAAAGATTTTTAAACTTATTTTACAAAGGAATACCAAGTCGTGATTTTCTTAATGTATAAAGGTTTTCCAAAGTTTTCGGCTATGTTTTTATACTCATACTTGGTGAAGATACCACTGCTTCATTTCGGTTTAGTTAATGCCTCTACTTTGTGATACACTTATACCTGATAACGCCTCCACTTCGTGATACACTTATACCTTGTAAGACACTCCACTTCGTGATACGCTTATACCTTGTAAGACACTCTACTTCGTGATACGCTTATACCTTGTAAGATGTTCTACTTTGTGATACGCTTATACCTGATAACACTTCCACAGAGTTAGATGTATGCCTATGCTTGTATAGATGCATATAAATAATGTTTGAACGACTTAGGAAGGCTTGTTCGCCCTATTTCCTTTTCTTCGTTGAGATGTGGTCTGGTGGGATCGGATGTCCATCTGAAGGTTGTTTGATCATTAGTTATATATTATGTATACATGCATGGACATATAGGTTTACACTAGTCAGTCGAGTTGAGAGTCTCTATCGCTTGTCCAGTATTTTACACTAAATCTCACTATACGAGATACATCCTCAGTATACGGCCTTCTCCGTTGTTGAGTTGGTAACCAATGTCTCTTGTAGGGAGAACGAACATTGTGTGTATAGATCTATACGGAATTGACTCCCCTGCACCCTGATTGCTAGCTACAGTCCACGGCCTACCAAGCCGAGGGTTGAAAAATGTCATATTTTATACCGACGCTTGCAGGGCGTCAAGATTCTCTAGTGTCGATCAGTATGGTTACGAGTATCTCGGGGTTACCTTATAATTCATGGCTTTAAGGTAACGAGTTTTATACACAGTATTTCACTGTATACACTGTGTTCACTGTATTAGACCTTACTAGCTGTATCTTTCATTTGATACTGTCTAGGGTCTGTCTCTATTTTAGACCTTGCTAGCTGTATCTTTCATTTGATAATGTCTGGGGTCTGTATTCTCTATTTTAGACCTTGCTAGCTGTATCTTTCATTTGATATGGTCTGGGGTCTGTATTCTCTATTTTAGACCTTGCTAGCTGTATCTTTCATTTGATACTGTCTGGGGTCTGTATTCTCTGTTATAGACCTTGCTAGTTGTATCTTTCATTTGATACTGCTTTTTAATCAGAAAATATAGGACTTTTTGGAAAGGACTCTATTTCACTGTATACTTGAAAACTACTACTTATATAAAGTTATTTGTATAAAATGACACTAAATACTTATGAACTCACCATCATTTGTAAAAATATTGATACTTTCTTTTCAAATAACTTGTATTCTCTGGTCAGCATTAGACAGGTACATTCCAGGAGCTTCTGTTGAAGACAGTTTTGTGCCAAGCTATATCTACACTAGTTTCTGTATTACTTTAATGATTCTATACAATGTAAACTATGTAAAACTATTATTATTAATGCAATGTTTGTTGTACTTTGATTACTATACTGCATATGTTGTGATACTTGACATGACGTCATCCACCCCATAACGTTTCCACCGTTCCAGTTTTGGGGTGTGACATGTTGTTAACCGGCACATTGATTAGGTGATAAGTGACATCAAGAGTACCAAGAAATTTTCATGGTTAGTCGCACCTTGTTTGTGATCCTCGGTATCCCAGCCACAAACTTGAAGGGCATAATTGAGATTTAAACATGCCATTGAAAAGTTCAATGAATATCTAAGAATCTAGGAATTTCAATTCATTTAAAACTTAATAATCAATTTCGTTTTTTAATGGTGGAAATTGGTAAATCATCATTTACCTACCTTCAAATATTTTGCAATTGGATTACGACATCCCTCTTCCGAATTGTAGAATATTGTGTTGGGTCCTAGCCTTAATATTTTATTTGGGTGTTATATTAAGGATTCTCATCTAATTCAAACTTTTTTCTTTTTCATTTTCATATGTCTATCCCAAACGCTGATTCAGGCTCCAACCCTTCTATCTCATTCTCCCTCATGAACTTGGTTGGGAGAATTATCTTCGATTGGTCGAACCTTAACGATTGGATTCGAATCATTCGTATGACCCTTCGCTACGATGATAATGAATATGTACTTGATAAAGAGCTGAAGGAGATTGATGAACAACCTGCTACTCCCAAGCAAATTGAGGAATACAGGTTTCATGAGAGGGACGCGACAAAGGTGTCGTTATTATGATTGCTACCATGACTGTTGAGCTTCAAAAGTCCTTTGAGGACTTACGGCCCTTCGAGATGCACCAAGATTTGATGGAAAGGTACCATCAAACTGCTCAGTAGGAGAGGTATGAGATCATTACCTCCATGATCACAACCAAAATGAAGGATGGATAGTCCATCACGACCCACTTGCAAAAGATGTAGAGGTTTGTGGATCGCTTGCTGAAGTTGAATATGAACTTCGATGAAGAGTTGGCAATTGATATCATCTTACATTCTTTGCCTTCTTGTTATGGTTAGTTCAAAATGACTTATCATATGAACAAGGAAGAAGTCACTCTGAGCAAGCTTCAAGGCCTTCTAAGAACTGCAGAAAGCAATTTGAAAGGCAAGTCTGTTGTATTCACTACTACTGCTGTTGCCCCTGTCTTGACAATTGGACATGGGAAGGGAAAAAAGAGGAATGATCATTCTAAGAGCCACAAGGTAAAGTCCCATGATGGATCTTCTTCTAGTTGAACCAAAGGTGGTCCTGCCAAACCCTCTACCAATCCAAAAGAAGAAGAGTGCTTCTATTGTCATGAAAAAGGGCACTGGAAACGGAGCTGCCCCAAATACTTGCAGGACATTAAGGATGGGAAGATAAAGCCTAGCTTCGCTGGTATTTACACTATTGTTTCTAATAACTCATCACATGCTAATTCTTGGGGTCCTTGATACAGGTTGTGGAATTCACATTTGTTCTGATTTGCAAGGGCTAAAAGGAAGTAGGGATGTGGAGCATGGGAAGATAAACTTAATCACGAGGAATAGGAAAGTGTCACCTGTCACCAATATTGGAGTTTTTTCTTTATTGCTAAGTAGTGGGTTAAATTAGAGTTAAATAATTGTTGCTACTCGTCGGATATGGAGAGAAATATTTCATGGTTTGTATAAACAAGGTTTTATATTTTCATTTAATAATGAAATTGGTTCTGTTAATGCTCTCTTTAATGGTGTATTTTATTTTAATGCATTGCCTTGTAATGGTATATATGAAACTATGATGGTTGTAGATAACTTAAGAAATAATGTGCTGAATATTGATTTGTCCAATGGTTTCGACAACGCATGATTGTGGCATTGTCGTCTTGGATATGACAACAAGAAGTGCATATCCCAACTCTAAAAGGATGGAGTGTTGGAATCATTCGACTTAAAGTCGGATGACACCTGCAAATCTTGTTTGCTTTGAAAGATGACCAAGTCACCCTTCACTGGTACTTGTGAAAGGGGATAAGGTCAATTGGATCTCATACACACCGATGTGTGTGGACCCTTTAGATTCGCCATAAGGGACGCTAACCACTTCTATGTGACTTTTACTAATGATTACAACAGATAAGGCTATATCTACTTTGTCAAGTATAAGTCAGAAACCTCTGAAAAGTTCAAAGAGTTTAAGCAAGAAGTAGAGAATCAACTGGGAAGGAAGATAAAAATGTTCCGCTCCGATCGAGGTGGTGAGTATCTTAGTATCGAGTTTCACGACTATCTTAAGGAATGTGGAATTGTTTCACAATTGACGCCACCTAGGACACCACAACTTAATGGTGTGGCTGAGAGGCCCAATCGAACCTTGTTCGACATTGTTAATTCCATGATGAGTCGAGCTTCGTTACCTATCTCATTCTGGGGTTATGCCTTACAAACTATTGCCCATATCCGTAATCTAGTCCCAACTAAGAAGGTTGCCAAAACACCTCACGAGATGTGAACAGGGAAGGTTCCCTTGTAGAACATATCAAAGTTTTGGGTTGCGAGGCTTTCGTAAGACGAGAGACTCACGACAAGCTCAAAACTCGTAGTGAGCGATGTATTTTCATCGGCTACCTGCAGAAGTCCTTTGGGTATCTCTTCTATAGACCGAGTGACAATGTTGTCTTCATTGAGAGGAGAGGGGTTTTCCGAGAGAGAGAATTCATATGCCAAGAGGATAGTGGGAGGAAAATTGACCTTGAAGAGCTTCAAGAGTTAAGTGATGAAGGAACCTCAAACACTAGCACTCAACCTAAGGAGGAAACTCCTGTTGAACCAATAGACGAGTCTGTACCTCTAAGACATTCCAGTAGAGTTAGTGTTCCACCTGTGTTATATGGTTTTCATATAACAGCTAAAGTTGATACATTTATTAGTGATAATACATTGATAAATTTGGATGAATCTAATAACTACAAGGAAGCCATGGCAGGCTCCGAGTCTGCAAAATGGATAGAGGCTATGGACAGCGAGATTCAGTCCATGTATGACAATCAAGTTTGGAACTTGGTTGACAATGTGCCAGGTCGCAAGACAGTCGGGTGCAAATAGATCTTCAAGAAGAAGACCGACATGGATGAGAAAGTACACACATATAAGGCGTGACTGGTTGCAAAGGGATTTACTCAAACTCATGGAGTTGACTATGATGAGACCTTCTCATGATTATGAAATATGGAAAATGGATGTCAAAACCACTTTCCTTAATGGAAAATTGGTAAAAGATGTTTACATGTGTCAGTCAGAGGGTTTCTCAATGCAAAGTACCCTAATAGAGTGTGTAAGCTTGAGAAAGCAATATATGGATTAAAACAAGCATCTCGCAAATGTAATCTTTCTTTTGATGGGAAATTCAAGGAGTTTGGATTTTCGAGAAGCGAGGATGGGTCTCGTGTATATGGCAAATCCACTAGGAGTATAGTTAGCATTCTGGTATTGTATGTAGATGACATACTACTCATAGGAAATGACATCCCAACCTTGCAGGAGGTAAAGTCCTAGCTTGGGAAGTGTTTCGCTATGAAGGACCTTGGGGAAGTTGTTGTCACACCCCCAAACCAAGACGACAGAAAACTTCGGGGGCGGAGGATGTCATGTATAGTATCACAACAATTGATTAATAGTAATCAAAGAAACAATAACCATTGTATTAATAATATAGTGTTTACATTGAATTTGAATCATACATAATTGACTCCAAAAGTAAATAGCAAAATAAAGACTTGAAGCTACTATGCTCCATCTTCTAGAAACCATGTACGTGTACCTGTCTACTAGTGACCTGAGAATACAAGTGGTTTTGAAAAGTGTCAACATTAAAGTTGGAGAGTTCATAAGCATTTGTATTTGGAAAGTATGTTCTTTGTTCCTTGAAAATCTTAGTTTGTTCTCCCAGAAAATCCTATATTTTCTTAAGTAATGAAATGTATGTTCTGTTGATTTGTACTTATAAAGTAATGTACTACTGTGGTGTATGTATGCAACTCGGTTTGAATGTATAACCTAGTTAAATGTTCTTTCAGAAAAGAATGTTCTGTACTAGAAAATAGTATGTTGTGATGGTATTTAGTGACCTTTGTTGTACTTGTATTTAGTGACTTGACCCATACATGTTTTACCCTATGGTTACTTAGTGTATACAGGTTATACATAACCATGATCGAATAAGTAGTACATTGTGTGAATCTGCTCTAAGACCACAACCAAACAAGGAACAAGAAATGAAGCGGAAATCACTAGGATCCTATATATATCACCCTGGAGTATAAACTAAGGGATCATAGAATTTGCATTATGGGCCCATTCTAAGTGTATGTTCTTGTTACTGAAAACGTAGTGTAGTGCTTATACCGTAGTAATGTCTGTAGTGTCTGTAGTGTCTATGGTGCCTACAATAGTGCTAGGACTCCGCCAGAAGTACTGTAAAGTAGTGTACTGTAGTTTGATTAATTATCAAAACATTTATACAAAATCTTCTTCCCAATATGTAATTGTATTGTACTAGTAGAGTAGAGATATTTAATATTAACATAAAATCTTTGAAGTAGTGTTAAACCCGTAAACCTTATTTATACTATCGTGAGTTTCATATAACCATACTAATATGACCTAGTGGCCTCTACCACGTTCTTCAGGCATCGGTATTTATGACATTTGTCATTGTGACAATCCGTTAACTTCAGGCATCGGTATTTATGACATTTGTCATTGTGACAATCCGAAAACTTTTTGTCACTGTAACCTGCTCTCGTTAATAAAACTGTTGTGTTCCAATTTTCCGTTAACTTTTGGTTTAAATTCATTAAATTGGGACTTCTTATTTTGACATCATAAGTGTCGGAACGCAATGAAAACACGTGAAAACATCCCAATTTTTATTTGGAAAATTTTTAGTTTCGACCACATCAGGTTACGACAACTAAATCAGGTTGTCATAGTTGCTTACTTCAAAAAAAAAAATTTGGATGCTTGGGACAGGTTGTCTCTGAGCATTCTTGTGGTTTTCCTATTCTTAATAGTTCATGCTTTGGGTTCTATCACTTATCCCCATCACTTCATGATGGAAGGTGTGACTCCTCGTATGATTCCTTCTCGGAATCCTCTTTATGAATCCTTTCTCGTTCCCCTTTTGACTCTTTTGTGGACTGTGGTAGTGGAGTGGCTATATCTATTTATGTTCTTCGTGCGAGAAGGGGAATGTATAAGAAATCTTATGAGATTAAGTAAAACATTTTTTTGGTGATCCAAACTGGGTCTTCCTATAACCAAGCAGTGTATGCAATTTGTATATAACCAAGAATAAATGGACCTTCAAATAAATGATCCTACTCTAAAACCAAAACCAAACAAGGAACATGTAGTAGAGCGAAGATCACAAATTCTAAGTCTATAAGATCCCAATTATATATAACCCTGGAAGCATACACTTCGCAATTATAGACCTGCCAGTAAGGGTCTTATAGTTTTCCATAAGTTAGTTATAGTGCCTAAAATACTCCTATAGTATTTTAAGTGTATGATTGGTTCTAAAGTTTCTTGGTATATAGACTTGGTATGCTTTTAGTCTTGTCGTTATCTTATAGTATCCTAAAATACTCTTATATTATTTTACTTTATGTTTTGTTCTTGGTATCCTTTGTATATGGGGGTTGGTAAGTTTTAGGCTTGTGTCAACATCACAACCATTCCTAGGCATATGCCAATCACCTCTCGGATAAATATAGTTGATCAGGCTATATTCTCCCAATACTTGATCGTATATCTCTAGATCTACCCGTGCTGCTCAACTTCCTACATACTTATGTATTGTACTTCTTGTGATACTTGTTCTAATATGTATGTATGCATGTATACTTTTCATAAAATACTTATATTTTAAAAGTATACTTTTAGTCACATCACTTCAGCCCCATTGTATATATAGTTATATATATTTTATGGTTGATATACTTTGTTCACTATAAACAATGCTCGGATACCAATCTGTCACATCCCCAAACTGAGACGGCGGAAATGTTCGGTGGCGGAGGATGTCATGTATAGTATCACAACAATTGAATAATAGTAATCAAAGCAACAACAACCATTGTATTAATAATATAGTGTTTACATTGAATTTTAATCATACATGATTGACTCCAAAAGTAAATAGCAAAATAAAGACTTGAAGCTACTATTCTCCGTCTTCTTGAAACCCTGTACGTGTATCTGTCTACTAGTGACCTGAGAATACAAGTTGTTTTGCAAAGTTTCAACATTAAAATTGGTGAGTTCATAAGCATTTGTATTTGGAAAGTATGTTCTTTGTTCCTTGAAAACCTTAGTTTGTTCTCCCAGAAACTCCTATATTTTCTGGTGTAATGAAATGTATGTTCTGCTGATTTGTACTCATAAAAGTAATGTATTACTGTGGTGTATGTATGAAACTCTGTTTGAATCTATACCCCTAGTTAAACGTTCTTTCAGAAAAGCATGTTCTGTACTAGAAAATAGTATGTTGTTTTGGTATTTAGTGACCTTTGGTGTACTTGTATTTAGTGACCTGACCCATACTTGTTTCCCC
This sequence comes from Lactuca saligna, assembly GCF_052625555.1. Taxonomy (NCBI): domain Eukaryota; kingdom Viridiplantae; phylum Streptophyta; class Magnoliopsida; order Asterales; family Asteraceae; genus Lactuca; species Lactuca saligna. The sequence goes on from NC_136424.1 coordinate 250,370,269, forward strand.
CTATGGTTGCTTAGTGTATAAAGGTTATACATAACCATGATTGAACAGGTAGTAGATTGTGTGAATCTGCTCTAAGTCCACAACCAAACAAGGAACAGGAAATGAAGTGGAAATCACTCATTCTACTGCTTATCAGATCCTATATATATATATATATATATATATATATATATATATATATATATATATATATATATATATATATATATATATATATATATATATATATATCGCCCTAGTGTCTGTAATAGTGCGTGGACTACACCAGAAGTAGTGTAAAGTGGTGTATTGTAGTTTGATTAATTATCAAAACATTTGTACGAAATTGTATCCAAATACAAAATTGTATTGTACTAGTAGAGTAAAGAGATTTAATATTAACAAAAAATCCTTGAAGTAGTGTTAAACTCGTAAACCTTGTTTATGCTATTGTGACTTTCATATAACCATACTAATATGACCTAGTGGCCTTTACGACGTTCTCCAGGCATCGGTATTTATGACATTTGTCACACCCCAGGCATGCCTGCGTAACTGTAGCTAGCATTTTGGATGTGTGATTGTCAGTCCCTTATAGATCTATATACAAATCTCACGCTCTCCATTTGGGAGACTCTGATTATAATTTATAGGACTTTAACCTATACCCTGGTGGGTACCCAAAGTAGTGCCTCACAACCCTGTATCAACTGGTTCTACGTATAGTGTTATATTATTCTCTTGTATTAGTAATTGTTTAAATTAACCTGTAGTGATGTAATTTATAATACAAAATAATTATACTTAAATAATTATTTTAGTAGTGTGTACTTGTAGTAGTAATCTAGAATAGTATTTTATAAACTATACCTATTATAGTTTAAATGTATGTTCTGTATGCATTGAAAGTCCCTGTAGGTAAACAGTTTGTATAACTCTATGAATCGATAAGAAAGGTACCGTTTTGCGCAACTTGTTACAAAAGGGTTAAAGATTTATTTTAAAAAAAATTGTATTCATATATGTATAAGACATATACATATAACCCTGTACTTTGAAATAAAAGTATAAAATATTTGAAGTGGTTTGAAGCACTTTTTAAAATATATTGAATTATTTGAAACGACTTGATGTACTTGAAAACTGTTGGAAATCCTTTGAATATTAACAAAAAATTTATGTGTTTTACTTGCATTCCCCCCTAAAAATGTTTAAAAATATTAAAAATGTAGGGGTATGAACTCACCTTTGGTATTTGCTCTTCGCTGGATGGTGAGACTGAAGAGATGACCCTCGAATTCGAATACGCGAAACTAATAATATCCTAGAAATATTTAAACACATAATTGTATTTAAGTTAATGAAACCATTAATTAAAGTGTTAGAAAACACTTGTTTTGTGTTAGGAATAGTTACTGAAAATCGATCAAGTGTTAAAGGAGCTTTTGGTTCTCAGGGAGTTCTCGGTTCTGCTGGTGTTTTCGGCCACTTGAAGGTTTGAAGGTTGTTCTTGGCGTTCTTGGTGTTCTTGATGTTCCTAATGAAAAATATAAAGTTTCAAAGGATTGTTCTTGAAGAAATGAGTGTTTATCACACCCCAAAACCTGAACGGTAGAAACGTTCTGGGGAAGAGGACGTCATGTATACTATCACAACAAAGCATAATAGTAAACAAGCAACAACATCATCCATTGCATTAATAATATAATTTAATAAAAGTGTGTTCTGTATAGTTATAAGACACCAAAAATATAATCAAAATATGTGATGAGTCTTGAACGTTCCATCTTCTCAAAACCTGTCATCGGTACCTGTCTACTGATGACCTGAGAATACAAGTTATTTTGAAAGCGTAGATCAGCATTTAAGCTGGTGACTTCATAAGTATTTTAGTGTCAATGTTTGTATAAGTTTACTGAAAATATTTGTGAATGCTCAATGTAAATGTTTGTATATGTTTGAAAACTTCTAGAAAATCCTATATTTTCTACTAGTATAAAAAGTAGTCTTCTACCAAGACCCGACTGTTTTGTATGTTTATTTCTCTGTAACAGTGAATGCTTTTCCCAAATATGACTATCATTACCAAAATATAGTTTTATATTACCCTGTATGTGAGAAGATCAGAATTTGAATATAATGGGAAAATGTATGTGTACTGCAGTATTATTTGTATTAACTACTGAAGTAATAACTACCTCAAAACCAAAGGTTTAATTAAGGAAAAATGTGATAAGATTGTTACCATACTAAACTTACTATAACACGACGATGAAAGACGTCGGAAGAAATGACATTTGGCACCCGTAGACTTGCAAATCCCACTGTAGCGAACAACAAAGGTGTAGGATAGTCAATCCAGTATAGATCTATACGGAAACTCATACTCTCCCTCTAGGAGATTCTTGTTACAAAACGTGACACAACGAAATGGTCGTTGTATCATGAAGTAGTATATCACATTATGTTGCTTCTGAACTTTGTTATAGTATACTTGTTATAGTAGTAGTATTCTATGTATAATATTCTATGTATAGTATTCTCTATATAGTATTCTCTGTTATAGTGTTCTCTATGATAGTATTCTCTGTTATAGTATTATCTGATATAGTATTTGTATATGATAGTATTCTCCTAAACTATACCTATTATAGTTTATTAGTGATTTCTGTAATTGAATAAATGACTTAATGTATACCTTTGCTAACCAAAGGTACTGAACTGATTGATAGTACTTTTATATCTAAATATGTATACATAATATATATATATATATATATATATATATATATATATATATATATATATATATATATATATATATCTAATGTTTAGACAACCTTCAGATAAATAACCGATACCCTAAGTCCACACCCAAACAAGGAAAAGGAAATAAAGCGAGTTAACAGTCCTAAGTCCTCTAAACATTATTTATATAACTATACATATATAAACATGCTTTTGACAATATATAAGTTTAAAAAGGATTATGTAATACATTTAAAGAGTTTTGAACAATAAATAACAATGACTAGATGTCAGTTTATAAAATGATCTAAAGGTAGTTTGTTTGATAAAATAGTTTAAAGTAAATGAAATCCTTTGTTTGAAACATAGTTATAAATCACATGTGATTGATTATATAACTAACATATTTTCTACTTGTATCCCCCCATAAAAGCATTTAAAATCATTTAAAAGATAAGTTAAGGAGTATGAACTCACATGTAGTGAGTGATGTGAATGAAAGATCGGTATAGGATGCTAGGTGTCAATTGAAGACTTGAGCACACACATGGATCCTAGTTAGCACATAATGAAACATATATGCATCTAATTAGTGATTAAACAACTAATTAAGCAAGTATATACACCCTAGGACTTGGAAAACACTTTGATTCAAGTTCTAGGAGTACACAAGGTTGCATCTAAGGGGTGTAGGGCCTCACTTAGGAGTTTACGGCCCAAATGGTAATCCCCCATGAGTTCATGGACATTGGTTTATAGCCCGATGAGTTTATGGCCGTAAACTCATCATATTTTGTACCAAATTGTGTCTTAAGGTATTACAAGTCATTAGGAAGTGTTATAGTTTCAAGTCCAAGCCTTAGGAAGGGGTGGTGGCACAAATGCACCATAAATTAGGGTTTACGGCCCAAGGAGATTACCTTGGCGGTAAACACCTTTTGTTCTTGAGTTTCTTGATGTTTTCTAAGTGTTTAACAAGTGATTCAAGGATATAACAAGTTAAGGGTAGTGTACTTACTTATAAGAAGCTTGTAAGGGTGTTTAAGGTCCACGAACACTAGTGTGTGGTCTTGGTGAATTGAAGAACACTTGAAGATCTATCAATATGGAGTGATTTCATGGATGAAATCAATGGGTTGTACTAGATAAAGAGATGTAACAACAAATCAAAGGAAATAATTCTTAAATTTTTGGAAGATCAAGATGAAGATCTTATGAAACTTGAGAGAGAGAAATCAAGTATTCTAGACTTGAAATGTAACAAATGACTAGAAACGATCAAGGGTTGCATATGTAGCCTTGAGTTTATGGCCCCCATGACTTTATGGTCGTAAACTCAAGGTGGTGTGGCTGTAAACTACATATGACGAAGTTAGGGCTTGTATATTGTATAATGGACTCAAGCAGATACTTCCTAACACCCGATTCTTGAATATAATAGTCTTAGGTCACTCAAACAGACTCTAAACAATGCTAAAAGATAGCAGAAACAAGACTGACTTTGATTGAATTGAATGGATATACAAGATATAAATTTCGGGTTGTCACATTGTTCTTGGATGATACTTGAGAGAGAATTGGGAGATTTTTTGGGTGGAAAGGTGAAGAAATGACCAAGTTTTCGGATGAAAGCCTTTATAACGGTTGGGTTTACGTCCAAAAGATGGTTTCTCAGGCGAAATCCATTTTCAATCCTAGGGTTTCGGCCGAAAACGTGGTGCTGAATGAGTTTAGTTGTTTTTCGACCGTTTTTGGTTTCGAAAACTTATATAAGCTTTATTTATATATTTTAAATCATATTCTAACCCTCACGAGCTTAACAGAATAAACAAAATTCAAAATTTTATTTAATGGATTTGACTTTTATTAACTGGAAAAATATCGAGTTGTCACAGTTGCTTACATTCTAGGGATAAGGATATTGAGAAAGAAGAGTACTAATAAGACTTAGTCAAAGTACCTACTTAGATAAGGTGTTGAAGCATTTCAACATGGAGAATTCCAAGAAATGTGACTTACCTATCTAGAGCAATACCAAACTGAGCAAGGCTTAGAGTCCAAGAACTGATGAAAATATAGCGGATATGAGTCAAGTGCCATATGCCTCCGCTGTCGGCTCAATCATGTATGCTATGATGTGTACTCGCCCTGATGTGGTTTTTGCTTTGAGCATGATTAGTCGATATCAAGGGAACCCCGGTAGAGCTCACTAGACTGCAGTAAAGAACATTATTAAGTACCTGTGGAAGACTAAGGACTGGGTTCTTACCCTCGGTGGGAGTGATAACTTGAGAGTGATAGGGTATTGTGATGCCCGTTTTCAGACCGACAGAGATACTTTGTGCTCTCAGACGGACTAGGTGTTTACCCTAAATGGAGGAACAGTAACATGGAAAAGTTCCAAGCAGGAGACTATAAATTATTCAACATGCAAATCGGAGTACATAGCAGCAAGCAAAGCATCGAAGGAGGCGATATGGTTGAAAAACTTCATCGGAGACCTTAATGTTGTACCATCCATAAAGAAGCCTGCGGAGATTTTCTACGATAATGAAGGAGCGGTCGCCTTGACTAAGGAACCGAGAGATCATGGAAGATCCAAGCATATCAACAAAAAATACCACTTCATAAGACATCGAATAGAAGAAGGAATCGTCATTGTAAAGAGGGTATCGTAAGAGGATAACCCAGTAGATCCCATTACGAAGGGTCTAAGTAGGTTTAAGTACTTGCAGCATGCTAAGAGTATCGGGATGAAGGATGATGTTAGTTTTAGTGATTAGATAAATATTTAGAAACTTGTAATAGATAATTTTTCATTGACATTTGATGATTAGATAAAAGGAGTTTTATTTATAAGTAAAGTTACTATCTTGTGTTAATTATTTACTATTCTTTCACTTTTGCATGTTTTGACTTCCAGAATAATAAGATTATTCAAACTATCCACAATTGATCATACTTTAGGAGTAGGTCATGAGGCTAGACTATCACGAATTGGCTTATAGATTGACTAAGGTGTTAGACATAGAAAAATTAGGCTACAACATTTATGAGTGCTCTGGAAATAAGATTTGAGTATTGGATTAAACCCACGCTCACATGTATCACTTCAGGGAATTTATCACGAGTGATTATGAGACGATAATATGGTATAGTCTTCAAACCAAGATATATAAGTTGTTGACTACAGGTTGGTTGTGCATTGCTGACATGAAAACGCATCAGTAACTTGATATTATAAAACATATTGTTGTGCATGATTTAACGAGTAGTTAGTACAAGCATATAAGTCGAATTATACATGTTCCTTTTATCCTAAGAGGATTAAAAGCGATATCTTGGGCCCCTCGATGATTTTGTTTTGGCTTATGTGTCGAGCCCGTTCAGGACTTAATTGATGTGTTCAATTAAGTTCTATGCCAAACAAATCGGAAATCGGGAAACAAACTACACGAAAACAAGTATGACTATGTTCCATGTATTTGTCTACATGATATCTTGAAGAATAGAGGATTATATGATCGCTTATCTAAAGCATGCGTCACTGACTAGGTCAGAGTTCGACAACGAATTTTGAGAGCTACGATCGCAAATTGGATTATGAAGTTACATTGGCAATTATAGTTATTAGACTTATCCAAGTGGGAGACTATTGGATTAAGTGTCTAAGCCCGTAACTATAATTGGTATGTACTTTACCCGATAGTAGCATGGTCCTTTTGGGTTGCCTTCACTAGAGCAATTTGATAGGATGGATTTTTTAAGAAGAGGTTATTTGTGATTTATTAATATATTATAAGTATAATATATTAATTGAGAAATCATATTATTTAATTAGTATTGATCAAGAATTAATTTGGAATTAATTTAGTGATCAAAAGAGACTGATTAAATATACAAGGACTGATTATGTAAATCAGTAATACTAATAGTTGCGCTTATGATCCAAGGTTGATTAGGGTTGGCTAAACCTATATGACAGTCCTTAAAAGTTTAACCCATAGTCACCAAAATTGGTCCCCTTGCATCCTAAGAAGAGTCATAACCGATTTTGAGCTACCTAGCCATTTCTCATAAGTCTCCTTTGCATTTGGCATTTGTGACACATTAGAGGCATCACATTTGAGGTGCTAAAGCTTTTAAAGGCCAAGAACCACAAGCTACACTAAGAGGTATTCATCTAACTTGGTTTTATGTTGTTATCTTCAATTGTATGTTAGTTAGGGTATGTGCTTTGGAATAATGAAATTGCAGGTATAATTAGAGAAAACTTAGATACAAAGCATCTAGGGTTGCATGTGCACCATAGGAGAGTTATAGTGCTCAAAACCCAACAGTAGCATGGTTGAAAAACTTATTCGGAGATCTTGGAGTTGTCCAACCATTCAAGAACCAATGGAACTTTTCTGCGATAATGAAGAAGCGGTTGCTTTAACAAAAGAACTGATTGATCATGGAAAGTCAAGACATATCGATAGAAAGTACCATTACATTAGGCATAGAGAGAGTAGAATAAGGTCACCTCATTGTCACGAGGGTATCATCAGAAGAGAATCATGCAGATCTTTTGACAAAGGCTTTGAGTATGGTCAAGAACAACCAGCATGCTAGAAGCATTGGCTTAAGAGATTATGTTAGTTTTAGTAATTAGATGATTAGGTTGAAACTTGTAACAAAATAAATGTAATTGATAACTGGTGATTAAATAATAGAGACTATTTATAAGTTTGTTTACTTCCTTTGTCAATTATTTATTCTTGTGTTTCATTTTGTATGTTTTACTTCCTAAATAATTTAATTATTCAAATTCCACAGTCGTTCATACTTTGAGAAGTAAGTAGTGATATAAGACTATCATGAATTGGATTGTAGATTTTCTAAGGAGGTTAGACACATCAATTGTATTGCTACAACATTCATGAATACTTAGAAAAGGAGATTTAAGTATTGAATAAACACACGCTCAAACAATTTCTTCATGGATTACATCACGAGTAATTATGAGATGATAGTATCTTATATTCTTAAAACGAAGATATATGAGTTGTAATTTACAAGTCGGTTGTGCATTGGTGTTGCGAAAACGCATTAGTAACATGATGTTATAAAACGCAGTATCATGAATGATTTAACGAGTAAAGGATACAAGCATATAAGTCAAAGTTTATTCGTTCCCTTTTTCCCTATCGGGAAAAATGATATCTTTGTGCCCCTCGATGATTTGGTGTTGACTGATAGTGTTGGGCCCAGCCAGGACTGAATTGATGTGTTCAATTTGAAGTCTTACATCGTCATCACAAATTAGTAAATCGGGAAACAAAACTTGGACATTGAGATTGATTCTAATCTATGTCTCACGTTTGTACGATATTTAGAAGAACAAAGGAATATTTGGTCACTTATCTTAGGACCAATGTTTGTTTGTTTTCATAGTTCAGCAGTTGCTATGGAAGAACTCTTTGCTAATTAATTTAGAAGTTATACCAGTAATTCAATTTTACACTTATCCAAGTGGGAGACTATTGAATTGGGTGTCCAAAGCCAATAACTAAATTAGTATAATATTGAATTATTAGCAAAGTCCTTTTGGGTTTCCCTCAAACCTAGTAATTGAATAGGACAACTTTTAGAAAGAAATATATATTCATTTATTATAGGAATAATATGTGACATCCCCATTTTCACGGCCAAAAAAGACCGATTTTGTTTTATGCTTTATAAAAATCAAAGTATCTCTTTTAATAAAAATGTTGTGGAATTTGTTCCTAGTAAAACACGATAAATACGTTATCAAAGAATTTCCGAAGAAAAGTATTTTTGTTCATTTCAAAACATTTGGGATGTCATCGTCAATACATAAACATAAGCATAAACAAAACCTACATTCATTATCACTAGTGACTTATATCTCCTTAATCTCTCAGTGTAATGTGACTTCATATCAACACCTGTGATATCAATAAACTGAGTGGGTCACGTTGGGAAACCTGGTGAGTACATAGGGTTTTCAACCCATAAAAAAATATTTATTATGTTTAAACAATCAAACAATCAACCCAATTACCCATCCCCATTATCTTCTTTACTCTTAAGGATCTACCCTAAGAATCAAAAATTCATCGTTCATTTATTCATAAGGATTATCCTAAAGGAATCAACACAAAGTCCATCGTTGCCACGGTTTACACAACATGCACTAAGTCTACATAGTCGCCAGGGTTTAGGCACCAAGTCTGCATGGTCACCAGGGTTTATGCATCAAGTCTGCATGATCGCCAAGGTTTAGGCACTAAGTATGCATAGCTACCAGGGTTTAGGCATCAATTCTGCATGATCGCCAAGGTTTAGAGTACACCGAGTGAACACATTGTTTACAACACCTACAGGTTGTGAGCCTGCTAGTGTTCCACTGGACTTTCTAGAATAGCCCGTGGTTGTTATCCGTACTCTGCTAGATGACGGGGCCAACATTAGGGAACAAGGCTTCTCACATTGTCCACCTCTCACCCTTACCTCATGGTCTATATCACCTCTCAACTCGTCATCCAACTCATATTTCATCTACCCATGTTTTACACAACATATTATGTCATAAATACACATATAGCTTAAATCATATAAAACTTGTATAAAATTGTTCATCCAGCATAGATAGCAATTATACAGATAATATGCACACGTAGCATCTATGTGTAAGATGAAAGGGACCATGCACTCGCTTGAAAAGGTGGTGATTCCAAACTCAGACAACACTTCGCTTCTTAAAAATAATTTCCTTTGACGAAACCTAGTATTATTATCACTAGAGTTTAGTCTATTATTCACCGAGACTAATTAATGGTCTAGTTATTGTTACTATTATATAAGCGCGAAACAATACTTATATAACCCATAATAATAGCCTACGTACTTATTATAAGTTCCTAATAACGTTACTATAATTAAATAAAAGTTATATTAAAAATAGTGTAGGCGTAGCTCACTTACAACATGTTTTATAGAAAACCAGACTTTGCTTGGAGCAGCATTCCCGAGCTGAAAAGCTCTTCTTTTCAGGGCCGTCGAGCACTCCGGGGCTTCCGCCTCGTGCTAAGGAGGTTCCATAGACTCTTCGGGGGGTTTCGAGGCTAGAGAGAGGTTCTAGAGAGAGAGAGAGAGAGTAAAGAATGGGAAAGGTGTGAAGAAAATGAGGGTGAAAGAGGTTCTATTTATAGGGTGAAATATGGCTGAACTTGGTACCACATGTCACCATATGGTGGCAAGACTTGTGGAGAAAGCAATGGTCAAGATTGTGCCACGTCATCCATTTTCGCACAACACACTTCCGACTTCTAAAATATGTAAATTTCACATACAAGCTCCGTTTTTTACGTTCTTTATCTCCACGCATAGGTAAAAATAAGATCTACAACTTTTATTTTGACTCCGTCGAGTAATTCTCGACCGATCTTAAATTTAACCGTACGAGGAGATTATACTATTAAATGTCGTTGTAAAATTCATAGCTTCTACATACGAAATCCGTTTTCGTCTGTCTTTTTATCTTTGAGGTCCTATTAATGAGATATTCAATTCTCATTTAGGTCACGTAGGCCAAAAACCGCTTGATCTAAAATTCGAGTTTGGGGTTGTGGACTTCTATGCCAAATCTTAGAAAATTCATAACTTCCTCATATAGAGTCAGATTTGGGCGTTTTTTTTGTATGTTGTTGGTTTAATGTATACTACATTTTTTGTTTGGATCACTAAGTATAAAAAGTCCTCCATCGTAAATTCACTATTTACGTCTCCCGGTGTCGTGCTGGTTTTGCCGAAAAACTTCGACGTGCCATAACTTCTTCGTTATAACTCGAATTTTGGCGTTCTTTATATGTACGAAAACCTTGAGACATTTTCTACAACTTGGTTACTATTATTTATTCTAAATAATATTTTGTAGAAAAGTCATTTTCGACCCCTATTATCTCTAAATTGACTAGCCCGGATCTGCGGGCGTTACATAATATTCCGGTAATGTACGAAAACAAACAAGAAAATAGAAAATTTGAGACAAATGTTTAACACATTGTCCTTAAAACAAATTTTCCCACAATTGGGTGTTTGTTTCCCAGGATACAATAGTTTGAAGTGGTTCTTCTAGACCACCCGAACCCTCATTAGGCCTGGACTATCCTCAATATAGCTAGAAAAAGAAGAAGATGAAGTGGGGAAGAAAAGAGTTTTCTTTCATTCTTTTTGTTGTCCTCAAATGGTTGTAGAATAGTGGTATTCATACTACACATTCTATAACCTCTCATTTAAACACCTCTATTAATCATAAAGATTAATATATGTTAATATGTAATTAAAATTTAATATTAATTACAATTTCAGTTACGAAAGAAAAAATATTTGCAAGAAAGGTCCCTAGACTTTTCTTTTCTTTCTCTCACCCATTAAAATCTTTTATTTATGTCTTCCAACACCCTTACTTTAAGGATTAATTTATCATTCATATTAAATCCATTTTGGACATGTTAAAAAATGGGGAGAACCCATTTTAAAAAATTGGTTAACACCAATTTTCCAACAATCCCCCACATGAATGAAAATTAATCAAGCATTTTGAAGCTACCTATATAAAATCCAACAGTTGAATCATGCATAGGATAGGTAGGTGTTACCCTTTGAACCTTACCTTAAGATACATATTTATTTTACTTGTAGACCAGTAGACTCGATGTCCTTGAACTATTCTGCCATTTGTGTAAATAATTAATATGTGTCTCACATGATTCTCCCTATCCTAGTTAGGTTCTCATTGATGTGTCCGTTATGGTCATGGACACTTGCCTGGTTCTATAAGAGCACTTTGGAATGTGCCCATACAATTCCCTTTGAAGCGACCCAACTTCTCTCTTACATAGGTGATTCCATCATCATCATTAAAAGCTAATTCATGATGATTTCTACCTTTATCATCTTCGGCTATAAGCTTAACCTGCATCACTGTTTGTTTTAGGAATGTGGTGGAGTTAAGCCCCAAAATGATTCACAAATGTTATATGCAAGTAGTTTGTCCCATTGAACCTACATCTTGGGATCTCCAGTCAACTAGGTTGGGTTTTCCTTCGCAATAACGCATTAGTCTATGGGTTTTAGTCCTATTCCTCATAACGACCTCTCATTCCAAGCACTTTGTTACCGGATCCACAATCTTATTCTGACTTTATGTAGTCATTAAAGATAATTCATCTTGAGATTCATTTTTGAATGGTGTTATGTATTTGAAAAATATGTCTAGACTCACCACGTACACAGATATTGGCTTATCATGGGACGTCTCCCAAGAACTTAAAAAACCCTTTATTTTCATTACGTATCATTGGATAAACTTGCAAATTTGTTCTCCTACATTTTCCAACAAATGTTGATCATTATCAATATGGTTACTCTTACACCATAGTTATCACTATTGAATATGCATAATTGTGTCAACATAATACGATAAGCATACGTACTACATTTATTTGTGAATTCACAATAACATTGGCTAGATGTAATTATGAATATTCCATACATAAGTTTCCTTGAAAATATTGCATTTTCCATGCAATTTCTTGCTTTAACCATCTACATGTAAAATTCTTTATGCATCCTCTTATAAGGATCTTACTATGTCATAAAATAGAATAACACTTTAAAGTGCCATTTATATGGACATATCTCATCACATCCATTGATGTTGAGTGACATATTCAAACTTTTGATACCTGTTGTTCCAAAGCTTGCTTTAATCATATAATGCCTTTACTACTCACACATTTTATTACTTTCCATCGGGTAAGATAGCTGCTTGGCAGTTTCATGTAGATTTATACTTCCACATCTATATTTAGGAATTTTAGGTAGTGTTTGTTTTTTGTCTGCAGATCTGCGAGACGTCTTCTGTCTGCGCTGCGCAGACCACGCGCAGACATTAGTCTTCGCAGACTGTTTGTTTTTTTGAAGACTGCAAACCTAAAAATGTCTGCGCGCCCTCTTCTTGGCGCAGATGTGGACCAGAGTCTTCTAACATCTTCAGACATCTTCTAGCTTAAAAAAACATATATATCTTTATTTTTTTAAGTTTTTTTTTTTTAATTTATATTTTTTCCAACTTTATTAATGATAAACAATATGAAAAAAAATTACAAAACTTAAAAAAAAACATTTGACGATACAAACATGATATTTTTAACAAATTTATAAATAAAAATTTATTATAATAATAGTCGTTGAAGTTGTTTATATAAATATGAAAAAAAAAATTCATAATATATTCTTATATTTTTTTTGCCAAAATTTTGTAAAACTTTATTTAATAGAGTATCATCAATTTCTCGAGAAAATATTTATCGTACGTTTTTAATAGATTTATTTGAAAAAATTGAAGTTTATTTCCATCTATTTATGTATCAAATTCTTTGATCACTAATTATAATGTTTAGTTATAACTTTGCAATCAAAGTTGTTGGTTTTTATCAAATATGTATATGAATTAATACCATTTTTATTTTTATTTTTTATATAATAATACATAAAAGTTGATCTAGATTCGTTATATATTTATAATAAAGTTGTAAAAATATATAAAAAATTCGCTTTGAAGTTTTAAAAAATCAGTTTATTTAGATTTCAGTTTATTTTAATAGGCTGCAGATGTTAAAAAAACAAACAGTCTTCTTTTTTCAGACTGCAGACGTTTGGTCCACCTCTTCTACTGTAGAGGTCTACAGATGTGGTCCGCAGACTGCAGACATTTTGCCTCAGAAAAAACAAACAGCACCATGTAGATTTATACTTCCACATCTATATTTAGGAGGTTTAGTTTCACATCAGAATGATATGTTTCCAAATTTTGAGAAATTAAACCACATATGATTACAAGAGCATACAAATGAAATTAATCAATAATTTCTTATGTTTGTAATCCAAACATGTATTTCAAATATGTCATCAGCTCTTCCTTTTCATTTGGAAATCCACTAATCTGCGGTAATTTCTCAAGTTTAATAATTCAACCGAGAGAACCATTATTAGGTTTTACAAATTAATCCTATATGATCTTCTAAGAAACGATCATATGATTCCAAATTTAGAATACTCATATTTACACTCATAGTCCTTTCAACTTCATATTGAATATCTTAATATTCACCAAAACCTTTATCTTGTTTTGATGAATTCCAACCAATATTATTGGATTTAAAGGAAATAGCTTCTTGGAGTATAAAAGTATCATTTGATTCTAAATTTTAAAACAAGAAATCAGTGCATATTTCTATTGAAATCATAGACCATTATGTTCTAACTGATTCTCATAATCTTTGGATCTATCTGCTTTCATTTTCCTTCTAGTGGTATACATACTAGAGGTATATCCACCAGCTCTCATGTGTGATTTGACAAGATAGAATCCATTTCACTTTTAATTGGCTCTTGTCATTGAGATCTTTCAAAGGAAGTGAATTCCTTTTTGAAAGTTTGAGGCTCTCTTTTAACCGTATACATGAATAAATCATCTCCAAATGATTTCTCACTTGTCCCCTTTTACTCCATCATGATCTATTTATTCCTCCATTTCTTCTTCATGAGAGGATTCTTTGTGCCCAATTGTTTTGCAACACTTTTCTTTTATTTATCAAGACATGACACACATTTTCAAAGTATGATGCATTTGTTGATTCCATTAGTGTTCAAGAAAACAATAAACACTATTGTTTTGTGCATAACCAGTAAAGATGCAACCAACAATCTAGTGTCCAATCCTTACAACCTTAGGGTTAGGTATAAAACCCTTTGCAAGACACCCACACATTCAAATGTATTTGTAAGATATGTTTATACCTGACCATAACTTAGATGGTATTTTTTCCGTTTTGTTTTGGGGTACCTTATTTAAAAGGTAATTACTTGACAACACAACTTCCCCCACATTGAGCGTGGCAACCCAAAACATAAGCAACAACATGGCATTCATCATTTCATTTAAGATATGATGTTTCCTTTCGGTGATGCCATTTGTTATGGTGAATAAGGTGCCTTAAGCTCATTTTTAATACCATGACTTGCAAAAAATTCCTCTAATGGTGATGCATATTCACCTCCATATTCACTCTTTTTGTTGAGATGATTCTCAACCTCACTTTTGTACAGTTTAAACTTGCACATCTTTACTTTTAAGTAAATTAACATATCAAAGTTTAATGTAATCATCAATAAAAGTGATAAAGTACTTATATCTCCGTTATATGGATTCGACTTCATATCACACACATTTGTGTGAATTAGTCCAAGGGGTTTAGTTTCCCTTTCAACAAACTCGAATGATTGGTGTGTTAACTTTGACTCAACACAAGTGTTGCATCCATATTTTGACTTATATGAAAGTGAGGTATGTGTTCAATTTTGATTAACCTTCTTAACGTGTCAATAGTTACATGTCTAAATCTAGCATGTCACACATTAGAAAATTTAAGCAAGTAAGCGGAAGAGTTATCTAACTCATTGATATTAGGCTCATTAGCCAATATATGGAATTTAAACATTCCACAATCCTCACATACCTTGCCTACAAACATACTTTTGAGGCTATTATAACCATATTGTACTCAAAAACTAAACAAAATCAATGTTTGTTCGAAAACCATCCAAACACTAAGTTCTTCTATGGAACATACAACACATCACTAAGTGTTAACTCTTTTATATGCTATACCATCTATGGAATGTTTTAAACACCAATTTTAAGTGTTTAGAATCACAATTTCAAGACTAAATTTTTGCCACAACTTGGACAAACTTATAATTCCTGAGTCACTCCCTTTTTGAGAACACATGACGTGTAGCACCCATATCAATCCATCACTCAATGCAGTTAGCATCCATAGAGTTTACTTCGGAAATCGTTCCACTTTGGATAGTGACATTGCTGAAATCATTTATAACCTAAATATAAATATTTAGAACACTAATTTCCAGAAAATTTGTTTTCCTCTTGCTTGGACAAAACTTAACATAATTAAAAATCTACATTTGAACAATTATGAAGCTTGATTTCTAATGCAGAAATTCTAAAATTTGATTTCTCATGCAGAAAACTGATGCATCAATTACGATATCATCAAATCAGATGTTTTATTTCTACAAAACTATTTAAAATGTGATGTTTTTAAATAAAAACCAATCTGTTTTTTTTTTTATTTCCAAATTCGTTTTACATAAAATTGAAGTCGTTTTTGACTAAACAAAGTCTTTTTGTTTTTCACAAATCAATGCAGTATGTTCAAGACTGCTTTAGCCCCACATAAACCTATCAAAAAACAAATCTAAGTTCATAAACCAGTAGACCTGTCTCTTAGCTTTCCAAAGACTACTTGCACAAGCGCACACAATTTTTCTACAATTTATTATGAATTTTACAAAACTGTGTATCATAGCTGTGAAAATCTAACCAATCAGTAAAAATAGTATTTTTCATCCTAGTTAGAGTTGTTTACAACTTTTGTCCAAAATTAATGAAATGAAGTAGACTCATATACCAAACTTTGAGAATTGGTTTCAACAAAAATTGAGTATCCGTGACTTAGTTATGAATTTTCAAATATTGGGACAGATTAGAGCATTTCACAGCAACACGTAAATTGTGTTTTTGAGTTAAGCTAGCTTCTTAACCCGGTAAATACTTAATAGAATCATTACCTAAGCTGGAAAATCAAATACATAAAACCAAATACATGTCTTAATGACCAAAGGTGCTTCAAATTCACAAAAAAAAATCCATTTTTCCTATGAAAATGGTACAATATCAAAATAATGTAAGCAAAGTTGTTTCCGATTTCTAGTTCGATTAATACAAACGAATTTGTTTTAAGATTGTAGGAATAATATTCTGGTAATGTAAGAAAACCAACAAGAAAATAGAAAAAGCGAGGCATGTGTTTAGCACAATGTCCTTAAAACAAGTTTGCCCGCAACTGGGTGTTTTTTTCTAGGATACAACAGTTTGAAGTGGATCTTCTAGACCACCCGAACCCTCGTTAGGCCTAGATTATATCCTCAATATAGATAGAAAAAGAAGAAGATGAAGTGAGGAAGAAAAGAGTTTTCTTTCATTCTTTTTGGTGTCCTCAAATGGTTGTAGAATAATGATATTTATACTACACATTCTATAACCTCTCATTTAAACACCTCTGTTAATCATAAAGATTAATATGTGTTAATATGTAATTAAAATTTAATATAAATTACAATTTACGAAGGAAAGAAATATTTTCAAGAAAGGTCCCTGGACTTTTCTTTTCTTTCTCCTACCCATTAAACTATTTTATTTATGTCTTCCAACACCCTTACTTGAAGGATTAATTTATCATTCATATTAAATCCATTTTGGACGTGTTAAAAAATGTGGAAAACCCATTTTTATAAATTGGTTAACACCAATTTGCTAATAGTTAATAGCATAATATATTAATTAGAAATCATGTTATTTAATTAATAATTAATTAGATTAATTTTGGAATTAATTTGATTAATTAAAAGTGTAGGGACTGTTTGGTTATGTTGAAAGATAAAGCGGGAAGGCTGTAGAAACCCATGGGATAGGGTGGACGAAAATTAGCTAGAGATCATCTAGAATTTATATCCAAGGCTGATTGGATAAGTAGTTAACGTAGATTGATTATTATATTAATAAATCTAGGCCTTATCCCCAAAACCCTAACTTTGGCCCCAAGATTCCTTCAACTGTATAAACATCCCCTAGCCTTCAGTTTTCGGATACCCACTTTATTGTTGAGAACCAAGGCCGAAAATTACGTATGTCCTCTCCTATCTCTTCAAGTATTCTAGCTACTAGGGTTGGGTGTGAACCATCAGAGGCACGACACTTGTGGTGCTCGCTTCAAAAAGCTTTAAAGAAAGGATTCTTGAGTGTTTAATACAACAATTAACAAGGTATGTAATATTCCTCATGAATTCAGACTTCATTAGGAAATTTTGTAGTTTGATAGTTCATAGTATGTTGCCTTTATGTGAAATACATAGATTCTCCTTAGGTTGCATGTAGCTTAATCATTTTATTGTTAAATGTTTTTCTTCTTAGAGAATTGTTTTGTAATCTACGTTTTCCATCAGTAGTATCAGAGCCTATGGTTGTTTTTCATCTAATTACACATTAGTGAATTAAACAAACAAAATTTTCTATTTTTGCATGTGACGACGTGAGCATTGATGCTCACGACGTGAGATCTAAACAAATCGAACTTTTTGAGTTTATCTGCCTAATCTATTTTGGATGCTTTTATTTGGTAATTATCTGCTTTAAATATTTTCCAAATTTGAATTTGTTGAATATTTGATGATAAAATAAAAGCCTATAAATTAAGAGATAAATCTTTGACTTGATTAATTATTTTATTGATGAATATAATAAATTTTTAAGTGTGTAATTAATTAATTTAGATATTGATTAATACTAATAATTAATGTCAAATATCAATTGGTTTATTTAAATTAAATTAATTCTTTCATTTCGAAAATTTAATAAATCTAGTATTTTAGAAAAAATTTAAAATACATCTTATATATATATATATATATATATATATATATATATATATATATATATATATATAATGTTATATTAAAAAGTTAATAACTATATGTATAAGACTAAGTCAGTTGGATCGTTAACATGCCTCATTTACGAAGCCGAATTAGAAGGGGGTATAAGGAAACTACCTATACAATACTAGTTGAATGAGTGTCCATTCTCACCCACCGCTTCCTTGTTTGGTGAAGGGTCATTAGAAGAACGGATCTAATAGGACATTAACTTCATTAAAAGTATAATACTATTAAGTCTCTAAAGTTTTATAGAATAAAATCTCACTCTTAGTTACTTTAGGAAAAATGGGAAAAGTATGCTAATCCGTAAAATGGCACACTATGCTTTATAGTAGTTAGTGGAGCACGTGTGGTAAACCGGCACACTAATAGTGACAATAAAGGGAAATGCCCTCTTTCTCTCTTATTAAAAAAACACTTAAATTTTTTTATTTCTCTCTCTACTCGCCTCCCAAACATCCTTGGAGATTACAACCCACATGTAGATGCTTTGAAGATGGAATTGTAGGTGTAACCGACCTTATCGTCTAGCCTATGTCAAGTTCAATCACTGGACTCCTCACCACCACTCAATTGAGATGAATCCTGAGGTTTCCGGAGCGTAGCAAACCCTAGGTTCGCCACCATATTTATATCTGTATAGATGAAGCTGTGATTTACAGCGACTCAACCATCATCTTCATCGAGTTGTAGATAAATCTCAAGATCATCAGATCTAGAATGTTGGCGAATCTATGGATTTGTCGTTATCCCTCCCAAACAACGGTGATAGTTAATGGTGGCAAGTGTTAGCATTTCTAATGGTAGTAGTGTAAATGTTAAACTAGACGGAGAAAAGAGACCTTCCCTAATGCTTCTAATGTTCTATTGACATGCTATAATACAAAATACCTCTCTTATTGGTAATTATTGAATAAACCCTAATTTGGGTTGGTACAAAAAGAATTCGACAATTTAATCACATAAGGTATAATACAAAATACCTCTCTTATTGGTAATTATTGAATAAACCCTAATTTGGGTTGGTAAAACAAGAATTCAATAATTTAATCACATATTATTTTAGTATAAATAATTGTCATACTTCAATGTAATGGAATAAATAAATCTTATACTACGTGGCAAATTCATAGCAAAGGCTACAAACACAAATTTTTGGTTAATTCATCACCAAATGCGACAAAGTCTATAATCGGCTAAACATCCAAATTTCTAGTGGCAAGAACTTGGGAGTTCCACCTTACTTTCATGTAACGTATTATTAGTTCTAATAATAATGATTTTCATAATAATTTGAATTTTTCTAATTCAAATTAAATATTTATACATCCTTTATACTATATTATTTTTATAAAAACAACCATCATTTTTATAGAATTGACTTTTTTTTATTTTATAAAAATCACTAGTTTCAATGATGTTCCCTAATATAAATAAGCAACCTATATGCAATTACACTAACCTTAGGGTAGTACACAATTAGTCTCTCAAGAACTCTTAAAAATTCTTTCAAGGTTAATTCTCCATAAGTTGGTTCTTCAATTTTTGGCAAGCTTTTCTCCATAAATCTAGTTATTCTACACATAAAAAAATACTAGTTTTGTTATATTTACACACATTTGTATGTGTTATTATCCATAGGGTAATTCGACATTTAAGTGTTCTTCAAGCATCTTCAAGCGTTCTAAGCTAAAAAAAACCTCCATCTTCATATCTTTATCCACTAATAAATCCACTCAAGGTGAGTTCATAGCCCTTCATTTTCATTTTGTCCACGTTTTATGGAGGGGGGGGGGGGGGGGGGATGGGGGAGGGGATACAAGTAAACTTGTGGAATAACACTAGTTGTTATGCATGCTTATTCTTCAAGGTGTGTAAAAGTATTATCTACATGAAATAATATTATTACCTAGTATTATGAACATTTATGTGTGGTATGTTGTCTAAAATGTAAAAATATATGAATAATGAGTATAAACATACTATATATTCTTAAGAAAAAGTCACAAAAACAAACTATAAAAACTATGGTTTTATGAACATAATATGACTTTTCTAGCAAAAATGGTTTTAACCAAGCTATTACATTATTTTTGTGGGATACAAATCAAAATACTTTATTTTGAACATGTGTTGTGAAACTAGTTAAAATTACCAAAGATTTAGTTTTATAAAAAGAAAACCATAAAAACTCGCCTTTTTATGTAAAAGAAAGGTTTTTCTAGCAAAGATGGTCATGTCTAGGCTATGGTACTATTTTTGTGAGATTTGACTTAAAATATGTCATTTTAAACATATAAGGTTAGTTTGACTTAATATCCACAAAAAGGTAAAAATAAATTTTACAAAGTTTACAATCTAAATTTTTACCGGTTAGTGACGTTAAAAAAAGCCAAAAACTAGAAAATTGGTTTTATCATACTAAATGTTCTTATATTTGTGTTAGATGTAATTATATGATATAATCATTTAAAACACCTAAACATGTTAACTTATATATATTTATATATATATATATATATATATATATATATATATATATATATATATATATATATATATATATATATATATACATACATACATGGACACAACAAAACATTTATGATAAATTATAATAGGTGTAGTTTATGGATCATTAACACTATTTTACCATTTTGGGGCGAACAAATAATTATTTAAAGGTATAAATATTTTACACTATGTAATTATTACGGAAAGGTAATATTTCCACTTAGAAAAGGGTTTTCATTATACTATATGTAAACCTGTTGATGCAATTTTGTGAGACATAATCTTCACCGTACCTACCAGAGTACACACTAAATTCCTGAATTACAACTAGAATCTCGATAAGAGAGCGTGGCACTTGTCTATCGATCTATACGGGACTGACAATCATGCACATAAGTTATTAGCTATAGCTAGACCGACAGGTTTGGGGTCACAATTGTCTAACATTCTGAAGCCTGAATAACGTTGCAGCATGCTAACTACGGTTTTAGCATGGTTGTAAAACCACAAATGGGGTATTAACAATACATTTGGTTCACGAGGCTAAAATATGTTCAAATGGTTTTATAATATAATAAAACTACATAATACTATTTTCAAGTACATGAATACTTATACATTTTTGGTCTTAGGGTTTTTAAGACTACAACTCATTTTAATAAAATATCGGATTTTCTAGAACCATACACTATCATTTTACAAAGAAAAGTTACAGATTTTTCACAAACAAAACTCTTATGAGCTCGCCAACTTAATTGTTGAAACTTTTCCAAACTACTTGTATTCTCAAGAAATCATTAAGCTGTAATCACAAGATTTTGAGGATGGGAGGCTGCGGCGTCACACTATTTACGTTTGTCATAATGTTATTGGTATTTAAAAAAAATTGATACAATGTAATTTTTCCCAATTATAATTATGATGGTTGTGTTGCTTTGATCACTATTATTCAATTTTGTTATGATACTATTCATAAAGTCATCCACCCTCAGACGCTTCCGCCATTCTCGTTTGGGGGTGTGACAACCGAGTAGCTCACCATGGGGAACACCAATTGTGTTCGTGAAGAAGAATGATGGTTTACACAGGATGTGCATTGACTACCGAGATTTGAATAAGCTAACGGTGAAAAACCATTACCTACTCCTGAGGATTAATGACTTATTTGACCAACTTCATGGTGCATCTTGGTTTTCCAAGATTGATTTGCGATAAGGTTATCATCAGATGAGGGTCAAGCATAATGACATGCAGAGGACAACCGTCAGGACTCGTTTTGGTCATTACAAGGTCGTGGTGATGCCATTCTGGCTCACCGATGCACCGAAAGCGTTCATGGATCTCACGAATCGGGTTTACAAGCTGATGTTTGATCGGTTAGTGATAGTATTCATAGATGATATTCTAGTCTACTCCAAGAACAAGGAGTAACACAAGGATCACTTACAAGAGGTGTTGGATACCTTAAGGAGGGAGAGGTTGTATGTCGAATTCTCCGAATGTGAGTTCTAGTTGTGTGAGGTGTAATTCTTAGGGCTAGTCGTCAACCAGAGGGGTATATTGGTCGATTCGGCCAAGATGGAGGCCGTGATGCGATTGGAGGTCCCGAGGACCCCATCTGAGATTCAGAGCTTCTTGGGTCTCATAGGGTATTATCGTAGATTTATCTAGGATTTCTCCAATATTGTAGTTCCTTTGACCCGCTTGACGAAGAAGAATGTTAAATTTCATTAGGGCTGATCAGCAGTTGGCTTTTGAGACTCTGAGCCGGAGATTGTGCGAGGCCTTGATTCTCGTGCTTCCCAAGGGTACGAATGATTTTGTGATTTATTATTACACCTCCATTTTAGGATTGGGAGTTGTTCTCATGCAGAGGGGTCATGTGATTACATTACGCTTCAAGGTAGTTGAAGCATCATGAGACGAATTACCTTACACACGATTTGGAGTTGGGGTTGTGGTTTTTACCCTCAATATTTGGAGGCACTATCTGTATGGATTTAGGTGTACTATCTACACCGACCACAAGATTTTAGGGTATCTCATGGATTAGCTAAATTTGAATATGCGGCAACGGAGATGGTTGGATGTGGTAAATGATTATGATTGTGAGATCATGTACCACCCTGGGAAGGCCAATGTGGAGGTCGATGCTATGAACCATAAGGCAACGATTTCTCGTATCAGGGAAATTTTCTTGAGGATGGTTATTACTTTGCCATTTTTGAATATGATAAAAAGGCTCCGGTTGAGGGATTAAAAAAGAGAATTGGAAAGTTGAGCGAATCAGGAGCAGATTCCTTTATTTTTCAAAAACAGTTGGGGGTTGTTGACTTAGTGTAGTAGAGTATGGGTTCCGAAAGTGTCACCTTGGAAAGGTTTCATCCGATTTTAGATCCTGATATATCTTTGCCGCGGGGGACTTGGTGCTTCTGAATGTGTCATGTTGGAAAGGTTTCATCTGATTTCAGAAGTGGAGCAAGATGGGGCCCAAACTTATTGGTCCCTTCAGGATTTTCACCCGGGTGGGAAAGGTTGCATACCAATTGGATTCGACTGACAAGTGTAGTCAAATCCACAACAATTTCTATGTTTCTCAGCTTTGGAAGTGTGTGGCCGATGATTCCGCGGTTGTCCGTTTCGATGATATACAGATTTTTTATCGCTTGAATAATGTGGAGAGACCAGTGGTGATCTTGAATAGCTAGACAAAGTCCCTTGATGATTCATCGGTTGTCCGTTTGGATGATATTCAGGTTGTTGATCGCTTGAATAATATGGAGAGACCAGTGGTGATCTTGGATAGTTAGACGAAGACCCTACGCAACAAAGAAATGTCTTTGGTCAAGGTCCAGTGGCAGCATCGGAGGGGTTCCGAATGGACGTGAAAGCTTGAGGTCAAAATGTGAGAGCACTACCCTGATTTATTTTCAGTAGCAGACTTCAAGGATAAAGTCTAGTTCAAGTATGAGAGATTTGTAACATCTTGATTTCCAAGTATTCCACTTTGGCTTTTGGTTTATGTATGGTTTTCAAATTTAGTCCCAAGCGGGACTTTCATAGTTCAAGTGGGAGAGAGTTGTAACATCTTGATTCCCAAGTATTCCACTTTGGCTTTTGGTTTATGTATGGTTTTCAAATTTAGTCCCAAGCGGAACTTTCATAGTTTTGGGTCATGCTTATGTATGTTGGGCGTACGTGGCCAAGGTGCAAATCCTAAATTTTAGGGTTTGAACCATATTTAAGAATCATTATAGCCCCATATCCTTCCTTAAATCTAGCCTCCATCTCTATTTCGAAACCCTCAAGTATGTGAGTGTGTTTTAAAGCTTAGAGTGTCATTCTGGTGCTCTTGGTGGTGAAGAAAGAATCTTGAAGTTGTGGCGTTTCAATAAAGGCCTTGAATTCAGAATTTACTCTCCCTTAAGCATCTTTTGGAGGTATAAAGCTCCAACCTTGATGAGTATTCCTTTGGATATTGTTCTAGCTTAAAATATGCACCTTTTTGTCCTAAATCTTGATCCGTGTAAGTACAGAATACTCCAGGACCTTTGACTTCTCCTTTCAGATGTTATAGGGCATAAGTCATCAAAATATGATATTGGGCATTAGTTTCCTTCCATGCATGATCTAGGTTGTCTTAATGGGTCAACAAGGTAGGGATTTTGATGTTGAGATCTTGATAGAAATGCAAGGCCATAAAGTTGGAAATTTTATGGTTAATAACATCATTTGAGAACTAGATCTAGATTTTGGATGTAAGAGCTTAAGTATAAACTCTTAATGGGAAGAAAGGGTGGCGGCTGCATATGCTAGGCGTACCAAAGGCTACGATGGTCGTAAGTGGTCAACCCCTCGACTTTGGTCAAACACGTAGTACGTCCCGCTTACATGTTGAGTATGCCCAACATACTCACCGAGTTGACCCAATTGACTTGGTTGACTTTGACCTGGATTTTGACCAAATTTGGCCTAGGGGTATTTTGGGTAGTTTTGAGTTGTATACTATGTTTTGTTCACGGTTTTTTTGTAAATGTGAGTGGTAGAGTTGGTTATTAGAGCAATGTATTGTTCATATTTTCATCCGTCTATGAGGTGAGTCTTCTCACTGAATCCATGGGCCAAAGGCACCAATGTCGACCCATTATTTTGTTACACAGGATGACAGATGTTATGTGGCCTATCTGAGTTTGAGTGATGGCTTGAAATAAACCCCAAGGCGGGCCCACTATCATATGTTTGAGTTATAATAGACCTCATGGAGGTTCCCACTATTGTATGATTGGGTTGAAATATACCCCAGGGTGAGGCCCCAAGACGAGGGCAATATGTGTTGATCGGGTTGAAATACGCCCTAGGATGAGGCCCCAGGGCTGGGCGCATATATATATATATATATATATATATATATATATATATATATATATATATATATATATATATATATATAAGGTTGGAATATACCTCAAGGTTAAGCCTAGTTGTATGATTTGTATGTGGTACTTTAGGGAACTCACTAAGCTTTGTGCTTACAGTTTATGTTTATGGTTTCAGATATTTCCAATTCGAAAGGGAAGGGCCCGATGTGATACAACATTCTCCACTCATGATTTCCGCATTTTGAATAATTTCAATCTGATATTTTGGGTATTATATTTGGTGATGGTTCTTGAAACAATTAATGAATGAAATTGATAGTCTTTCAATGAAAATTTTTATCACTGTTTTCAGCTTATTACAGAATTACTTACTTGAGCTCGTCTGATTACACGCATCACACCCCATTTCTATTTTGTAAAAAAATCTTTAACAAATTCATTTTTCTTTTAAAAGATTATCATTTCCTTAGTTTGAGTTCTAACACACCCGAATTTGTGACCGAATCCATCAAACTAAGGCTTTGATACCAACTTGTAACACCCCAAAATCATGTATAAAATTTTCATTTTAAATTTAATCGAAAACCGCCAAGTATTCATAACAACCCCAAACAAAGTATGTTAATATGAGAATAATCATTAGAGTAAGAAATCCAAATCATAAACAATAGAAAACTGAACATGGGTGGATGCGTTGTGATCATGTTGGGTCCTTCCCTTTCGATCCAAAAGTACTAGAAACCATAAACATAATTATAAGCACAAGGCTTAACGAACTTCTGGAAAATACCACATACAATATACATATACATATAACAGCACGTGGCTGTGTTGGGTCCGTATCAACCCCATATGACAACATGAAGTTTGTCGGGTCCGTATCAACCTATATGACAACAAGAATCTGTGTCAGGTCCGTATCAACCCCCTAGTCCTTAAGGACTCTAAGCCCAGATTGTGTGTGTATATATATATATATATATATATATATATATATATATATATATATATATATATATATATGTGATGACTCCGACTCCATAAAACGGTCCAACTATTCCTTTATCTTAATAAGGGAAAAAGGCCATTTTGCCCTTCCCATTCATAGCCCAACTTAACAATCGCAACCCTAATAATCCAAGCCCCAAACGAATGGCCCAAGTGGGTTTTCTGAGAGTATGTTCGACGTAATCTTTGCTACACCCCACGTACGGATTGGTTCTCGAAGGAAAGGTTACGGAGCCTCAACCCTCTACGCCCAACGTACAGAGCATTATGCCCAACATAATAACCTTATTCCCAAACTCTATCTAAGTGGTAATAATGCATTAAGGCTTCACATCCAACTTCATATCTAAGCTTAATAAAACATCTAAGGCCATAAAGTTGCAACCTTTATGCCTTTCCATGGCTACAAGGAGCCCAACATCAAAACCCAAACTCATTCAACTATTTTAAACTCCATAACTTTTGCATGGAGGAAAACCAAGGTCCAAGCTTGCGTTTTTATGACATAAAACACCCTAAAATGTCTAAAAGGACAGCTTAAAGGATTTGGAGTATTCCATACTCATAAAGATCTTGGTTTTGGGACAAAAACAGTGTAAATATAAGCTTAAACAATATTTAAAGAAATATTCATCAATGTTGGAGCTTTATACCTCCATAAGATGTAAAAGGATGAGAAATTGTTGGATACAAAGACTTGAGAGCAAAACCACTTCTTTGATAATCTTCCTTCTCAAACAAGAATACACAAAACCCACTCAAAAGCTCCAAATCTCACTCCTAAGGCTAGGATTTTCGATCTTAGTGTTTAGAGGAATGGAGGTTGTAGGTAAGGACATGTTTGAGGTCATAATGATATTTAAATATGTTCCAAACCTTGAAAATCAGGGTTTGTCCTCTTTTTGCGTACTCTCAACATGCGTTTAATGACTCTGCGATCACATGCGAAGTCCTACGCCCCATGTACCTGACTAGTACACCGAGCATAAGGACCAATTTTGCCAAGATTTAAGACATGAAGCTAGAAAGGAAAATACTTGGAACACTGGTGTTACATCTATTTCACCATTATGATTTTCAAATTCTAGTTAGGGAATGGGAATTATCAAAAAATTTATGATGGTTTTATGTTCATCCTGGATACTATGGTTATGACATTATGTAATTTGTATTTGCTATTGTTAATTTTTTATGTTTGGTTCTAAATAATTCACATTATCATATTTAATTACTTTTTAATATACCTATAAAATTTAAAAGTATATTGTTTTGTGATTGATTTATAAAACGATAATTATTGTTTACTATTAAATGTGATTTTTTAAGTGAAATCCTATTATTGTTTCTATATCATAGTTTTTGTCTTATGTTTCACACCAACTACTCTGTTTCTGTAGTTTTTTTCAATAATATGTTTTTTTAACTTATTATTTCCCTATATATATATATATATATATATATATATATATATATATATATATATATATATATATATATATATATATATATATATATATATATATATATATATAAAACCCTAGTTGGATAACTATTATTCAAAGCAATCCAAATCCTTCCCAAGATAATGTCTTGGACGATTTTCAGGCTTATCCTAGCCTAGAAATCGTCCAACCTCCATCCAATAAGGATTTACAGTCTAAAGTTTAACTATCAAACAATTGACAGTTTATACCCTCTTATTTAATTAATCTTCTTAAGTCACCAAATTAATACTAATTAATCTATGACTTATATTAATAAAATAACTATATTATTATTCCTTATATTATTCTCATAATATATTAATAATATCTATTCTCTCATAATAAATCATCCTACCAAGTTTCTATGGTGAAGGCAACCCAAAAGGACCATGCACAATCGGGTCAAATACCTGCCTAATATAGTTGCAGCCTTAGACACGATTCCAACAATCTCCCACTTGGATAAGTCTAGTAACTATATGCACAGGTACATTCCTATTTGCAATCGTAGCTCTCAAAGACGCTGTCAAACTATGATCTAATCAATCTTGTCCTTCAGATAAGGGATCGTACAGTCCTCCGTTAGATACCATGCTGACAATTCAATGGAATGATTAATCTAGCATTTGGTTTCTCGATTTCTGATTCATTTGACATAGAACTTAATCGAACACATCAATTCAGTTCTGACCGGGCCCGACACATAAGTCAAATCAAATCATCGAGCGGCCGAGATATCACTTTTTTCTTCTTAGGATAAAAGTTACAGATAAACTTCGACTTATATGCATTTACTTATTCATTAACCAACTACACACAACAATGCGTTTTATAACATCGAGTTACCAATCCGTTTTCGCATTATCAATGTATAATCAATTAACCAATAACAAACCATATATCTAGGTTTTAAGACTATATGATATTATCGTCTTGCGATCACCCATTTACTATCACATTCCATAAGGTGATTCCAGCAAGCGCGGGTTTGTTCCAATGCTCAAAACTAGTTCATAAGCACTCATGAACGTTGCAGCAATCTTTTGCTATGTCTAAAACCATTTAGACACTCTACACACCTATTCATTACAATCTTCATTCATATCTACTTCCGACATATGAACGATTGTGGACTATTTGAACAATTCGATTATTCTTAATAAACTCAATTATTCTAGAAGTCAAAACATGCAAAATGAAACAATAGTTAAACAATTAACATAAGACAGTAACATTACTTATAAATAAAACTCCTTTATTTAATCATCAAATGTTAATTACATTTATCTATTACACGTTTCTAATACTATCTAATCTATGCTAATATCATCCTTCAGCCCAATACTCCTAGCATGCTGCAAATGCTTAACCCTACTCAGTCCCTTCGTAAGCGGATCTGCTGGGTTATCTTCTGATGATATCCTATTCACTACGAGTTGTCCTTCTTCTACACGATGTCTAATAAAGTGATATTTTCTATCGATATGTCGCGATCTACCATGATCTCTCAGTTCCTTGGTCAAGGCAACCACACCTTCATTATCACAGAAAATCTCCATGGGCTCCTTTATGGCAGGTACAACTCCAAGATCACCAATGAAGTTCTTTAGCCATATTGCCTCCTTCGACGCTTCGCTCGCTGCAATGTACTCTGATTCGCACGTTGAATCAGCTACGGTTTCCTGCTTGGAACTTTTCCAAGTTACTGCTCCTCCATTCAGGGTAAAGACCCAACTCGACTGCGAACGGTAGTTGTCCCTATCGGTCTGAAAACTGGCGTCACTATACCCTCACACCTTCAAGTCATCACTCCCTCCGAGGACTAAGAACCATTCTTTCATCCTCCGAAGGTACTTAAGGATATTCTTCACTGCAATCCAATGGGCTCTGCCAGGGTTCCCTTGATATCTACTAACCATGCTCAAAGCAAAAGCTACATTAGGGCGAGTACAAGTCATAGCATACATGATTGATCCAACTGCGGAAGCATATGGAACTTGGCTCATATCAGCTATCTCGGCTTCAGTACTTGGACTTTGAGTCTTACTCAACTTGGCATTGCTTTGTATCGGTAATTCTCCCTTCTTCGAGTTTTCCATACTAAAACGTTTTAGTACCTTCTCTAAGTAAGTGTTCTGACTAAGTCCTATTAGTCTCTTACTTCTTTCTCTTACTATCCTTATTCCCAAAATATAGGAAACCTCTCCGAGGTCCTTCATAGCGAAGTACTTCCCAAGCCAGGACTTAACTTCCTGCAGATTCGGGACGTCGTTTCCTATGAGTAATATGTCATCGACATATAGAACGAGAAAGCTTACTACACTCCCACTGGCTTTGACATATACACACGATTCATCTTCGCTTCGTACATATCCAAACTCTTTGATTTTCTCATCGAAGCAAAGATTCCATCTGCGAGACGCTTTCTTTAGTCCATAAATGGACTTATCAAGCTTACACACTCTATTCGGATGCTTCGGATCCACAAACCCCTCTGGCTGAGCCATGTAAACATCCTCAGCCAACTTCCCGTTAAGGAAAGCAGTCTTGACATCCATTTGCCAAATCTCATAATCATGAAATGCGGCAATAGCTAGCATCAATCTAATAGATTTTATCTTCGCAACTGGTGAGAAGGTCTCTTCATAGTCAACTCCGGGAGTTTGAGTAAAGCCCTTCGCAACTAATCGCGCTTTAGACGTGTGTACCTTTCCATCCACGTCGGTCTTCTTCTTGAAGATCCATTTGCACCCAACGGTCTTACGTCCAGGCACATTATCAACCAAATTCCAAACTTGGTTATCATACATGGATTGGATCTCGCTATCTATTGCCTCTTTCCATTTCGCAGACTCCGGGCCTGCCATGGCTTCCTTATAGCTATTAGGTTCATCAAGATTTATTAGTGTACTATCACTAATATACGTGTCCCCTTCGGTAGTAATATGAAAACCATACAAATGGGGTTGAACTCTAACTCTTTCAGAACGTCTAAGAGGTAATGATACATCAATTGGTTCAACCGGAGTTTCCTCCTTGGGTT
Source organism: Lactuca saligna (assembly GCF_052625555.1). Lineage (NCBI taxonomy): Eukaryota > Viridiplantae > Streptophyta > Magnoliopsida > Asterales > Asteraceae > Lactuca > Lactuca saligna. The sequence goes on from NC_136424.1 coordinate 250,401,075, forward strand.
GAGCGCCAACGATAGAGGTTCCTTCATCTATCGATTCTTGAATCTCTTCAAGATCGATTTGCCTCCCACTGTCTCCTTGGCCTATGAGTTCTCGCTCTCGGAAAACTCCTCTCCTTGCAACAAAGACAACATTGTCCTTTGGTCTATAGAAGAGATATCCAAAGGATTTCTGCGGGTAGCCGATGAAAATACATCGCTCACTACGAGGTTCGAGCTTGTCGTGAGTATCTCGTCTTATGAAAGCCTCGCAACCCCAAACCTTGATATGTGCTAACGAAGGAGCTTTCCCCGTCCACATCTCGTGAGGTGTTTTGGCAACCTTCTTAGTAGGGACTCGGTTAAGGATATAGGCGGCAGTCTCTAAGGTATACCCCCAAAAAGAGATAGATAGCGAAGCATGACTCATCATAGAGCGAACCATGTCCAACAAGGTTCGATTACACCTTTCTACCACACCATTAAATTGTGGTGTCCTAGGTGGCGTTAATTGTGAAACTATTCCACACTCCTTGAGATAATCGTGGAATTCAAGACTTAGGTACTCTCTTCCACGATCGGATCGAAGCATCTTGATCTTCCTGCCCAATTGATTCTCCACTTCATTCTTGAACTCTTTGAACTTTTCAAAAGTTTTTGACTTTTTCTTGATTAAGTAGATATACCCATATCTACTATAGTCATCGGTAAAAGTCACGTAGAAGCGGTTACCATCCTTTGTGGTAGATCTAAATGGTCCACACACATCGGTATGTATGAGGCCCAATAGACCCTCACCCCTTTCGCACGTACCAGCGAAGGGTGACTTAGTCATCTTTCCAAGTAAACAAGATTCGCCTGTGTCATCTTCCCTAAGGTTGAATGACTCCAACACTCCATCCTTTTGGAGTTGGGCTATGCGTTTCTTGTTGACATGTAGAAGACGACAATGCCATAAGGATGCCTTATCCATACTGTTAGAAGAATCCAAGTACAAAACATCATTTCCTAAGTTATCAACAATCATAACAGTTTCATAAATTCCATTACATGGTATAGCTTCAAAGTAAAAGACACCATTTAGATAAGCTAAAATAGAACCATTCTCATTATTAAAAGAAAATCTAAAACCTTGTCTAAACAAACCATGATAAGAAATGATGTTTCTAGCCATTTCTGGCGAATAGCAACAATTTCTAAAATCTAAAGATAAACTATTCCTAAACACTAAAGAATACACTCCAATCTTGGTCACAGGTGACGATCTTCTGTTCCCCATGATTAGATTTATTCTTCCATGCTCTACGTCTCTACTTCTTCTTAGTCCCTGCACATTAGAACAAATGTGGTAACCACAACTGGTATAAAGAACCCAAGAAGTATTGTGAGATGAATCATTAGATTTAATTGTATATATACCTGCAAAAGATGGCTTGATCTTTCCTTCCTTGATGGCTTGCAGGTACTCCGGGCAGCTTCTCTTCCAATGTCCTATCTTGTGGCAGTGGTGGCACTCTGCCTCCTTCGGGTTAGAGTAGGGCTTAGCAGGATCAACTTTGGTCCCACTAGAAGAGGCACCATCTCGGGCTTTCACCTTGCGATAGTTCTTTGACGAAGCCTTAATCTTCTTTCCCTTTCCTTGTCCAATTGCCAAGACAGGAGCAGCGGGCGGATTGGGAGTTGGTGCAACAGACTTGTCCTTGAAGTTGCTCTCAGCGACCCTCAAGAGACCTTGGAGTTTGCTTAGGGTGACCTCTTCTTTGTTCATGTGATAGGTCATCCTAAATTGATTGTAGCTTGGAGGCAAAGAGTGAAGCACCATGTCGATCTCCAAGTCTTCCCCAAAGTTAACATTTAACTTGCGAAGGCGGTCGACATACCTTTGCATCTTTTGCAAGTGCACGGTAAGAGACTCTCCATGACCCATCTTAGCGGAAATCATGTTCGTGAAAATCTCATAACGCTCTTGTCTCGCATTTTGATGGTATCTCTCTAATAAGTCTTGGTGCATTTCGTACAGATACATGTCCTCGTAGGACTTTTGGAATTCGGAGTTCATGGTTGCGATCATGATGCAATGCACTTTCGTTGCATCACGCTCGTGAGTTTCGAAAGCGGTGATTTCGGCGGGAGTAGCAATTTTGGGGTTGATTTTCTTGAGCTTCTCATCGAGGACATACTCCTTATCCTCATAGCGAGCAATCGTGAGAATGTATCTTATCCATTCGCTAAAGTTCGTTCCATCAAAGGTGACCTTTTGACAAAGACTCATCAAAGTGAAAGAACTCGCAGCAGCATTATTGGCGTTTGACATCTATAAATAGAAAGGACAAAGATAGATTAGAATGTGAATCCCTAATTATCACCCAATAAGAAAAATTAGGGCTAGGATCCAACAACAATATTTACACATTAGAAAATGGATGTCGTAATCTAATATGCAAACAATTTGAAGGTAAGTGAATGACGATTCACTAATTCTCCACCATGAAAAACATAACTTTAAGTCCTAAATGCATTGAGAATTCCTAGGTTCGGATGAGATTCATTGAAACTTTTCAATGGCATGTTTAAATCTCGATATGCCCCTCATGTTTGTGATTGGGATACCAAGGATCACAAAGCGGGTGTGAATTATCATGAAAATTAACATGGTGCCTTCATTGTAACGATCACCTATTCGATGTGCCAGTAAACCACACACGCTCCATCGAACTATAATAAACAATGAATCACCCTTTGCCACCTTTGCTTAGAACCAATTAGTGTGCCGGTAAACCACACACGCTCCACTAACTTCTTAGCAAGGTGCAAAGTGTAATTTCATGGATTGCATCAATTCACTTTTCATAAAGTAACTAAGATTGGGAAATTTTTAAGAAAACATGTAGTTACTTTGTATTTCTTACTATACTTTTAATGAGAGGATGAGGTTGCCCTATCCTACCCATTCGGCTAACGACCCTCCACCGATCAAGCAAGCGGTGGGTGTGAGTGTACACCCATTAAGCGCCATTTTATAGGCCGCAACCTTATACCCACCTTATAGACTGGCTTCGTGAATGAGACCTACTAACGGTAAGACTAGCATTTAAGTTATACATATATAGATATTAATCTTGTAATATTATATTAGTATACGGTTGGATTTTAAACTTGTAAAATTCTAGGGTTTGAAATTTAAATTGTCTAAATTAAACTTTTAGTCACAAAACATAAATTTCAAAACTTGAGGATAGGTTTTAAACATTTAAAACATAAAGGATCAAATAACAAATAATTTAAATTAACCATTAATCACATAATTATCCATATTTGATTAATGATTATCATATAAGGAAATTAAATATTTTATTAATTGATAAATATCTTCAATTAGATCAAAAATATAGTCATATATATCATAAAATCGGATTAGGGTTGATCTAATATGATTAAGGTAAGTTTCCATAAGATAAATATGAAATAATCCCATTTTTGGCTAATCCTGACGCTCGGACTCGCCGAGTACCCACACTCGACTCGCCGAGTCAGGCCAACTTGTCGAGTCCACTATGGGACTCGCCGAGTCCATGACTCAGAAACACAAAAATCAAATTTTGCAGTTAAGATTCAAACATTCAAGCATCAATTTAATAGAAACCAATCTAGGCTCTGATATCACTGATAGGTTTTGTACATAAGAACATTCCTAAGTGTGCATACAAACCCTAATGCTCGAATCTAGGTTTCTCTAGTTAAACATGCTTTGAATCCAAGACTCCTAATGGCTAATTAGGTATAAGAACAACACAAAACCAGAGTTAGAAGCATACCTTGAAACACTTGTTTGATCTTCTTCTTCTTGGAGCTTTAGAGTCACAATTATCACTCCTCTAATGGCTTACAAACACCAACTAGCAAAGAGGATCATTTGAGAGAGAGGGGAGAGGAGGGAATTCGGCCAGGGTTTCTCTACTTTTGATGAAGTACCGAATTCCCTTTGCCATATGGTCTATTTATACTTGTAGACTCCTTAAGGGTTACAACTTAAACCCTAGTTGGATAACTATTACTCAAAGCAATCCAAATCCTTCCCAAGATAATGCCTTGGACGATTTTGAGGCTTATCCTAGCCTAGAAATCTTCCAACCTCCATCCAATAAGGATTTATAGTCTAAAGTTTAACTATCAAACAATTGACAGTTTATACCCTCTTATTTATTTAATCTTCTTAAGTCACCAAATTAATACTAATTAATCTATGACTTATATTAATCAAATAACTATATTATTATTCCTTATATTATTCTCATAATATATTAATAATATCTATTCTCTCATAATAAATCATCCTACCAAGTTGCTATGGTGAAGGCAACCCAAAAGGACCATGCACAATCGAGTCAAATACTTGTCTAATATAGTTGCAGCCTTAGACACTATTCCAACATCTATGTCTAAGATAAAGTGACTATACACTCACTTGATAAGATAGCGGTTGGACAGCACTTCGTCCTTTAAGACAATCATTTTCGATGAAACCGACATGTTTTCTTAAAAAACGGGCTTCACGCGGGCAAACTTGAAAACTCTTTTTCTCGGGATCTTTGGGGATTTCTTATAATGCTTGGATAATATTTCAAGGTTAGGGGTATTTTTGGCAACATAGAAGAAAGTATAGGGGTGAGAGGATGAAATTTTTAACCTAAAATCGGATGGCATCGATCACTATTTATAGTGGCTGAACACTCGAGTTACGATGGGCGTAACTTTATAGTACGTGGGGCGTACTACTTCTTCAACCAGTACGTTGGTCGTACATCATGGTCCCAGGGTGTACTAAACGATTATCTCGGACGCGTCAAGGCTACGAACATGTGTCCACCATGCAATCGAGTAGGCTATGCGGCCAATATCGGACCGTATACACGGGTACGCTGGGCATACTCCAAATTTTCAAACTTCAAAAACTCGTAACTTTCGCATACAAGCTCTGTTTTTTACATTTTTTATATCCACGCGTAGGTGAGACTGTGCTCTACAACTTTCGTTTATATTCCGTTGGTTAATTTTCACTTTATTTTTAAAGTTATATTTTTAACAGGTCAGGATAGGAAATGTCCGTTAAAAAATTCATAAATTCTTCATCCGACGTCCGTTTTCTTCTGTCTTTTTACTGTTAAATTACTATCAACAAGATCTTCAATTCTCGTTTAGGTTATGTCGGCTAAAATCGTTCGATCTAAAATTCGAGTTTCGAGTTGTATACTATTATACCAAATCTTAGAAAATTCATAACTTCCTCATAAGAAGTTAGATTTGGGCATTCTTTTTATGCATGCTCTCGGTTTAACGTATACTACGAATTTCATTAAGATTGATAAGGATAAAAAGCTCTTTATCGTAAATTTTTCGGTTCTGTCGCGAAACTTTGACAGGTCATAACTTATTCATTATAACTCGGATTTTAGTATTCTTTATATCTCCAGAATCCTTGTTTCGAGCTTTACAAATTTCTTCATACATATCGAGTTTATCTAATATTTATTTTCAATGCTTATTTTTATCCTTAATTTATTAAATCATAAAAATTAAGTATAAAACACATAAATTCATACAATTCATTCTTATTACTTCAAAACGAGTTACAATTGTTGACCTAGACTATTACTTCATCATTAATGCCTAGCCTAGAAACACGGATATTACAATTATCTCCCTTAAGATGATTCCGTCCTTGGAATCATACATCAACAAACAAATGCGGATAGCGACTCATCATGTTACTCTCCGTTTCCCATGTGTGATTTGGCTCATTCGTATGTTTCCATCGCACAAGCATTAAATTGATCATCCTATGTCATAACTTCTTAGTCTTACGGTCAACAATTGCCTCAAGCTCTTCAATTAACCTCTTTCTTTCATCCAACCTTAATTGAGAAATTGGAATTATGTCGGGAACTTCTCCCGTGAACTTCCTCAAATAACACACGTGGGAAGTGTTATGATATCATCTAGTTCTTCTAGTAATTCTAGCTTGTAATATTGGTTCCAAATCCTCTGAAGAACTTTACACGGTCTAATAAATCTTGGAATTAACTTTCCCCAAACCACGTAACATAATCTTCTTAGTCGGACTCGATTCGATATGACCACTAGGGTTGAAATATCAATCATATTTTTAGTCATTACCGAAACGATGGTAACGACATACATGAACAAAAACGAAATCTATTACTAGCTTCTTGGTAACTTTGTGACTTTTTCCTGATCCAAGTGTGAGTCCTGTGCTTCCGATAGTATAGGCCACTACTACCATTCATACATACTCATACTCGTCCCAAGTATTGTCTCGCAGTACCCAAGTTCTTATTTCCTAAAATCACCAAATAGTTTAACACATACGAATGTGTACAAATAATCTCAAAATTTTCCCTAGACTCTACTAGGACTTCTTCCATGCATATCTTCAATCATCAATTATGCTTCAACTCGTTTGGTGATGGAAATGTCAAACGATGGGACAACTTCAAGAATAATATCAATCATTCCATCATCCCGCCAATTGAAGGTGTACTTCAGAAGTACTGTACTCCTCTGAATGTACTGTCATTTTATCAGACCTATTCTAAAGGAAAGATACCACTCTTACGTTATCTTTTGATAGGTGCCATTCACTATGAAAAGCCTTTTCATTTCCTTTATTTACTAAATTCTCTATGAGTCTTCACCATGATGCCATGTTCACAAAAACATGTGTTCAACATATAGGGACAAGAATATAGATATAGAAGGTTTAGAATTGTATTCCTCCTTATTACTCCGAATCATTACATGTTAGTTCTAATAACATAGTCATACACTTAGAATCCTAAGCACATAAAGTTTCCCGATTCGGTCGGTAATAGACCATATATCCGATCAAATAATAGAATATACGACAAACATATAACATTTAGCAGATAAAAGAATTTTAGGCATCTTTCCTAAAATATACTAATGCTCGTGTCTAAAATATGGTAGACACTCATCTCATGATCATCACTTAACATTCTAAGTTTAAGTCTACAAATCCTACAAATTCTTAGTTCGCTTAAACTAATGCTCTGATACAAACTGTGACATCCCCAAATTCATGGCTAGAAAAGACCGATTTCGTTTATGCTTTTGAAATACAATCAGAGTAATCTTTCAAAAGGTGTTGTGAAATTTGTCACCAAAACATAATATGATAAAAAATTATCAAATCATTTCTTAAAGAAATGTATTTTTCCTTTCATTACAAAACTCGGGATGTCCACATCGATACAAATCAAAAGCATAAACAATACATATAGGCCTTACAACAGTTATTTATATCTACTAGCCTATAATCCAAAATCCCTCATCATCATCCAACTATGCTCTTGTTCCTCTACCTGTAATATAGAAAACTGAGTGGGTCAGGTTTGGGACCTTGGTGAGCATATAGGTTTTTCAACTCACAATAAATAAATTTATTATGTTTAATTATCAACCAATCAACCCAATTTCCCATCCACATTATCTTCTTTATTCTTAAAAATCTTAAGAATCATTTGTCCTTTATTCATTCATTCCTAAGGATTATCCTAAGGAATAGGCACAAAATTCATCTCTGCCAAGGTTCTTAAATTACAACCGGTGAACACATAGTTTAAAACATTTGATAAACACTCGATTCAAAATACTTAATGAACACCTAGTGAACACTTAGTTCAAAAATACCTAATGAACACAATCACCTAATGAACACATAGTTCAAAAACACCTGATAAACACATAGTTCAAAACATCTGTTTAACACTCAGTTGAAAAATACCTGATGAACACAATCACCTAATAAACACATTGTTCAAAAACACCTGATAAACACATAGTTCAAAACATCTATTAAACACTCAGTTCAAAAATACCTGATGAACACATAAGTTCAAAAACACCGGATGAACACATAGTTCAAAAACACCTACATAATTACGAACATGTTAACGTTTTATTGGACTGTCTAGAAAAGCCTGTTGTCATCATCTATATTCCACTAGATGACTGGAACATCATTAACATCGAGACCTCTCATCGTTTTATTTCGTCTCACATCAGTTATTTCATCTACCCAAGTTATACCCAACATATTTGTAGATAAAAATACATATACAGTTTAAATCATTCAAAACATGTATAAAACATTCAATAAACATTCATCTCAAATAAACTATATATATATATATATGTATATGTATATATATATATATACACACACACACACACATACAACATGTATTTTATATAAAATACTTCATATCTATGCGTAAGATGAAAGTGACTATACAATCACTTGATAAGACGGCGGTTGGACAGCAGGGCGTCCCTTAAAACAATATTTTTCGATGAAACCAGGATGCTTTCTTAAAACCGCGTTTCACGCGGGCAAAGTTTCGAGTCGAAAACTCTTTTCTCGGGATCTTCAAGGCTTTCTTATGATGCTAGGATAATATTTCAGTGTTAAGGTGTAACAGCCCAAAATCCAGGTATCCTTCTATTGGCCCTGCATCTTTGATATGTTGTCATTTTAGGGATTTCATCTTAGGCGAGTACGCTGGGCGTACAAGGTGTACGCTACGCGTACTCGCGCGCTTCATTTGGACGCGTTCACCCTCAAGTACACTGGGCATACCCAAAGTTATGTTGGGCATAACCGGTCCAGACCTAAAAACCTTAATTCTTTTGGAGGGCTATAAAAGGAATGTGTGGCTGGACTTCTCAACCACCATACTGTTGGATAAGGTGTCTAAGTCCATAACTATTTCTGGTATGTACTTGACCCGACCCGGCATGGTCCATTTGGGTTGCATGGCACCATGCAATTGGATAGACTAAATGAGAGAAATAACACTTGGAGATTATTAATATATTATAAGTTCTAATATATTAATAATATTATTTGATTAGTTTGATCAAGAATTAATTTAGAATTAATTAAGTGATCAAAAGATAACTAATTAAATATATGGGTTGATTATGTAAATCATCCATATCTTGTATAGTGGGCTAAAAGGCTCCATGGACTATCAAGTTGGGTTCCACCCATAGGATGCTCCATGGATGCTCCATGGGAGTTACAAACCCATGGGTCATGGAAATGAAGAGTCATGACACATTAGGGTTTAACCCTAGGTGTGTCAACACTATATAAGTAACATGTTCTCCACCCAAAATTGGTTACACTAAGAAATAAGAGGGCTTGGCCGATTTTGAAGAAGTGAGTATTCTCTCATAAGTTCTTCCAAGAGCATTTGGTGTTGTGTGAAGCATTTGAGGCATCACACTTGGGGTGCTAGGCTCACAAGGTTTCAAGGAACACAAACAACAACAAGGTAAGTTATTCTATCTATACTTTATGTTAAAATTGTTCCCCATGTATGCTAGATAGGAATATAACCTTGGAATTCAACTTTGCATGACAATTAGACAAACATAGATCCAAGGTTATTAGGGTTGCATGTACACTTAGGAAGTGTTAGAATGCTCAAAACCCATCAGTGGTATCAGAGCCTAGGCTTGTTTGTTCTTATTTGTGCTTAAAAGTTGAAAACAGAATCGGAAATCTTGCTGTCTGCGAATAGACTCGTCGAGTCTATAGGGGGGACTCGTCGAGTCCATGAGTATCTTCAACCAACTCGGCGAGTCAGTTTATGCACTCGGCGAGTAGGGTCGACTGAGTGCAGAATTTCGATTCAGTTGCTGGAAATGAATTAGAAACATTACCCTAAACTGTTTTGGTAATTGAAAAACTTGTTTTTGGTGGTGTAATGTCTTCGCTAATTCATTTACAATAACTAGTTCTTGTTCATATCCATGTTCTTGTTCTTATGATGTTTTAGATGATCATAGGAATTATTTGTAACCTATGTGGTAGATTAATTCTTGATCATAATGTGTTTTAATGGAGTCCATAACTTATCCTTAAGTTATGGAAAACCAAGAGTCACACTTGAGTTAAAACCATTAAGAAAACACAAGAGTTAGAAAAATGAAGAGTCTTCATTTTATTACTCTATTAAACTCATAAGTTACAAGAAATGAAAAGTTTTGAAAGTTACAAAACTTGCCCTCAAGTTTTGGAACAAGTAAAGTTAAGTTAAAACTTTAAGTTCCAACCCCTAGAATTTTAAAAGTTAAAATTCAACCCTTATACTTATATTATGATGATTTAATAATTATATATATATGTATAAGAATAAAGTCGTCTTACCGCTAGTACGCCTCATTCACGAAGCCGGTCTATAAGGTGGGTATAAGGTTGTTGCCTATAAAATGGTGACTTAATGGGTCAATATTCTCACCCACCACTTGCTTGACTGGTGGAGGGTCGTTAGCCGAACGGGTAAGACAAGGACTTATAAATTCTCATTCAAAGTATGATGAATATAATAAAGTAACTAAATGTTTATTAAATTCCCAATCTTAGTTGCTTTAGGAAAAAATGTGAATAAGGTGCTAATCCATGAAATTACACTTTACACTTTGTCTAAGTCGTTGGTGGAGCGTGTGTGGTTAACCGGCACACTAACTTGGACTTAACAAGGTAGGTAAAGGGTGACTTAAGGTTTATTATAGTATCGGTGGAGCGTGTGTGGTTTACCGGCACATCGATTGAGTGATAAACTTTAAGGGTACCAAGTGATTTGCATGGTTACTTCACACCTCGTTTTGTGATCCTCGGCATCCCAGTCACAAAACTTGGAGGGCACTCCCGAGATTGAAACATGCCTTTGAAAAGTTCATTGGATCTCAAAGAATCTAGGAATTTCTAAAACCAATAAAAACTAAATATCTAATATTTCGGTTTTCGTGGTGGAAATTGGTGAATCGTCATTCACCTACCTTTCAAATATGGTATAGCTTAGATTACGGCATACCTCTTCTAACTTATATTATATTGTGATTGGATCCTAGCCTTAATATTACATTTGGGTGTCTTATTAAGGACTCTCTTAAATCTAAACTAAACTTGTTCTTCTCTTTCAGATGTCTTCAAATAATGCTTCTGGCTCGAATCCTAATGGCTCCTTTACTCTTATGAGTTTGTGTGGTAAAGTCACCTTTGATGGATCCAACTTCAATAAATGGATCAGAAACATCAGGATGATTACCCGCTACGAGGACAAAGAATATGTCCTTGACAAGGAGCTTAAGGAAATTGACGAGTCCACTGCAACTCCCCAGGAGATCGCTGACTTTCATACTCATGAAAGAGATGCAACCAAGGTGGCTTGCATCATGTTGGCCACCATGACAGCTGAACCCCAAAAGTCTTATGAAGATTTCTACCCTTATGAAATGCACCAAGATTTGATGGAAAGATACCATCAAAGTGCACGACAAGAGAGGTACGAAGTCATCTGCTCCATGATAACAACCATGATGAAGGACGGAGAGTCCGTCACGAGCCACATGCAGAAAATGCAAAGGTATGTGGATCGTTTGCTGAAGCTTAATGTGAACTTCCCTGAGGAGCTTGCAATAGATATCATTTTGCACATTTACCATCGTGCTATGATCAATTCCGCATGACATATCACATGAACAAGGAAGAAGTCACCCTCAGCAAACTTCAAGGACTTCTCAAGACCGCAGAAACAGGTCTTAAGGGGAAGTCGGTTGCTATCACTCCTACTCCAGACTCAACTCCGGTCTTGGCAATTGGGCAAAGTCGAGGGAGGAAGAGAAAGAGATCTTCGAAGGGTACCAAGGCTCGGACCCTTGATGGCTCTTCTTCAAGTGGAACCAAGAAAGGTTTCATTACTCCTTCTTCTGACCCAAAAGAGGTTGAATGCTTCTATTGCCATGAAAAAGCTCATTGGAAGCGGAACTGCCCAAAGTACCAGCAGGATGTAAAGGATGGGAAAGTCAAACCCAACCATGCAGGTATTTACACTATCATTTCTAATAACTCACCCCATTCGAAATCTTGGGTCCTTGATACCGGTTGCGGTATTCATATTTGTTGTGACTTGCAGGGACTAGGAAGAAGTGAGAATGTGGAGCAAGGAAGAATAAACTTAATCATGGGGAATAGGAAAGTTACACCTGTCACCAAGATTGGAGTTTATACTTTATCGCTAAGTAGTGGGTTAAATTTAGATTTGAATAAATGTTGTTATTCGCCAGAAATGGCAAGAAATATTATTTCCTTTCATGCATTGTACAAACAAGGTTTCACCTTTTCGTTTGATAATGAAGTTGGTTCGATTAATGCTTTCTTTAATAATGTACTTTATTTTAAAGAATTACCTTGTGATGGTGTGTATGAAGCTGTATCTATTGTAGATAACTTAGGAAATAATGTTTTGTGTATTGATTCTACTAATAACAATAACTTGGATAAAGCATCATTATGGCATTGTCGTCTTGGACATATAAGCAAGAAACGCATAGGCCAACTCCAAAAGGATGGAGTCTTGGAGTCGTTTGACCTAAAGTCAAATGATAGTTGCGAATCATGCTTACTTGGAAAAATAACAAAGTCACCCTTCACAGGCTCGTGCGAAAGGGGTGAAGGTTTGTTGGACCTTATACACACGGATGTGTGTGGACTATTCAAACATGCCACAAGGGATGCTAATCGTTATTATTTGACTTTTACTGATGACTACAGTAGATATGGATATGTCTACTTAATCAAGCATAAGTCAGAGACTTTCGAGAAGTTTAAGGAATTTAAACAGGAAGTCGAGAATCAATTGGGCAGGAACATTAAGATGCTTCGATCCGATCGAGGTGGTGAGTATCTGAGTTCAGAGTTCCTCGACTATCTAAGGGAATGTGGGATTGTCTCACAATTGACACCTCCCAGGACACCGCAGTTGAATGGTGTGGCTGAGAGGCGTAATCGAACCTTGTTGGACATGGTTCGTTCCATGATGAGTCGAGCTTCGCTACCAATCTCATTCTGGGGGTATGCCTTAGAGACTGCCGCCCATATCCTTAATCTAGTCCCTACAAAGAAAGTTGCCAAAACTCCTCACGAGATGTGGACTGGTAAAGTACCTAAACTAGACCACATCAAGATTTGCGGATGCGAGGCTTTCGTGAGACGCGAGACTCATGATAAGCTCGAACCCCGAAGCGAGAGGTGTATTTTCATCGGCTACCCACAACAATCCTTTGGTTACCTCTTCTACAGACCTAGTGACAATGTGGTCTTTGTAGCAAGAAGAGGAGTCTTTTGAGAAAGAGAGTTTATAAGCCAAGGAGACAGTGGGAGGCAAATTGATTTGGAAGAAATTCAAGAGTCAAGTGGTGAAGGAACTTCAAACTCTAGCCCTCAATTTGAGGAGGAAACTCTTGTTGAGCCAATTGACGAATCTGTACCTCTGAGGCGTTCCACGAGAGTTAGGAGTGCACCTGAGCATTACTATGGATTCCATATTACTGCAGAAGGTGAGACACTTATTAGTGATGAGACACTAGTAAGTTAAGATGACCCTAACAGCTACGAGGAAGCCATGGCAGGCCCCGAGTCTGCTAAATGGAAAGAGGCTATGGATAGCAAGATACAATCCATGTATGACAATCAAGTTTGGAACTTGGTTGAGAATGTACCAGGTCGAAAGACTGTAGGGTGCAAATGGGTCTTCAAGAAGAAGACCGACATGGATGGTAAAGTACACACTTATAAGGCTAGACAGGTTGCAAAGGGCTTCTCTCAAATTCCTGGAGTGGATTATGATGAGACCTTTTCTCCGGTAGCCAAGATTAAGTCTATTCGGGTTCTGTTAGCCATAGCCGCATTTCATGACTATGAAATTTGGCAAATGGATGTCAAAACCGCTTTCCTTAATGGAAAGTTGGCTGAAGATGTTTACATGAGTCAGCCAGAGGGTTTTGTCAGCAACGAGTACCCTAATAGAGTGTGTAAGCTTGAGAAGTCCATTTATGGATTAAAGCAAGCACCTCGCAGATGGAATCTTTGCTTTGATGAAAAGGTCAAGGAATTTGGCTTTTCTAGGAGTGAAGATGAATCTTGTGTATATGTCAAGGCTAGTGGGAGTATAGTTAGATTTTTGGTATTGTATGTGGATGACATACTACTCATAGGAAACGACATTCCAACCCTGCAGGAAGTAAAGTCCTGGCTTGGAAAGTGTTTCACTATGAAGGACCTTGGTGAAGCTGCCTATATTTTGGGGATAAGGATCTTGAGAGATCGGAGTAAAAGACTAATTGGACTTAGTCAAAGTACCTACTTGGATAAGGTTCTGAAGAGATTCAGAATGCAAGACTCCAAGAAAGGAGAGTTGCCCATCCAGAGTAACGCCAAACTGAGTAAGACACAAAGCCCTAACACTGAGGCTGAGATAGCACAAATGAGTCGAGTACCTTATGCTTCGGCTGTAGGATCGATCATGTATGCTATGACGTGTACTCGACCTGATGTAGCTTTTGCCCTGAGCATGGTTAGCAGGTTTCAGGGGAACCTTGGCAAGGCACACTGGACTGCGGTAAAGAATATTCTCAAGTACCTACGAAGGACTAAGGACTGGGTCCTTACCCTCGGTGGGAGTGATGACTTGAGAGTTGTAGGGTATAGTGATGCTAGCTTCCAGACTGATAGGGATAACTTCCGCTCTCAGTCGGGCTGGGTCTTTACCCTAAATGGAGGAGCAATTTCTTGGAAGAGTTCCAAGCAAGAGACAGTGGCATATTCTACTTGTGAATCAGAGTATATTGCAGCTAGCGAAGCGGCAAAGGAGGCGTTATGGCTGAGGAACTTCATTGGAGACCTTGGAGTTGTACCAGCTATTAAAGAGCCAATGGAAATTTTCTGTGATAGTGAAAGTGCTGTTGCCTTAGCCAAGGAACCAAGGGATCACGGGAGATCCAGACACATTGACAGAAAATACCATTTCATCAGACATCGGATCGAAGAAGGACTCCTCGTGGCAAAGAGGGTATCATCAGATGAGAATCTGGCAGATCCCCTCACGAAGGGACTGACTCGGGTTAAGCATCTCCAGCATGCTCGGAGCATAGGGCTAAAGGATGGTATTAGATTTAGTAGTTAGATAATCTCGAAATTTGTAAAGTGTAATTGACATTTGATGATGAATAAAAGTGTTTTATTTATGAGTAAAGTGTTACTATCTCTTGTCGATCGTTTACTATATTTCTTTTGCATGTTTTGACTTCCAGAATAATTTTGTTTGGTATAACATATTATTCAAACCTCCACAGTCGGTCATATGTCGGAAGTAGGTATGAATCAAGACTGTCATGTTTGGTTGTAAAGGTCTGGGACAAGGCTACAACAATCATGAGTGCTCATAAGTTCTGAGCATTGGACTCAACCCACGCTCACTGGAATCACTTCATGGAATTCTATCTCGAGTGATCGTGAGACAGTAATATCATATAAATCTTTAAACCTAGAGATACGATTTGTTACCTACAAGTTGGTTATGCATTGATTGTACGAAAAACGCATTGGTAACTCGATGTTATAAAATCGCGCTCTTGTGTGTAATTCAATGAGTAGTAGAACAAACATATGAGTCGAAGTTTATCTGTTCCTTCTTGGATTAGAAGCTGATATCTGGGCCCCTCGATGATTTTGTTTTGACCTATGTACCGGGCCCGGTCAGAACTAAATTGATGTGTTCAATGAAGTTCTTTGTCAAACAAATCGGAAATCGGGAAACAAATTGCTGGACAATAAGTAAGACATTGTTCCATGTATTTGTCCGACTGATATCTAGAACAGAGGATTATATGATCACTTATCTTAAATGGCGTACCATCATCTTCTCAGTTTCAAGAAACCTTGAAAAGAGCTACGATTGCCGATCGGTTCCTGAAGTCATACTTGCAGTAATAGTTACTAGACTTATCCAAGTGGGAGACTGTTGGATAAGGTGTCTAAGTCCATAACTATTTCTGGTATGTACTTGACCCGACCCGGCATGGTCCATTTGGGTTGCATGGCACCATGCAATTGGATAGACTAAATGAGAGAAATAACACTTGGAGATTATTAATATATTATAAGTTCTAATATATTAATAATATTATTTGATTAGTTTGATCAAGAATTAATTTAGAATTAATTAAGTGATCAAAAGATAACTAATTAAATATATGGGTTGATTATGTAAATCATCCATATCTTGTATAGTGGGCTAAAAGGCTCCATGGACTATCAAGTTGGGTTCCACCCATAGGATGCTCCATGGATGCTCCATGGGAGTTACAAACCCATGGGTCATGGAAATGAAGAGTCATGACACATTAGGGTTTAACCCTAGGTGTGTCAACACTATATAAGTAACATGTTCTCCACCCAAAATTGGTTACACTAAGAAATAAGAGGGCTTGGCCGATTTTGAAGAAGTGAGTATTCTCTCATAAGTTCTTCCAAGAGCATTTGGTGTTGTGTGAAGCATTTGAGGCATCACACTTGGGGTGCTAGGCTCACAAGGTTTCAAGGAACACAAACAACAACAAGGTAAGTTATTCTATCTATACTTTATGTTAAAATTGTTCCCCATGTATACTAGATAGGAATATAACCTTGGAATTCAACTTTGCATGACAATTAGACAAACATAGATCCAAGGTTATTAGGGTTGCATGTACACTTAGGAAGTGTTAGAATGCTCAAAACCCATCACATACCTCAGAGAGAAACCCTAAAGAGAGTGTGCATTTGTTCTTAGGCCATTTTGTGAGTATTCTAAGCTTGGTGGTACCATTCCAAGGTAGCAAAGGAGAAGAAGAGCTCATTGGGAAGGCTAGAAGTGGTGTTCAAGTGTGGATCTGAGCTTTGCAAAGGTTGAGGCTTCATTATCAGGTAAAAAGTTCAGATCTTGACATATAGTTCATGTTGTATGCTTCAAGTACCATTTTCTAGGGTTTTAGTCCCAAAGGTGGAGACTTTTTGTGCAAATGGTCTCCATAAGCTTAGATCCATCATATTTCTGGTCTATTGGAGTTCTAGATTCATAAAAATGATATCTTGGACGTGAATGTTGCACCATGCATGAGATCTAGGTCCTTGAGTTGGAATAGAATGATGTTAAGAAGTGTTGGAGACTTTACAGCCATCCCAAGGCTTAAAGGTCTCGACTTTATGGGTTTAGACGCATAAACAGAGTCGGATCTAGAAGTTGGAGTAATGGATTGACCGATTAAGACCAGAAATGATGTATGTTGAAGTTTGATGGTTACGCTGGGCGTAACTCCCAGTACGCGTAGTGTACTGGGTGGAGACCCCGATCCATGGGTTGGCGATGTACGCCCTGCATACATCAAGCAGTACGCCCTACGTACTCACAGGGTTGACTTTTGTTGACTTTTAGGGTTTTGGTCAACATGGAGACTTTGGGTCAAGGAAGGGTAAAATGGTCTTTTACCCTCTGAGGAATGATGTTAAGGGGTAAAGTTTTAGTTGTGGAAGTCGTTGATTATTAAGTGATATTTTATGATTAGGCGAGGTAGAGTCGTCGTTGGGATTTGGAGCTAACGAGTACGCGAGATCTTAGACTTTCCACGAGGTGAGTTTTCTCACTATACTGTACCCCGAAGGGTTTTTATTGTGTGACCGGAATGTCGGATATGTTATGAGTTATATTCATTGTATGGGATAAGTTAATCGTTTATATGTGCCATGTATGATATGCTTGATATGGGCCGGAAGGCATTATGTTATGGGCCCGAAGGCGTTGTGATGTGAACTGTAAGGTGGACGCAGGTAGGACCGGAAGGTTTACCTAGCCGGGACAGAAGTTCCCTGAGACACATGGACCGGAAGGTCAGGGCCTGGTAAGGCGCATGTGCGTAAGTTGTATTTTGGGGAACTCACTAAGCATTTATGCTTACAGTTGTTGTGTTATGTGTTTCAGGTACTAGCGAGGACCGTGGGAAGGCGCCGACATGATTGTACACACTGTCGGAGAAACTGTTTTTATGATCATGGGATGTATTTTTTTTATGATAACATTGTTCACGTTTGAATTTGGAATATTAAACGATGGTTTTTGATGTTGCAAAAAAATGAAAATTTGTTTCAAAATTTACGTTGTTACAAGTTGGTATCAGAGCCTTGGTTTGAGGGATTCGGATACACCTTCGGGCGTAACTGAACTCAAACCGGGGATTTGAGAAAAATTTTAATTAATAAAAGCAATAAAAATTTGATAAGAGATTTCGAAACAACCAAAGGAGAAGCAGTGTGTACGGTCAGCCAGCGCCCGAACAGTAAAATCCCTAAAATACTCTTACAATATGTGTTATGAGATATGTTATGATATGATACGCATGCTAGTAGACTAGGTATTCATATTAGGACTAGAGTGGCCTGATTTGTGATGCCTTAGTCTAGGGAAAACTATTGCTATTAGATGCTTTGAGAGCGAGTGGGTAGCCAGTGCATAGCAAGAATAGAGTACTAATGATCCGGGGTTCGGGGAGGAGGACTTGGGGTGAATGCTGATGCGGTGTAGTTAGTAGTATTGGGCCCGTACTACTAAAGACATTGGGTCAGTGGGCAACCCAAGTAAGAATCCTTGGGTATCGGGGACCGAGTAGGGCTGCGTTATCGAGTGAGATTATGCTCGATGGAGTCTCTGATATTTTTATGTTGTATTTCAGAGGCATCATGGTTGGACCACGCCACAGACCTGGTACGAGCGGTGTGAGTGACGAGGAGCTTCGTCAGATGATTCATGAGGAGGTGGCTGCGGTGATCCGGGCCGAGATTCCGGAGATGTTTGGGTCTATTAAGACCACACTGATGGAGACTTTTGATGAGCGGTACGCCACGGTTACTGAGACCGCAGCCGCTGCAGCTACCGCAGCTGTGGCCGCTGCCAGACCACAGGGAGGTGACTCGTTTCTGTTCCGGGAGTTCAGCAACACGAAGCCACCTAAGTTTGACGGGACGCAGGATCCGATCGTTGCGATGAGATGGATTGCTGATATTGAGGGATGCTTCTACACTTGTTCATGTCCGGAGCATCTGAGGGTACGGTTCGCTTTGAACCAGCTCCGCCTGGGAGCAAAGGATTGGTGGAAGTTCGTGACGACGAACTTCACTCTTGCAGAGGTTTTAGCCGTGACTTGGGAGAGATTTACTGCTATGTTCAGAGACAAGTATGTTCCCCCAGTGGAGAAGGAACGGTTGGTTCAGGAGTTCTTAACCCTCAAGAAGGGTAATGATTCTTTTACAGTGATCACTCGGAAGTTTCATGAGAGGACGATGTTTTGCCCCAAGCAGGTGTCCACTGAGCAGGCTAGGATGAGCCGATATTTGGGTGTACTGAGGAGGGATATTCGGGAGTTCGTATCGAACTCGTCATACCAGACCTTTGCTGAGCTCCAGGACAATGCCAGGAAGAGAGAGAGAGATCGAGTTAGAGACCCGGGCCAGGGAGGAGGCCGAGTCTCAGCGGGTGGATCGACGGCCGGCCCAGTCCCAGCCGACAGCCAAGCGGACCAAGTCCACCGATTTGAGGACGGGAGGTCATAAGGGCCGCACTTGCGGAAAGTGCGGCAAGGGTCATGAGGGGGCATGTCGATCGGGTGCTTGCTACAAGTGTGGCAAGGAGGGGCACATTGCTAGGGATTGCCCCAAGGGATTTATGGTTTGCTTTCATTGCATCCAGACCGGCCATCGGAAGGCCGAGAGCCCTCAGCTTCACCAGGGATTTGTACCTACTGCTAAGGCTACCGAGACTCGGCCGGTGAAAGCTGAGGCTCCGAAGGCTCGTGGGAGAGCTTTTCAGTTGACTGCGGAGGAGGTCCGCGCGGCGCCCGATGTCGTAGCTGGTATGTATTCTTTCGTGTATTTACTTTTATGCTAAGATATTGTGCTTATATTATGATATGCGTAGGTACTTTTCTTGTGAATTCTGTACCTGCCTTGGTATTATTTGACTCGGGTGCGAGTCGGTCTTTTGTATCTTTGGCTTTTAGCCAGCACATCGGTATTGATCGGGAGGTGATAAGTCAACCCCTACGGGTTTCTATAGCGGATGAGAAAGTGGTATACGCCACTGATGTGATTCAAGGATGTGTGCTCGAGATTTTTGGGGTCAAGTTCCATATAGACTTGGTTCCTATAGCGATGGAGGATGTCTGTGTCATCGTGGGCATGGACTGGTTGAGTAAGTTTGGGGTAGTCATTGACTGCGAGAGACAGCTGGTGACTATACGAGACCCTTGTGGGGGACTGCTTACAGTGTATGGCGAGGGGACCCGGTGTGGGTCAGTGTTTTTTTCGGCTGCCAGGGCAAGGCAGAGTTTGCAGCAGGGCTGCAGTGGATTCATACCCTATGTGATGGACACTCGAGTGGCTGCGGGGAGGCCCAATTCGGTTGACGGGGTTCCAGTAGTATGCGAGTTTTCAGATGTGTTCCCCGAAGAATTACTAGGTGTGCCTCCGGAAAGGCAAGTGGAGTTCCGTATC
This sequence comes from Lactuca saligna, assembly GCF_052625555.1. Taxonomy (NCBI): domain Eukaryota; kingdom Viridiplantae; phylum Streptophyta; class Magnoliopsida; order Asterales; family Asteraceae; genus Lactuca; species Lactuca saligna. Next base: position 250,421,518 of record NC_136424.1, read on the forward strand.
GATCTGGTTCCGGGAGCGGCGCCCATTGCCAAGGCGCCTTATCACCTCGCTCCACCAGAAATGCAGGAGTTATCCTTGCAGCTTCAGGAGCTCTTGGGAAAGGGGTTTATTCGACCGAGTAGCTCACCTTGGGGAGCGCCAATTCTATTTGTCAAGAAAAAGGATGATTCACACCGGATGTGTATCGATTACCGAGAGTTGAACAAGTTGACGGTTAAGAACCGGTATCCATTACCTAGGATCGATGATCTGTTCGATCAGTTGTAGGGGGCATCTTGGTTCTCTAAGATAGACTTGAGGTCGGGTTATCATCAGATGAGGGTTCGGGATGAAGATATTCAGAAGACTGCATTCAGAACTCGTTATGGACATTACAAGTTTGTGGTGATGCCTTTTGGGCTCACCAATGCCCCGGCTGCGTTCATGGATCTCATGAACCGGGTGTGCAGGCCGATGCTGGATCGGTCGGTGATCGTATTCATTGATGATATTTTGGTATATTCAAGGACTAGGGAGCAGCATAAGAAGCATTTGAGGGAAATTCATGGAGTATTGAGATCGGAGAGGCTGTATGCCAAATTCTCCAAGTGTGATTTCTGGTTACGAGAGGTCCAGTTCCTAGGGCACCTTGTTAACCAGAAAGGGATAGTGGCAATCCGGCCAAGATCGAGGCGGTGATGAGATGGGAAGTGCCGAGATCGCCCACTGAGATCAGGAGCTTTCTGGGATTGGCCGGCTATTATCGAAGATTTATCAAGGATTTCTCCAAGATTGTCGTGCCACTTACTAAGATGACACGGAAGGGTGTTGCATTTTCATGGGGACCGGAGCAGCAGTCCTCATTCGAGACCCTTCGTCAGAAATTGTGCGAGGCCCCGGTGCTTTCACTCCCGGAAGGGATGGTGGATTTTGTGGTATACTGTGATGCATCAATATCGGGATTAGGGGCGATGCTTACGCAGAGGGGACACGTTATAGCATATGCTTCGAGGCGGCTGAAGCCTCATAAGTCGAGATATCCCAACCACGACCTGGAACTGGGGGTTGTTGTGTTTGCCCTCAAGATCTGGCGGCAATATCTTTATGGGGTTCGGTGTACCATCTACACGGACCACAAGAGTCTGAAGTACTTGATGGATCAGCCAAATCTGAATATGCAACAGAGGAGATGGTTGGATGTTGTGAAGGATTATGATTGTGAGATCCTGTACCACCTGGGAAAGGCTAACATGGTGGCCGATGTGTTGAGCCGTAGGGCGGAAAGCGCCCTGATCCGAGACATTTGTATGAGGTTGACGGTAATGACCCCGATTTTGGACACCATCCAAGGAGCTCAGGCTGAGGCTGTGAGACCAGAAAACCAGAAGAGGGAGCGGGTTGTCGGTCAGGTATCGGAATTCGTTACGGATGGTCGAGGACTTATGACTTTTCAGGGTCGGATTTGGGTACCGTTTGTGGGCGGTACGCGTACTATTTTGATGGAGGAAGCGCATCGATCGAAATTCTCGATTCATCGCAGGGCTACTAAGATGTATTTGGACCTAAGGAAGGAGTATTGGTGGCCCTGTATGAAGAGGGATGTTGCATGGTTCGTCGAGAGGTGCCTGACTTGTCGTCAGGTTAAGGCCGAGCACCAGCGTACGCACGGTAAATTGCAGCCGCTGGAGATTCCCGAATGGAAGTGGGATCAGATTACCATGGATTTTATCACCAAATTGCTGAGGACTGCGAGGGGAGTCGATGTGATTTGGGTGATTGTGGATAGATTGACGAAGAGCGCTCATTTTCTAGCCATCAGTGAGAGCTCTTCTGCGGAGAAGTTGGCAGAATTATATGTGAGGGAGGTGGTATCACGGCATGGGGTTCTGATGTCGATTGTTTCAGATCGAGATGTTCGATTTACTTCCAGGTTTTGGAAGAAGTTTCATGAGGAGTTGGGTACCAGGCTGCATTTCAGTACCGCATACCACCCGCAGACGGACGGACAGAGCAAGCGGACGATTCAGACGCTTGAGGATATGCTCCAAGCATGTGTTTTGGATTTTGGAGGGAGTTGGGACACCTACTTACCTTTAGCAGAGTTTTCGTACAACAACAGCCATCATTCGAGCATTGGTTTGCCACCCTTTGAGCTGTTGTATGGGAGGAGGTGTCGCACCCCCATCTGCTGGGGAGAGGTGGGGTAGCGGGTGATGGGTAGCACGGAAATTGTACTCCAGACGATCGAGCAGATTCAGTAGGTCAGGCAGAGGTTTTTGACCGCACAGAGTCTCCAGAAGAGTTATGCGGACAGACATCGGTCCGAGCTCGAGTTTCAGGTTGGTGACCTTGTGCTCCTTAAGGTCTCTCCTTGGAAAGGAGTGATACGATTCAGGAAGAGGGGCAAGTTAGGACCCCGGTATATTGGACCTTCCAGGGTAATTGCTAGGGTAGGCAGGGTAGCCTACCGGTTGGATCTACCTGCTGAGTTGGGACAGATCCATAATACCTTTCATGTCTCGCAGTTGAGGAAATGTATTGGCGAGTCGGCAGTGGTGCCATTAGATGATATTCAGGTGGATGCATACCTGAACTATGTGGAGAGACCAGTGGTGATCAGGGATCGGAAGGTTAAGGTTCTGAGGAACAAGGAAGTACCCTTGGTACAAGTGCAGTGGCAACATCGGAAGCGGGTCCGAGCTGACATGGGAGTCCGAGTCTGAGATACGGGATCAGTATCCGGAGTTGTTTTCATTATGAGACTTCGGGGATGAAGTCTGGTTCTAGTGGGGGAGAATTGTAACAGTCCGAAATCCAGGTATCCTTCTATTGGCCCTGCATCTTTGATATGTTGTCATTTTAGGGCTTTCATGTTAGGCGAGTATGCTGGGCGTACAAGGTGTACGCTGCACGTACTCGCACGCTTCATTTGGACGCGTTCACCCTCAGGTACGCTGGGCGTAACCGGTCCAGACCTAGAAACCCTAATTCTTTTGGAGGGCTATAAAAGGAATGTGTGGTTGGACTTCTCAGCCACCATACCTCAGAGAGAAACCCTAAAGAGAGTGTGCATTCGTTCTTAGGCCATTTTGTGAGTATTCTAAGCTTGGTGGTGCCATTCCAAGGTAGCAAAGGAGAAGAAGAGCTCATTGGGAAGGCTAGAAGTGGTGTTCAAGTGTGGATCTGAGCTTTGCAAAGGTTGAGGCTTCATTATCATGTAAAAAGTTCGGATCTTGACATATGGTTCATGTTGTATGCTTCAAGTACCATTTTCTAGGGTTTTAGTCCCAAAGGTGGAGACTTTTTGTGCAAATGGTCTCCATAAGCTTAGATTCATCATATTTATGGTCTATTGGAGTTGTAGATTCATAAAAATGATATCTTGGACGTGAATGGTGCACCATGCATGAGATCTAGGTCCTTGAGTTGGGATAGAATGATGTTAAGAAGTGTTGGAGCCTTTACAGCCATGCCAAGGCTTAAAGGCCTCGACTTTATGGGTTTAGACGCATAAACAAAGTCGGATCTAGAAGTTGGAGTAATGGCTTAACCGATTAAGACCAGAAATGATGTCTGTTGAAGTCTGATGGTTACGCTTGGCGTAACTCCCAGTACGCGCAACGTACTGGGTGGAGACCCCAATCCATGGGTTGGCGATGTACGCCCCGCGTACTCACAGGGTTGACTTTGGTTGACTTTTAGTGTTTTGGTCAACATGGAGACTTTGGGTCAAGGAAGGGTAAAATGGTCTTTTACCCTCTAAGGAATGATGTTAAGGGGTAAAGTTTTAGTTGTGGAAGTCGTTGATTATTAAATGATATTTTATGATTAGGCGAGGTAGAGTCGTCATTGGGATTTGGAGCTAGCGAGTACGCAAGATCTTAGACTTTCCATGAGGTGAGTTTTCTCACTATACTGTACCCCGAAGGGTTTTTATTGTGTGACCGGAAGGTCGGATATGTTATGAGTTATATGCATTGTATGTGATAAGTTAATCGTTTATATGTGCCATGTATGATATGCTTGATATGGGTCGGAAGGCTTAATGTTATGGGTCGGAAGGCATTGTGATGTGAACCGTAAGGTTAACGCAGGTAGGACCGGAAGGTTTATCTAGTCGGGATGGAAGTCCCCTGAGACACATGGACCGGAAGGTCAGGGCCTGGAAAGGCGTATGTGCGTAAGTTGTATTTTGGGGAACTCACTAAGCATTTATGCTTACAGTTGTTGTGTTATGTGTTTCAGGTACTAGCGAGGACCGTGGGAAGGCGCCGGCGTGATTGTACACACTGTCGGAGAAACTGTTTTTATGATCATGGGATGTATTTGTTTATGATAACATTGTTCACGTTTAAATTTGGAATATTAAACGATGGTTTTTGATGTTGCAAAAAAATGAAAATTTTGTTTTAAAATATACGTTGTTACATAAGGGTATTTATTGCAACATAGAAGAAAGTATAGGGGTGAGAGGATGAAAGTTGTAACCTAAAATCGGATGGCATCGATCACTATTTTTAGTGGCTGAACACTCGAGTTACGTTGGGCGTAACTTTATAGTACGCGGGGCGTACTACTTCTTCAACCAGTACGTTGGTCGTAAATTATGGTACCCGGGGCGTACTAAAGGATTATTTTGGACGCGTCAAGGTTACGACAACTTATCCACCATGCAATCGAGTAGGCTACGCGGCCAATCTTGGACCGTGTACACGAGTATGCTGGGTGTACTCCAAATTTTTCAACTTAAAAAATTTGTAACTTTCTCATACTAGCTCTGTTATTTACGTTCTTTATATCCACGCGTAGGTGATACTATGTTCTACAACTTTTGTTTATAGTTCGTTGGTTAATTTTGGCTTTATTTTTTAAGTTATATTTTTAACAGGCTATGATAGGAAAAGTTCATTAGAAATTCATAAATTCTTCATCTGATGTCCGTTTGTGTCTGTCTTTTTACTGTTAAATTACTATCAACAAGATCTTCGATTCTCGTTTAGGTTGTGTCGGTTAAAAATCGCCCGATCTAAAATTCGAGTTTCGGGTTGTATACTGCTATACCAAATCTTAGAAAATTAATAACTTCCCCGTACGAAGTCAGGTTTGGGCAATCTTTTTATGCACACTCTCGGTTTAAATATACTACGACTTTCATTAAGATTGCTAAGGCTAAAAAACACTTTATTGTAAATTCACTTATTACGTCATACAGCGTCATGCCGATTCTGTCGCAAAACTTCAACAAGTCATAACTTCTTCGTTATAACTCGGATTTCGGTAATCTTTATATATCTCCGGAATCCTTGTTTCGACCTCTACAACTTTCTTCATAGATATCGGGTTTATATAATATTTATTTTCAACGCTTATTTTTATCTTTAATTTATTAAATCATAAAATTAAGTATAAAACACATAAATTCACATAACTCATTAATGCCTAGATTAGAAACACAGGCCTTACACGTTCTATCATCTTTGTTTCCTGTCACTTGTACCGTTACTCCGAGGGAATATGTTACATCACCTTCATTTCATGTAGCTTGTACCGTTGACATACCTTTCTTCAAGGCGAGATAAGCGTAGATTGTCATTTTCTATATAGTTATATCATCCAAAATTTATTAACCCATATGAAATAGAAATTACATCTACTCCATCTTTTATCACGTAAAGAAATGCATCAAGTAAAAATGCATTAGAACAAGTTTTGCCATTTACACATGCATGATATATAACCAATCTACCAGATGAACCTTCTCCAATTAATATATTATATGCTAAACTAGAGAGGTTCATGGATTTGACCAACCGACTAGTTGTGATGGAAACAACATAGTCCCCTGAAATAGTTTATCTCTAACAGAATTTGTAGGATATGTAAATTTAGGATTTAGAGGAAACAATTTATCTCTAGCAGATTTGGAGGAAATGTAAAATTGGTATCATATGATTTTTCTAAATATTGTAACATGTTAGATTTGGGAAGCTTCATAGTGATGGATTATTGTTAAATTTTAACATAGTTTTTCATTTTTTTGGTTATGTATGTATGTATATATGTGTGTTAAAGGACGAAAAGACTCAAAAGCTAGGTTAAAATTTTTCAATAACCCACCATTACAATGTTTCCCAATTCTAACAAAATGTTTACACTATATAGGAAACTCATAGGAGCTTGATTTTATGTGCCATCCAAATCTACTAGAGATAAACTATTTCGAGACTTATGTTGTGTCAATCGCAGCTAGTCAGTGGGTCAAATTCAACCTCTCCAGTCTAGCATATAAGATTTTAAATGGAGTAGTTCTATTTGTTAGGTTGGCTGTATCTCGCGCATGTGTAAAGGAAAAATCTAATTCCGGTGCATCTTTACTTGATGCATTTCTTCAACCGATAATATGGACTAGATGTGATTTCTACTTCATTTGGGTTAGTAAAATTTGGGTCTAATGATATAACAATAAGATAAAACAGCAGTCGCTTTGAGTAAGTGTATATTATCCATATAAGCTACAAGAAATGAAGGTTATGGAATCAATTCCATCAGAGCTATTAGCCCTCCATGGATATTGATAGTTGGTGCACTTGACATTTCTAGAGCCTGTTGCATGCATGGTCAAATTGCCTTTTATGTACCTAACTTTTATTCTTGAGGGCCAAGCACAGTTATATCTGATACATAAGAGATTTTTTTATGGATCTTCTTTTTATTATATAGAACCTTGAACTTTTTTTTTTATTAAGAATCCATATTATGCAATGTAAAAATGCCCATATACTATTATAATTGTCCATCTATAATCATTTTGTATCTATTTATGATAATAATGAAATAAGGTTTCTTTTTTAGATTGGTTTGGTGGCCCTGATTGTTACGATACTGGGATTATTCCACTATACATATCACCAGAAGAGTATGTTATTCTGAGTAGGGGGAGGGCATAGATGACATGCCACACGTTATTGGTGTTGCAATTTATATAAAGTAATTTTCATCCAAATTAATCTCCAAGAACCATTAAATACGAACTAATGACCACAACCGATTGTTATCAGATTTTCACTTTTTATCATAACATCTAAGATATTTAACAGTGGTTAAATTTTAGAAGATTTATCTCATTTTTTCTTACTTAACCATCCAATAACATCCGAAGTAGACCTGGACTCTATAGTAGAATTTCTTATGGGTCTGGACTAATTAATCATCATAAGGCCATAGATTTGGGCTTTATATAAGATACTGAAATAGATGATTACTAATACTTATTGTTTGTCGAGGCTTTGGTCTCTTCCAAAAAAAAAAAAAAGACGATTACTAATATTTATTTTGCAACTTACACCATGGGTGGTGATGTGCTGCTAAGATGCTAGAGAGAGATTTAAACTATCCATCAATTGTATTGAGAGTTGATAACACATCCATATTCGACGAATCTCTTTTAAGAATTATAATGAACGTGGGTCGACCCAATTCAAAGTATGTTGCCTCCATCAAAGGAGTCTCGCAACTAGAAATCTTTGTGGAGCACAAAATTCTAATATTCAACTTAACAAACCAAAAGAAAACATATATATGGTGACTACCGGAAGAAAAGAAATAGAGTATATGCTTATAATAGTTAGGGATGAGCAAAAATAGAACCGAAAACCGAAAAATCGAAAAAAACCGACATAACCGAAACCGAAAAACCGAAATCAAAGCAATAACCGACGGTTTAGGTTTGAATTTTACAAAAACCGAAAAATAACGGTTTGGTTCTGTTTTGACGTATAAAACCGCCCATAAAAACCGAATCGACCAACATATATATTATTTATATTATGATTTAAACTTTTAGTTTTAGACTTTACACTTTATCTCTTTAATATTTTATATTTATTTTCAACAAACTGTTAATAGTGTTCAACTTTGATCTTTTGAACACTTTTATGCTTTTATAATACTAGAATTTGTACTCTTTATTTTAATATATTTAAAGTAGATACAATACTATTTATCGCAACATATATTCACTAGGTTTGAACCCAAAAACTTGAAAAAAAACAGGAGCTCATAAAACCCACGGTTTAAAACCGAAAACCCATAAACCCAACCCGGAAAACCGTAAAACCGACCCATGCAAAAACCGAACCTATATGGTTTTAAAAACCAAAAAACCGACTTTCTACGATTTGGTTTAGTTTTAGCCAAAAACCAACCCAAACCGACCCATGTTCATCCCTAATAATAGTTATTACATCCTTATTATGGAGAGGTGAGATTAATAATGTTTCCAATTATAGTGTACTCTAAGAAAAAATTGTATCAGTCTGATTTCCGCATTATCAAACTTTTTATTTTTTTTGCTATATTTATATAGTTGCTTTTTTTTTTTTTTTTTGCTTTTATAATAGATTTGGTTGAAAAAGAACAAGAACATGTAAAATATATTAACAATTTGTTAAAATTGTATAATGCATAGGTTTTGAATTTAAATTCGGATTCTATTGCATATTGTTACTTAGTTTATTTTGAAAAATCATCACTACATGCGGGGCTGTTCTAAATAAATTTTAGAGTTGGTAAAAGTAGATAATATGCCCCTTAAATTACAAGGATTTATAGCTAAATTACCAACATTTATGTAAAAACACTAAAAAGGAGAAGAAAACTTACAACTGTTAGTATTATTCTTAAGACATAGGAGCTTTGTTAAGAATGACTTTGGTACCATCGTTGAATCATAGTGCTATTTTACTAATAACATAAACAAGAATAGACAGTGAAAACAAATAAATCAATTTCTATGATCTAGCAATTTGATAATTGTTCATACATTATAAGCAACTTATTTAGCATATAAGAAATGTTTTAGGGTTACCTTGTGATGGAGGCAAGTGGGACTAGGGTCCAAACCAGACAATATCACACTCCTTAACGTAAAAGAAGGCAAGAACACCAAAACTGGGAAGAACCCTGATCGAAATCGACCAAGAAAAGGTTTCTATGAGAAACCTATGTCGACTAGAGGTAGAGAGAGGGAGCAACAATGACTCCTTAAGGATTTTCAGGTGGTGTACATTTCCGTTGGTTCTTATGTTGTATGTTCTTATTTATTTTAGTAGTAAAATAGCAATAGCAATATCAATTAACAGTGGTATCATATATATTCTTAATTAAAAAGTTCATAGATTTAATGAAGAATATTACAAACAATTGTAGGTTTTTCTTCTCTCTTTTGGTGTTTTGTACATAAATTTTGCTAATTTGACTATAAATCTAGGTTTAAATTAAGGGGATCATTCTCCACTTTTTACCTATGCCTTCAATTTTCTTATGCCAACCTTCTTATCGAATGATTTTTCGAAAAAATCTAAGTCAAAATAAGCATAAGAATCAAGATTTAAACTTAAAACCTACAAAATTATACAATTTTAACTAATTGTTGATCTATTTTTACTTGTTCTTGTCTGGCCAAATCTAATGTAAAACAATAAAAAAGAAAAGCTCAATGATGCTAAAATCAGATGACACGAGACTTTCCATGAGCACTACAATATGAGTGTGTACATTATGAATCTCATCCCTCCATAACAAGAGTGAAATTACTATTGTAGGCGGATACTCCATTTCTTTTCTCTTAATTGTCACTATATTTGTTTTCTTTTGGTTTATTAATTTGAATATCAAGATTTCAAGCTCGATAGAGATTTCTAGCGGTGAGAATCCATTTGTGGACGCAACATACTTGGAAATTGGTCGACCCATATTCATTATTGTTCTTGGAACAAATACCTCGAATATTGATGTGTTGTCAACATGCTATGCAATTGATGGGTAGTTTAAATCTCTTTATGGAATATTGGCAACACATTGCCTCCATGGTGTAAGTTGCACCACAAGTTTTTGTAATTGTGTATTTCGATGTCATATATCAAGCTTGAAGCTATGCACTTAGAGGATTAATAAGTCCGAACCCATAAATATATTATATCGCATAGTCTGGGCCTACTTTAGATGTTGTCGCAGGTTAAATAGGAAGGAATGAGATCAACCTTGTAATATTTAACCACTTTTAATTTCATGGATGTTATGATAATAAGAATTGCATGTGTTCGTTACCGTAGATTTAACAGATGTCGGAGATCCGGATGAAATGATCTTTAAAAAATCACAACACTATTATAATTATGTATGGGAATGTCATTGATGTCTCGCTATACTCCATGGATTCTTCTAGTGATATAATTATGAAATAGCCCCTAGATTCTTAACATTTGGAGCCATCATGAACGTCTAAAAAATAAACCTGATTTTATTATTATGATAAATAGATGCAATATGATTATATTTGGACACTTATAATAGAATATGGATTATGTGTATATTGAATAATATGGAATCTTAATAAAAAAAAGTGTCAAGTTTATATCATTCTTAATAAATGAAGGTTTTTTTGCCACTTGTCAATCTCTCATGAATTTTGACACTTATCATTTTGTGATAATTTTGAAATAAATATTATCCACTTGTCAATTTTTGGTTTGTTTTAATTTTTAATTAAAGTCATATACTTATATATGTAAAGTATTAAAAAATATGATATTAAATTGTAATAAATACTTTTCTTTCTTTCTTATTTTAAAGTTGTATATTAAAAAATATTTTATTTTTATACTTTAAGTTTAATCATTTTTTAAATCAACCCGTATAATATACGGGTCTCACACCTAGTTTATAATAGATCAACTAAAAAATACATTTATTATCTCAGATACTCCTCGTGAACAAAATTTAGGTATAAGAAACGCAATTTAACCATCACACCACAAGATTTCAGAAGTTTCAAGTGCACCAACAGTCAATATCCATGGAGGACGAACGCCGACGAGGGTATAGGTTCCATCACCTTCTTTGTATATAGCTTGAATGACTAACATATCCTTCTTCAAGGCTATGATAAGAACCGAATTCCAATTTGTTTGTTGTTATATCATTAGATCCAAAATTTACTAACCCAAAGGAAACATGAATAACATCTACTCCATCCTTTATCGCGCTAAGAAATGCGTCAAGTAAAGATGCATTAGAAAATATTTTGCTCTCTACACATGCACAATATATATATATATATATATATATATATATATATATATATATATATATATATATATATATATATATATATATATATATATATATATATATATATATATATAACCAATCTAACAAACATAACTTCTATTATTAAAATCTCATATGCTAGAGTGGAGAGGTTGTGAGTTCTTTTTCCCAAAAACATGCTACATTGGATACAACATGAGAACTTAAGAACAATTTCCAGTCATTTCTATGTAAGAATCATGTGGTTATGATCAATTCTATGGGTTGTCTTAATTCAAGAATTAACTACTATCAACTATCATTGGTCTAATGATTTGATCACAACCATACGATTATTAAATATCAAGTATCTAACTGTGAGAAAGTATTATTATGTTCTCATGTAATTTGTTGTTCTCCATCGTAGCTAGTTGGCTGATCAAATTCATGAACCTCTTTAGTCTAGCATATAAAATTGGGAAAACGGCAATAAAGTCCCTACATATTGGTTTCATAATTGATTTAGCCCTTATATATATTTTTTATTCAATTAAATCCCAAATACCGTTAATCGTATTCAATTTAACCCTTTGACCCGGTCAATAGGTCATCCAACTTTCAAAATTATATTTTCGGCCCAGATTTGAAAATTTATTACAAATTTGGTCCAAAAGTTACACTTTTGGCTCAGATTTTAAATATTTTTAAAAATTTGGTCCAAAATTTACCCTTTTGCCCAAATTTTAAGATTTTTATTATGAATTCATCCTAACTTTAGTTTTCTTTACAACTTTTTTTCTCAAAATTTTGTTTCTAATATGTTTTTTCTTTAAAACTCATATTTATACAAAAAAAACATATTTTCACATAAAAATCTTATTTTTTCTATATAAAAACTTTTTTGTATATGAAATATCTAATTATAAATATAGGTTTGGATTATTTGTGTGATTTCTCTTAAAAAATCAATTAAAAAATTAAAAGTAACCTTAAATTATACTATTAAATTATAGTTTGTCAAAAACTAGTTACACTCATTTTAATATTATTTATTTGTTCTTTAATCACATTTATAGGAAAAGTTTAAATAATAGAAGATACTACATATTGAAAACTTCATATTTTTTGTTTCTCGCTGAATACATGTTCATACATATAGTTCATCATCTCTTTGGATTTCTTTATTTAAACTTCTTTGTAAAATCGGATTCATGTGTTAATTTTGTTTGTTGTAATATCAAAAAATAACTATCTAGAATGGAGCAATTGTCATTTGTCGATAAGGAGGTTTTTGACAGAAAATGACATTTAACAAGTGATCGAAGGTATGATTTAATTTACGAAGATGCAACAGATTGAAAAATACATATAAACAACTATATTAAAATCTCATAGAAAAAAGAATACACACTAAATAGAACACATATTAAAATATCTATATTAATAGTATAATTTAGGGTTACTTTTAATTTAGGGTAACTAGTGTAACTAGTTTTTGACAAACTATAATTTAATAGTATAATTTATGGCTACTTTTAATTTCTTAATTGATTTTTTAAGAGAAATCACACTAATAATCCAAACCTATTTTTATAATTAGATATTTCATATACAAAAAAGTTTTTAAAAAAAGTTTTTATATAGAAAAAATAAGATTTGTATGTGAAAATATATTTTTTTGTATAAATATGAGTTTTAAAGAAAAAACATATTAGAAACAAACTTTTGAGAAAAAAAGTTGTAAAAATGACTAAAGTTATGATGAATTCATAATAAAATTCTAAAATTTGGGCAAAAAGTGTAAATTTTGGACCAAATTTGTAAAAAAAAATTTAATTTGGGCCAAAAATGTAAATTTTGGACCAAATTTGTAATAAATTTTGAAATCTGGGCCGAAAATGTAGTTTTTGAAAGTTGGATGACTTGTTGACCGGGTCAAAGGGTTAAATTGAATACGATTACCGGTATTTAGAACTTAATTGAATAAAAAAAATATATAAGGGCTAAATCGATTATGAGACCAATATGCAGGGATTTTATTGTTGTTCTCCCTATAAAATTAATAGAAGTTATGTTTGTTAGATTGGCTATATACTGCTCATGTGTAGAGGGAAAAACTTAATCCGATAAATCTTTATATGATGCATTTCTTGACGCATTAAAAGATGGAGTATATCTAATTTCTACTTCATTTGGGTTAGTAAATTGGTATTTAATGATATAACAATAGAAAAAATGGTAGTTGGTTCTTATCTCACCTTGAAGAAAGGTATATTAATCATACAAGTTAAAAGCTACAAAGGTGGTGGAACCTATTTAGTTGGAGGTCGTAGTCATTCATGGATATCGACTTTTGGTACCCTTGAAACTTCTAAAGCTCGTCACATGTATGGTCAAATGTGTTTTTGTGTACCTAAGTTTTCTTCTCGAGGACCGAGCATAATTATATCTAACATTATAAAAGTATTTTTTTTCATGGATCTTTATGTAATTTTGTAGAAACTTGATTCTATTATTAAAATCCACATTATCCAATATAGACATGATCTCTTTGCTATTATAATTGTCTATTTATAATCATTTTGTGTTTATTTATGATAATAATGAAATAAGGTTTATTTTTTAGTTGGACGTGGTGGCCTTAGTTGTTAAGATTTTGGGTGTTATCCATCATACATATCGCCAAAAGGGTATGTTGAGTATCGTGGAAATCGATGACATGCCCACACACTGGTGTGACAACTGTCACTTTCTAGTCAAGTCAAAGTCAAGCAAAGTCAACGATTCAAACCGATAAACTCAACTAGTGCTTGTATGATAGGTCTTACTCTATGATTACTATTGTACAACTCTCTATCTTAATACAAAGTATCACTTGGAAGTTTTATGTGTTGAAAAATTCTAAACCCTAACCACGGTGAGTGAGGTAACGACTCTGTAAAGCACTATTTGTACCCCCTCGGGGCATGAATCACTCATAACAATCTGTAATGGGGTTTACAAACCTTGAACTACAGGGCAAAACACTAATAAAGGCTACCGGGAAAGTTTCTCTCAATCTCTCTCACTCACTCACTCTCTCTCTCTCTCCCAAATCTCTCTCAACTTTTTCTTAAACATCTGTGCCATCTCGATCCTCCAATTAGTTGAAAATCACTCGAAACGGGAAGATAATATGAAAAACAACACTTTGGATGTGAACCTTCTTGGATGTGAACCTCTTAGATGCAAACCCTCTCAGCAGCGAACCCTCTCAGCTGCAAACCCTATCAGCAGCGAACCCTCTCGCTTCTCAAGTCCGATTTTTGGCCTTTTTCGCATTTTAAGCCCGTTTTTGGTGATTTTAACGCAGGAATTTCACCCAATTCATATTTTTATCATTTTAAACCCTTTAAAATCATATTTTATCTACATATTGGAGATTTATTAGATATAAATCTTACAATTGTTAAGGATAAGATCAAAATGACATAAATGTACTCTTTGACTTTTCCCATAAAGTTGTGACACCAAGCCATCCCCACATCAACTTTATGTCTCTATTCACACTCTAGCTAGTCAAATAATTTTCCTTTTCAACCCATCCCAACACTCCATCAGATTTCATTTTTCAAGGTCATACAAGGAAATCTCCATACATCTCATACAAGATTTCATTTATTATCACCAAAAGCAAACTTCTCACACACACTCTCTCTCCCTATTTCTCAGTCACGACTTCTCCAATAAGTTCTTGAACTTTCCTCCCTTGGATTGGTAAGTAATTTCTCAAAACTTCTACACATTCTTCATACAAATCGTGATCATTTACACAAATATGCACATATTTGTTCTTAGGATTTTAAAATCTTCAAGCATCTTTCAAGTGTTCTTGACTTGAAACTCTTCATCTTCAACATTCCATTCTTCAAGAAATCACAGAAGGTGAGTTCATACCCCTAAATTTTCATGTT
Organism: Lactuca saligna; assembly: GCF_052625555.1. Lineage (NCBI taxonomy): Eukaryota > Viridiplantae > Streptophyta > Magnoliopsida > Asterales > Asteraceae > Lactuca > Lactuca saligna. Next base: position 250,436,538 of record NC_136424.1, read on the forward strand.
TTCTTCAAGTTTTATTAGGGGGGGATACAAGTTACAACACCCAAAACATATTCTAAACTATATCAACAACTTTCAATAGAAAAGTTATGGTCTATTCACGGACTATTTTGACCATCTTAAACTTACTATTTTTCAAAATTATTCAATATGCATTTAGTTCAGGTTTATACCTTTCTAATGAGTACTTTCACAAGTTCATACAATTTTTCTACAATTTATGATGATTTTTACAAAACTGTCTATCATTTCAGAAATGATTTCGGACCAGTCTGTGAATATAAACATTTTCACACTGGTTAGAGACCTATAAAAATCATAATAAAAATTATGAAAAACTAAACACATTTTCTAAACTCTTAGAGGTTATGGATTCAGTTTTCAACTTACAGTGATTTTTCTATGAACTTTCTAAAAATAGTGACAGAGAAGTTAAAACTAGTAAAATAGTTTTTAAATTCATTAACACTTTGTAACATGTTGAGCAAAGTGTATAACAATGTTTAGCTACATCTTGATTGTATTTCATGCTAGTTTACCTTCATGAAACAGAATTAGCCATTCATCATAAGGATTTTCATTTATTACAAACATATATGATAAACTATCATAGGTATAGTTACGGTTCGTTACACTACAAACTTGCTATGAAAGGTTTCCAATTACACTACAAAAAGGGGTTTTCATTCACTACACACATTTAGGATAAACTATAATAGGTATAGTTTATGGTACATTAACACTACGAACATACTGAGGAATGTTCCATTTACACTACGAAAATGGTTTTTCATCCACACTACATGTAAACTTATTAAATCAGGTTGTGAGGCACTGCTTCAATGCACTCTTAGAGTACTGGTTAAAATCTTGTAGTTATATCCAGAGTCTCTTCTATGGAGAGCGTGATACTTGTATATAGATCTATATTGGGATTGACAACCCACACCTAGGCTGCATGCAACAGCTAGACCGGCAGGTCTAGGGTGACAAATGTCATAACATTCCGACGCCTAAAGAATGTCGTAACATATTACTATGTCAATAGCATGATTATAATAACTCACATAGGGAAATAATGACGCATATAGTTTCCGGGAATTTTTACATTCAAAAGCGTTTTATTTATTTAAAACTGCATATACTATCATAAGTATGGAAAATACTTGTACACTTCGGTCTTGGAGTCTTAAGACTACAACTCATTTTTATAAGGAAAATATTGGATTTTTCTTGAACATACACTACATTTACAAATAAAGGTTTTCAACTCTACATACAAAAGCTTATGCACTCATCAACTTAATTGTTGACATTCTTTCAAAATTGCTTGTATTCTCAGGTAATCAAGGAAAACAGGTAACTACCAACTTTTGAGGATGGAACGCTACGACGTTAGACAAACCATTTTATCATTATTTTGTAATCGATTTTGAAACGTGTAACTCATGGAACCATGTAACTTTTTCGATTATATTTATGGTGGTTGTATTTATTTTGATCACTATTATACTTGTTTTTATGATACTATACATGAAGTCCTCCACCCCCAGACGTTTCCGCCATCCTTGGTTTGGGGGTGTGACAGATTGGTATCCGAACATTGTTTATAGTGAACTGAGTCTATATCGAACCACATAAGATATACCAACTATAAACGCATTGGGATTAAAACTCTTTGATTAAACATTTTTCATACAATTATACTTTTAAAAATAAAATGTGTTTATTATTAAAAGTATAACTACATGCATACATGCTAGTATAGTGTTGTAACTAGGAAAAATACAAAGTAAAAGAGGATCAGTTGTACGTTGTGAGTATACCTTGGAATTTGTAATCAAATATGGGATGAATATAGTCTGATCAACTATATTTGTCCAAGAAGTGACTCGCGTATGCTGGGGGATAGTCGTAATGTTAACAAGTCTAACAAACTACCATCACCCCTATAAGAAACGCATTAAGAACCGAACATGACATTTAAAATACTATAAGAGTATTTTATGTTGCTTTAGCGCAATATTTTTATATTCATTATATGCCTCTTACACCCCCTATTCTCGCACAGGGGTCATGGCAGGATTCCACTTACCGGGAGACCCCTACTTCCCAAACTAGGGAAACGGGGGATGGATAGAAGAGGAACCAGAAGAAGATCCCAGTGAAGACCCCGAAGAAATCGAAGAGGAAGAGCCCAAAGAAGATGAACTTGAAGAGGAACTTGAGGAAGAAGAAGATGAAGAGGAGTCAGAAGAGGACCCGAAAGTTATCAACCGTCATTATGTTGCCAGAGTTCCCACAAACCGATTCGGCTACAACGGGCCTATACACCGATGGGTGGCAGACATCGAGAGGTGGAGTCACTAGGGACATCGTTCACCTTTTGGCGAACAACGAGGGTACTATGACCTCAACCATGGAGGACCAGCTGACAGAGCCCTCCCAGTCGTGATCCAACAAATCACGAACCTCAGGGATCAAAATAGAGAAATGGCGAATTGAGTTCTAGAGCTGAACGTTGCTTCGGAAGCCACCAACGCGCGTACTCGAGACCTAGAAAGAGACTACCATCCCATGGACCAGCTCATTGAGGACCTTACCGCCGCTCGAGCAGAGGTAAGGGAGTATCAGGAAAGGCACATGGCTCTCATGGAAGGAGTGATCGCAGCCGAGCATCGGTTAGCAAAACTATAGGGCACATCGACTTCGTCTCAAGGACTGTAGGGGACTGGTCGTCGTGTGTAGGGTTCATACTACTCACAAATTTTTATAGATTAGGTTTATGAGTATGCGTTGGTGCTACTCCTCTCTATGTGTAGGTTCAATCCTGCGATTAAGTGATTACACTAGTCAAAGGATTCTATTGCTGTCAAAATTTTCCTTACATTGATGTGATGTAGACCTGCTTCAAGGTCAAAATTTCCAAATATTGTGTATTAAATCATATCAATGAAATTGGCATGCGTAATATATTTCATTGGGAGTACTACTACTAAATTCCTAACAATGTATATTGTTCCTTATGGTGAATCTACGATTATGTAGTGTATACGGTAACGTTGTAGGTAATTAAGTAGACCTGCTTCAAGGTCAAATTTTCCAAATACTATGTATTAAATCATATCAATGAAATTGGCATGCGTAATATATTTCATTGGGAGTACTAATACTAAATTCATAACAATGTATATTGTTACTTATGGTGAATCTACGATTACGTAGTGTATACGGCAATGCTGTAGGTAATTAAGATTCCATCGGTTTAGAAATGGTGGCTCCGCTTTAGGTCATGTTCCTTATTTGGTTGTGGGCTTAGAGTAGATCCATTAGATTCAACAATCTATTCAATCTTAGTTATACACAACTAGCACACACTAAGCAATTTTAGAAAAGACCTAGTATGGGTCAAGTCACAAGATTTCCTTAAGACATTACTATTAAATTCATAAGTTTAATCATAAGGACTTCCATTATGAATTGCTTGCAAAAACTTTAAAGTCGGGACATAATACAAATTATCTAGTTCAACAGCAACCGACATATCACTACTATTAAAGGCTTACCATCTTTTCGTCTTTAAAACTTGTGGCAGAAATATGCCTTCGTGGAAAAATCTCAGGCCTTCCCACAACGCACCACCACCACCTCCGCCACCACCGCAATTTGACCCTGCCATGTTCCAAGCTACCGTAACAGCAATTGTGGCAACCACAATGTCACAAATCGGTACAAATGGTGCTGGTGGATCGGGAAATGGTACTACAAACTCTAACCAGGGAGACAGTCAGGGACGCTCAAAGGAATGTTCGTACAAAGATTTCACGAATAGCAAACCCAAATCCTTCAATGGAAGAGGGGGCGTCATCACTCTTATGCAATGGTTCGAGAAGACTGAATCAGTCTTCAAGATTTGTGCATGTCCTGAAGCTAGCAAAGTCAAATTTGCAGTTTGCACTTTCATTGACCGAGCCCTTACTTGGTGGAATGGCCATGTAAAGTCATTGAATCTCCTAGTGGCGAATGCAATGCACTGGGAGGATTTGAAGACTCTAATGCTCGCTGAATATTGCCCAAGGGGTGAAGTTTAGAAATTGGAACAGGAACTCTGGGGCCTCAAAATGACCGGTTCCGACATTACATCTTACACAGCCAAGTTCAGCGATCTGGCCATACTATGTCCCAGGATGGTCACCCTGGAGAGTAAAAAGCTGGAGAAATACAATTGGGGACTAACCCCCCAGATTCAATGGAATTTGTTGGCCTCAAAACCGACTACATTTGATAGTGCCAAATAGTTGGCACAACAACTCATCGACCATAGGGCCGGCCATGGCACTGTGGCGGCCACCCCCAAGAAAACGAAAGGGGGAAACAAAAAAAGAAAGTTATGGAACCAGAAGAAGAGCCAGTCGACCCAGGATTCCACCAAGAAACGACAAATAGTGGCGATTCGTGCTGCCACTACCCCGCCACTCCAACACCCCTGAGGCAGTATACTGGAAACCTCCCCAAATGTAACAAGTGTATCTTTCACCATGCCGACTCTTGTCGTGAAATGCACTGCAACAACTGTAACAAGAAAGGGAATAACGTCTGTTTCTGCAGAACGCTAGCCCAACAAGCCACCCCAGCCGCCAACGTCGAGGCAAGCCGAGCCTGCTATGACTGTGGAGAGACTGCGCACTACAAAAGAGACTGCCCAAAGGTAAGAAACGCAAATGTCGGTGGGTATTAGAAGGGTCTTCGCATCAGGGCACAGGGAAGCAATGGAAGATCCCATGGTGGTTACCGGTACGTTTCTCCTCAATAACTCCTATCCGTGCATATTATTTAATAGTGGAGCAGAGAGGAGTTTTGTTAGCCACCTATTCAAACAATTACTAAAACAAAATTGCCAATCACTAAAAGATACACACCTCATAGAAATGACAAATGGAAAGGCAGAAAGCACTAACTATATATACACAAGGTGTACCCTTACTCTAGACAACCATTCATTCAGAATCAATCTAATGCATGTTTCAATAAAAAGCTTCGACATCACCATTGGCATGGATTGGTTAAGTTCTAATCGTGCTGACATTCTGCGTTACGAAAGGTTCGTTCGCCTTAATGGAAGTCCATATCATTGAACTTATGAATTTAATAGTAATGTCTTAAGGAAATCTTGTGACTTGATCCATACCAAGTGTTTTCTATAATTCCTTAGTGTATGCTAGTTGTGTATAACTAAAATTGAATAGATCGTTAAATCTAATGGATCTGCCCAAAGCCCACAACCAAAAAAGGAACATGACCTAAAGCGGAGCCACCATTTCTAAATCGATGGAATCTTAATTACCTACAACGTTACTGCATACACTACGTAATCGTAGATTCACCATAAGTAACGATATACATTGTTATGAATTTAGTAGTAGTACTCCTAATGAAATATATTACGCATGCCAATTTCATTGATATGATTTAATACATAGTGTTTGGAAATTTTGACCTTGAAGCAGGTCTACATCACATCAATGGCAGAAAATTTTTGACAGCAATACAATCCTTCGACTAGTGTAATCACTTAATCGCAGGATTGAACCTACACAGAGAAGAGTAGCACCAACGCATACTCATAAACCTAATCTATAAAAAATTATTAGTATGAACCATACTCACGAAGACCAGTCCCCTGCAGTCCTTGAGACGAAGTCGAGGCGTCCTATAGTTCTGCTAACCGATGCACAGCTATGATCACTCTTTCCTCGAGAGCTGAATGCCTTTCCTCATACTCCCTTACCTCTTCCCGAGCGGCGGTAAGGTCCTCAATGAGTTGGTCTAAGGGATAATATTCTATTTCCAGGTCTCAAGTACGTGCGTTGGTGGCTTTCGTAGCTGTGCTCAACTTCCGAACTTGATTCGCCATTTCTCTATTTTGATCCCCAAGGTTCTTGATTTGTTGGATCACGACTGGGAGGGCTCTTTCAGTTGGTCCTCCATGGTTGAGGTCATAGTACCCTCGTTCGCAAAAAGGTGGACGGTGTCCCTGGTGACTCCATTTCTTGATGTCTGCCACCCATCGGGGCATAGGCCCATTGTAGCCGAATCGGTTTGCAGGAACTCTAGAAACATAAGGAGGGTTGATAACTTTCGGGTCCTCTTCTAACTCCTCTTCGTCTTCTTCTTCCTCCAGTTCCTCTTCAAGTTCATCTTCTTCGGGCTCTTCCTCTTCGATTTCTTTGGGGTCTTCATTGGGATCTTCTTCTGGTTCCTCTTCTATCCATCCCCTGGTTCCCTAGTTTGGGAAGTAGGGGTCTCCCGGTAAGTGGAATCCAGCCATGATGCCTGTGCGAGAATAGGGGGGTGTAAGAGGCATATAATGAATCTAAAAATATTGCGCTAAAGCAACATAAAATACTCCTATAGCATTTTAAATGTTATGTTCGGTTCTTAGTGCGTTTCTTGTAGGGGTGATGGTAGTTTGTTAGACTTGTTGTCCACTACAACTATCCCCTAGCATACGCAAGTCACTTCTCGGACAAATATAGTTGATCAGACTATAATCATCCCATATTTTATTACAAATTCCAAGGCATACTCACACCGTACAACTCATCCTCTTTTACTTTGTATTTTTCCTAGTTACAACACTATACTAGCATGTATGCATGTAGTTATACATTTAATAATAAACACATTTTATTTTTAAAAGTATAATTGTATGAAAAATGTTTAATCAGAGAGTTTTTATCCCAATGCGTTTATAGTTGGTATATCTTATGTGGTTCTATATATACTTAGTTCACTATAAACAATGCTCGGAAACCAATCTGTCACACCCCCAAACCAAGGATGGCAGAAATGTCCGGGGGTGGAGGACTTTATGTATAGTATCATAAAAACGAGTATACTAGTGATCAAAATAAATACAACCACCATAAATATAATAAAAAAAGTTACATGGTTCCATGAGTTACATGTTTCAAAATCAATTACAAAATAATGATCAAATCGTTTGTCTAACACTACGACGTTAGACAAACCATTTTATCATTATTTTGTAATTGATTTAGAAACATGAAAATCATGGAACCATGTAACTTTCTCGATTATATTTATGATGGTTTTATTTACTTTGATCACTATTATACTCATTGGTATGATACTATACATGAAGTCCTCTACCCCTGAACGTTTTCGCCATCCTTGGTTTGGGGTAAGACACTAGTGTGTCGTGTTTTATATAAAATCATTTTATCAAGTTGGTCTTCAGGTAATTGTTAAGTATCCATTAATGAACACAAGCAGTTTTTATTATATCTTACCTTTTTGTCACAACATCCAAGTAATTCATAATGGTTAAATTTTACACGGTTCATATCATTTATTTTTACTTAACCATGCCACAACATCCCAAGTAGGCTCAGACTATGTAAAAAAAATTATTATGGGGTTGGACCACCATAGATATGGGCTTGATATATTATATCAAATATATGATTATGAGAATTTATGGTGCAACTTACACTATGGGAGGGGATATGCTACCAAGATGCTAGAGAGAGATTTAAACTAGCCATCAATTGCATGGCGTGTTGACAAAACATCCACATTCGAGGTATCTGTTCCAAGAAAAATAACGAATGTATGTCGACCAAATTCCAAATATGTTGCCTCCATAAAAGGAGGTTCGTCAATAGAAATCAATGTCGAGCCCAAAATCCTAATATCCAACTTAACAAACCAAAAGAAAACATATATTGTGACTATTAGGAGAAATGAAATGACATATATGCCTATGATAGGGAGTGGGACCTATTTATGGAGGGATGGGATTCATAATGTTCATACTCCTATTGTAGTATATTCATGTAAGTCCTTCATATCAATCTGATTTCAGAATGATTGAACTTTTGTTTTTATTTTTATATTTATTTGTGTAGTCTTTTTGCTTCATAATAGATTTGATTGAACAAGTGACATAGATTAGTCCAAACTATATAATCTAAAGGATTTAAGTTTTCGTCTATATTCTTATGCTTATAATGACTTAGTTTCTTTCAAAAAAATCATCACCACAAGCAGGCTGATTTAAGAAAATTTAAGGCACGGTAAAAAAAATGGAGAATATGTCTCTTAAATCACCAACATATGTAGTCAAATTACCAGAATTCATGTACAAAACACTAAAATGGAGAATAAAAACTTACAATTATTTATATTCTTCTTGAAGATTAGGAAATTTGTAAGAATGGTTATGATACCACTATTGTATTATAGTGTTATTTAGGTATGAGCATTTGGAGCGAATATCCGAACTTGAACCCGGACCGAACCGAATTAGGGTCGAATAAGTTATCTAGTTTAGTTATCGGGTATGTATTTTAGGCTTATTTGGTTCTCGGGTATTATGGCCTGAGTTACCCGAATAATTGCCTAATCGGTTCTAAAGCAACCAGACTGAATTAGGACCGAATAAGTTATCCGCTTCGGTTCTTGGGTAAGTATTTTAGGCTTATTTATATTATAGTTTGAGTATTTAATGTTTAATTTTTCACTTATATACTTATATATGGATTTTTGGGTGTCTAATGTTTAGTGTGTAATATATTGCTTTCATAACTATATGTCTAGATTTGGATACATATAATTTATAGTTACCTACAGTCAATGGTGATTTTTTTTAATAAATGAATTAATATGAGTTAGCATTTAACCATAGCATCATAACATGTTAAAAAATTAAAATAATAATATTATTTTAAAACTTGTGAAACCCAACGATAAAAATAGTTTAATACATCTGAAAATACATATTATTACATTTCTAATACCTTAAATAATTACAAAACAACCCTCTATGTTTTTTTTAAAAGTACCAAACAATACAGTTTATTCGGTTCTATTCGGTATTTAATCATATTGTAAATGTTATTCGGTCTATTCGGATAATAACTGAACCCGACCAATTAATACCAAACCAAACCTGAACTATATAGGTTTAATCAGTTCAATTTTCGGTTCCTCCAATTAGTCTTATTCAGTTTTTGGTTTATTCAAGTCCGGTCCAGTTCCCGCCTGAATAACATCCCTAGTGTTATTTTAATAATAATGTAAACAAGAATAGCCTATGAAAGCAAATACATCAATCATTATGATCTAGCCAATTGGATCATTGTTCATATATTAAAAGCTTAACCTACAAGAATCATTAAAAGTATTAATGATAATCCTTAAACATCTTTTTAGGGTTAAGGTTGTACTAATGGAAATAATCATGATACACGATTTAATCGATACTGTTCTTGTTTTAAATGATTCGTTTGTTTTCCGCTTTATTATAAACACAAAAATACCTTATAACCCAACACATAAAACTACATTATCTTATCCCACTACCTACCACCCAAAATCAAACAGATAGATTGAGATCGTGAATCAATGCTCGGAAACTTACCTAAGGTGCTTCACGTTAGACGCTCCCACCTCCTTAGCCAAGTGGATGATATTGGCTCAGTACTCGTATAATATTTCTCATCATTTACATCCTTGGTATGTTTCAAATGAAGCTCTATTTGGATAGTCACTTTTTTCCATATATCCATTGACATCCACGTTATGGTTATGGATAACACGTTTGAAGGTAGGGGAAATACCATTTAATTGCTTACTTTAATTTATCTAAGACTTAACAAAGGATGAAACTACATGTAGATAAACACATAAGTGAGTTTAATCTATAAGTTATTGGATTTATTTAAAACTATAACCTTACCGCCAATAATTAGTAAATAAGAGGGTGTTCTATAAACTGTCAAGTCGTTATTCTAGGTCGTTTTGGGTGCATGCAAAAAATGGCATATTGATTAGCGTTACCCTCTTCTTCATATATTATGTTTTGTATGTATATTGATGAAGAAACTTGACTGACAGTGGGGAATTCAAACTTTTACCTTTTATATTTTATCTAAAACAAAGAGGTTCTTATGGAGTGGACTAATACAAAGCTACAAGATAATACACTTTAAGAGTACATTGATAAGAAGGATTCTTGATTTCAATGTATGGGCCAACTATAATCATGTATGTCAAGGATTGTCCGAAGGAAGACGTTGATTTGATATCATTTGAAAAGGGAACCACATCATATGGAAGTTATATGTATGCATGAAGCTTCTATAATACTCATGTAGTGTGTGTGTATGTGTATGTGTGTGTGTGTGTATATATATATATATATATATATATATATATATATATATATATATATATATATATATATATATAGTTATACTTAGGATGGTCTATGACATTTAGTTATTACTAGGTGTAAAACCCATGTATTACACAGGTTAATTAAAAAAACAAAATATTAAAATGTAAATAATAAGTATTCTGAAAAATAAAATTTTGATGTAAAGAATGAAATTTTGAAATAAGAAACATATTCATTGCAATTTAATATAATATTTATTACATTTGATAGTTTATATATATAAGTATTATATGGTTTTTTAATTTTAAAATTTGAAAAAAAAACCCATAAATTGACATGTGAATATTATTTATTTAAAAAATATCACAAAATAACAAGTGTCAAAACTCATTAGAGATTGATATGTGACAAAATTATTTTCATTTATTATAGTAGATGTGAATGTATGATTGATTCTAGACCAATCACTTGATATAAGTAATTTTGTAATTCTTTTAATCAAATAAGTTTATTATAAATTCTCAAGAGTTATGGTAGCTAATTGATGATTTTCCTATAATTATGTTCTCCATGAACAAACTCGCCTGCCAAACTTTTCCGTTATCCATTGCCACTATATGCATTGCTAATAGATGTCTTCTCTTCTATCTTTTACATTTCTAAGGTTTTGGGGAGGTGCCGCAACATTGTTTACAAAAAATCCTTCGATTATGTTTTTCTGGTGAAAAAAGTGTGGATTGCAAAGAGGCATAAAATCTTCTTTGGTGTGCTATTACGTGCTTTCTTCCGGTAGGTATTAGATTGGAAAGAGTAATTTATAATTTATATTTATAATACTATTAATTTAGAGTTCTTTTATGCATAGTAATGTGATCTGATTGGTTGAATTTATTATTATTATTATTTTATTTCTCACACCGCCTATTAATTTAAAGTTCCTTTATGCACAATAATATAATCTGATTGGTTGAATTTTTGATTTTTTTTTTTTATTTTATTTGTCACAATAGACTATTCCACCGCCTCTATCTTTCTCCCACCCTCCAGACGCTTCCTTGCACTGATGTCGATGAGTTCACCGCCAACCGCATTTGAAATCGAGATCTCCGCTCCTTTCCTCCGATCGACTCCACCGCCTTCATCGCTCTTTTGAACTAAACCCTACCCCTCCTCTCTTCACTTCCTTGTACGGCAGGCACCTTCTTGCCACCACCATCAGATATCGACCATGGAAGGTAGCGAAAGACAATCGACTAAGGTACCTCACCAATTTACGATTCTTATTTCATCATGTATCGTACTCCATCAGATTCTGACCTAACCCAGACCCAGACAGAAGAGCGGAACCCGGGCTCCATCAACAAGGTTGTTTCAATTTCAATTTCGGTTGCCTCTTTTTTTCCCTCTTCTACTTCTTCTGATGGAGTTGTTTGATTTCATCAATGCGATTCCATGGATGCAACTTCGATTTTCTCTTCTTTATCAAGTTAGGGATTTTTAAGCTATTTATCATCGGTTATTTGTTATAGAAAGTAACTACCACTGAATTCAGCATCTATTTTCTTTTACTTAAAACTGATTCACAAAGGTTTTTAGGAAGAATAGATATTGAATTCAGTGGTATTTGGACAGCAGGTTCAGTTTTCACAAAGGTATTTAAACTCTTATAACTTTTCTGCTTTTTAGTTATGCAAGAAAATGCAAGTCTGATGATATTTGATTTCATTTTCTTTGTTATCAATTATTCTAAGTGACAAATAGAACATGCAATGTCATTATGGTTTGCTTGCGTCAATGATGTGTTCTTAGGAGGTTGAGTTACCTCCATCATACCCCAAAAATGCAATTCAGTTATATCCACGCACTTGCTCTTGAGATTTGAAAGTAAGTTTTATGATGCACACCAACTGCTCGATAGAATGCTTGAACCAGATTTTCGAAACTATGCTTAACTTTGGGCTTACTAACTGTTTAATGTAAGATTTTTAACCTTTTCATGAAATCAATAAACTGAATCATAGTTTTATTTATATTAACTGCAAGAAAATTCAAACTGATCTATGAGACAATGAATGAATAATTACTAATGGTTGACTTTCCTCTACATTTATTATAATTATTATTTATTTCTTTCTTAAAGAGTGTTTTGAGAAGAATAAAAGAAAAAAGGTCGTTGACAAAAAAGAAAAGGCAAACAAGTTAAGCATTTCAGTTTCATAGGTTATCAAATATGATTACATAAACCATCATTAAAATGGTAATGCAACTTTTCTAAAAAAAGTTATTAGTGTTTGTTTGTTTTAACTTAATCCTGATACAAATACATAAATGCTCTTCTTTTTTACCTAATGCATTGGGGTCAAATCGGGTGTTTCTTTTGTTTTTCTCATTAGGTCCTTATATGGATGAAATAACTAAATGGTTATCTTTCAACCAAAAAGGTTCGCATCACACATAGCCACACTCACGTATTGGAGAAAAGAATGTACAATAGATAATATATATGAATTTCTAGATTTAAAACACTACCCCTTCACAAAAAAATTATTATTTTTATTTATCTGTTATACACTTACCTAAATAATTAAAAATTAATTCATAATTTTTCTGTGTAGATATTTTCGAGTAAAAGAGATGTCCGAGTTTTTAGAAGTAGAAAGAGGGAGACAACAATAGTTATGGTAGTATTTTCCCATAATAGCATTCTACTTTTCAATTATTTCTTGCTTTCAAAACCGAAAAAAAAGCTCAAATATGAATCATGAACCCTAATTTTATTATTTATTTATTTATTTATTTATGATTCACAGCTAGCATTGGATTTTGATTCGGAGACAATTAGGTTGAAATAGAATGTTACTACCTTTGACTTTGTTTCTATTTATATTTTGATACCTTTAGATCTGTATGTATGTTTATGTGTCTGTTTTTAACTGAGTCTATAATTGTTTGTGCATATGTCTTTTGATATTGAAAGTGTGCATCAATGGTTATAGATTAGCCCATTGGTTTTTGTTCCAAAGTGTGCATCTCTATTTCAATCGAACGCCTTCCACCCCACGCAAGGCGTGAGGAACATTTCTAGTTATGTTTAATAGTTAGAATTGTTTACCATTTGTTACTTTATTTGTTTTTTATAAGTTTTTGTCAGTAAACGTTTCGTTTCTAATATGTTGATTATCAAATCACATGATTCTTTGCTTTTAGACTTTATTTGTTTATACGATTAACATTTTTGTTTGTGATTTTTTTTTTTAAATTCGATGAAAATTATACCAAACATGGTCCTAAATCTCTATTTGGTACAAGATAGT